>NW_026852935.1:0-321270 GCF_026571515.1 Ruditapes philippinarum
TTTAAAATAAGGAAGATCACTAATGTTATTTTTTCAAGCGGAAATAACTTCCGGTGCCGATTTTCGTATAAACGCCGTTAGATTTTCGCACCCTACTGTTGCAAAGATATCGTATCGATTTATTCAGGGAATATACAAATCAGGGATTTAGAAATTATTAAACAAAATTAATAATAAAAAACGTTATTTTATCAAGTTTTCATTAATAAAAACTTACGTCGTATTGTGTTTTCATCAGTGCCCCATTTATCATTCTTGTATGTATGAAATAACGTCAGCTTGTTTATAAATGAGTTGTTTACTTACGATGACGTCATTACGCTGCTTACGGATTGGCGCCGTTTTGTCAAAATATTTATTAACTGATATGGATCAAATATGTGGCGTTAGTGTATGTGAGATATCATTTCGGAAAAGAAAACATTATAAGAACTGAAAATATAAATACAAATGCTTTAAAAGGCTTTGTAAACTATATAATCGAGGGTGAAAACATAAAAGCCGCATAAACAAGTAGTCCCTAACCAGTGTTTATTGGCAGTTTAACACCGTTTTTTCTTTCTTAGTCTATAGTGACAAAATCACGTGGAGTGATAGAATATTTATTAAAACATTTCTTTAAGTATTGTCTTAACGCACGTTTATTTTGTTATCACGTCTGAAGAGTCCCGAGGAACGGTTGGCGGAACAGTTACTAGGGACTCTGCAAACTTTATAACACACACAATGAAACAAATAATAATAATATAAAACAACAACAACAAAAAACAAAAACAACGTGCTATGACGATATTATCGCACAAAATATTAAACCTGATTCATGATGCATAATTTAAAAAAACAACAACAATACATGAAATCCTTGTAGAAACGGTTTGCGCTTGGACGGTATTTATCCAATTTAACATGTTTTACGTATGCGTTTTATTAATTCGGGGCCAATAACTTCGTAATTTTTACAAATGCTCAGAGCCGAAAGAAATGTCGAATTTAAATTGATTTAACAAAGCTAAACATTGTAGATTTTTTATTAAGTCAAAAAAAAAAATATATTACTTTACTCAAGACAAAACATGACCCTCGGAAATTCCAAAAAATGATTTCAGATTGTCGGTAGGAAACAGATTGTGGGCATTAAAAGTAGACTTGACATCAGAATAGTTTTTTTAGGCACAAAAGTTTATAAAAAAAATGGCATTAAACGTTATTCTCACAAAAAAATATAAAGAGTATTTATCAATACAAAAAACAATAAAACAACATTTTCTTATTTTTATTTTGTGTTATCATGTTTTCTCAATTAATCGGAGAGTTAAACTGAATGACAGATATTTGGCTACATTGAAAACTGTCTATTTCTTAGAAAGGACGACAACCAAGATGCGGCGATGTCGTTACGCCGTATTTCCGGCATAGGAACTTGGTTGCTGCGATAAAGGCATCGAATACATAATGTTCGCATGACTGTTGGCAGTCACGCTATCATCTTACTGAATAAGTAATTTACGCATACATTAAGCATACATGTAATTGTATACATCATGAACGCTTGTATATGACTCTTTTAATTTTTGTTGTTGTTTTGACAGAAAGTCTTCAATCTTGAATTCTAACCATAAAGTATTGTTCACAAAGACGTGAAAGCAAAAATCACCTATAAAGATTCCACGCCTCTCAAACGATATATACGTATTATCTTAAATGCAGCTTATACTGTTCCGTTGTTTTTCATTTAAGTGTATTTCGTAAACAAAAGCAAGTTTGAACAATTGCAAATACAAATGAATAATGCAGATTATCTCAATGAGCTGGTAAAACAAAGCTACTTACTTTTTAACAATCAAACAAACAAAGATACAAACAAAACGGCGCAAATACAGAATCATCAAATTCTATGTAAATATGAATAAATACGTCAGGTCCTTTTGTCGTCTTTCTTATCTCATTTTACAAGCAGAAAATACAGTGAAAGATTTATCTATCGATTCTAACTCACGTGATTATAGACAAATACCGATTAACCCTAGTTTATGTCCTTGCCGATAACATTGAGTACCGAAATATTATTCAACAACTGGGAGGAACAGGGATAATGAGTAAGAAACACCTGATCTCCTCGGTCACTATGCTTCGCAATGGACCTTTGACATAACAATTACGTTTGCTGTTTAAAAAAAGAGGTATGCAAGAGGTCTGTTTGCAGCTTAAGAAGACTTTTTGATTATTTAGATGGCAGGAAAGAAAGAATTTCTAAAATCATTTAACTAGAAATTACATTATTCAACAACTTATACATTTTGTCCGCTAATGTTGAATATAATCATATAATCAATAAAAGTTTATTGTGCACAGTTTTATTAGAGCGATTTTGGTAATCCAAAAATATAATTCCCTTTGCAAGGAACTGAACCAATATCATTTCCATAATGAGGTACTCTTACTCTCAACAAAAGTTGTGTTTTTTCATTACTTGAGTTTGACTTATGCATGTATACTGTCTACTTAAGATTCACTTTCTCATTAGATAATCACATTTATCTAAAAAAAACTCGTTCACAAATCTATCAACTGAATTCACATAGATGGGAGTCAAACTTTCAAATAATAGTAAATAATCGTTTAGCATGATTAATGATAAGTCATTTGACGAGTACAGTTTAACTCCCCGATATGCAATATTATCTTGTATTACCCATGAGAAAAAGTAATTTGGCGATTCATTTTCGCTTTGGTGATAAATGCTAAAGGAGTAAAAAAATGAAGGAATTCGTGTTCTGTTCAAATACTTTAAAAGTCAGTATTGCATGGTTTTGAAATAAAATACATGTTTATTAATATTATTTTTCAGAATAATTAAAACAGTTCTGTATCTACGTCTTATTGAAAATATGTCTTCACTTGCAATTAAACTTTGATTATTTGCAACAACAACAACAGCAACAAACGAAAAAAAATTTCCTGAACGTTTCGCCTTTGTTTCAGTAGAACAGTCATGTATTTATATGTAAAGGCGATACATGTTTGGAATTATTTTAAATAATTATATAAAAATAATTATTATTTTCGTGTGAAGTTTCGTTTTGTAATTTTTAGAATTCCTGGATTTGGCACATTTTGCTTGTACAATGTATACATTTGTATACGTACAATATTGCACGAGTTCCTACTTACATACCATAAAAGAAATTTATTTTTTGTAAACTTTTTCTTGAGTTATTCTTTAAAAGCCACATTAAAAGTAAAATATTCCAATTACTCTACGTCTTTATCCTTTACCGCATGAGCATATTGTGAAAAATGGCCGTTTTCACTGAAAAGCCTCCTGTTACAACTTTAAACTGCTATTAAACTATGAAAAATGCTGCAGTACTGATAAAACTTGGCACAAATGTTGACTGGACCATAGCCGCTGTAACAGTCTGCTCAATCTTAAATTTCCAGTTAATATGGCAACTGGGGGACGTCTCAAATTTGCCATAAATCAATATTTTGCATTGTTTTTCCTATCAAAAACTGATTGCTGCAACTTCTTAATGGATTGAGATAGAGTAAAAGAATTTTCAGCGTTGGTTACACGTTACTTTACGATCGACCTGGGGCTAGTTTTAGCCTGTCTCATGTCCAAATTTTGTTTTGCTATGAGGTGGCTGCCGCTCCTTTCAAACCCACGAAACAGAAGGGGCACATTCCCCGCATGACAACCACTTGATGTACCTTTTGGACATGGGACGAAAAAGTGATCACTCTTTTATCAACATTTCTCAAACGATAAACAGTGTTTGGGGCCTAAATAGGGCCTAAATAGGGCATTTTTCACAGTTTGAGGCCTCAAAAGGGGGTGGGGGCAAAAAGCCGCCAAAACACGTATTTATGAGATGAAGGGTTAAAGTAACAAGCAATCATCATAGTATTGCAAGCAATCCATGAGTCCCCTACCGGTTAGAACCCCAGCAACATTCTGATGGGCCATTGGCCATTCAATTTTACCAGTGAATGAATGACATGAATGAACTTTAATCTTTTGAGTTCTAGGTTTGTCTATATCACAGTAATGTGTTAAGTTTCCATGCCTGGTAAGGAAATTATGTGTATACAACCTTGTCATATTATTAGGATGTGGGAATTTAAAGTAAATCCTATAAGGAATGAAGAAGTTGGAGTAAAAATTACCAATTTCTCGAAAGAAATCTAAGTTTAAAGGGGACATAATTCTGGAAATAATCTTGCTAGAGTATTTTAAACCTTCTTAAAAATGTTGAGTGATACTAAGAAACATATATATGAAGTTTGAAGTAGAAACAATAGGAAATAAAGAAGTAATTTAAAAAAGACAACATTTTTTTCATAAGAATTCTAAGTTCAAGGGAGGTAATAAATATATTGAGACTCATATTCAATGACTGTTAATTACGCCTGTTAGTTAAAAAAAATGTTGCGTTTTGTTCTTTATGGCATATTTCTCGATTAAAAAATATCATTACTTTACTTTTATACTTAAAGGCTACACCGCAATGATGAGTATAAAATAGAATTACTATTGTGTGTAGTCGTTGCACGCCTAACACGTGCGTCTTTTTCCTGCGCTTCAACGAAGTAAAAATTGTACATGTATATAAGGTTGTACATTTTGTGTGTGTGTTTTTTTTATATTGTTCTTAGCCTATTCATATAATCAAACAATTATTGATTAGTGAGCCATTGAATATGATGTCCTCTCGGTCAATATGACATCTGCCGGTGAAAATCACATCATATTCAATGTCTCACTAGTCATTAATTGTAAAATATTATCTTCGGATTCGAATTGGATAAAGGATAACTGTTATATTCCAATCTTCGGTCTTGTAATTTGAATAGCGTGAAGAAAGAAATTTATAATGCAATTATCTTTGAAATTGGTTAGCTTTGACATCAAAAATGAGCTTAGTATATTTCAAATAGTCGACACATATCGGATAAATATTTATGAGTCACAGACGTTGATTGCTTTTTGTGTGTGTGTGTTTTTTTATGTTTCCATTTAAAAAGTTTATATCTATACATTTGATATAAAACTGTAGTTGAATTTTGAAAACGAATAATTCTTAAATAGACATATGTAAGAAAAGTTTTGTATATACCACTATGAGCGAATGGCGTCTGAACTAAATCTTTACGAATCCTGTTAAAACAGGGTTTTCATGCGTGTTAAGTAAGAGGTACATTCTAATGGTCATAAATTTCTTTCGGAAATAAACAATAAAAGTATAGAAACAACCTAATTTTCACCTTTATAATCTTATATGGGAGGTAACGGGGGCTATTCAGCCACTGCAACGTTCCACGGTAAGTTGTCAAGCAGTTCACCAGTGCTTGACACATTCTTGTGCACAGGAACTGCTAGTTACTACTCCTAAGGAAAGGTTTAGTGCTAATGACTTTAGAAAATATTTCATTATTTTTCACAGCAAAGTGACCCTGATTCAGTAACATACAAATATTTCATTATATTATACAGGTAAAACCCCATTAAAACAATACTTAAATATTGTGCTCCTGTTTACGTATAACTCATGGCATGTGTGTTAAATAACAGACACGTTCATTGTAAACTCTTTTCGAAAAAGGCTATAATATCATAGAACTCTTCCCACAGAAATTATCTTCAGGTGGTCCTAAACAAATCTAATATGATCTAAAATATGATTTAAACGTAGAATTGCTTAGGGAACCTCTATACAAGTCATGCAACCTCATAGCCGAGCCACATGTTCAATTCTATTACATTGACTTAAAGAAGGATATTTTCCTCAGAAAATGCAATGCCCACAGCTACGCATTTTAGACTTCATACCGGTAATAGTACAAGATGTTACATATGCATTACACTATTTTGTAGTCTTCATTATTTATTCATAGGTTTTTGATAAACATCACAGTTTTGGGTAACAATTCGTATACATTGTTAGAGTTAACACCGACATTCACGCAGTCAAGCATGAGTTAGGTAAAGTCTAAAACACGGAAGTTTTAAAACTTTATTCTGCGTATTAAACTGTGACTTGTTCATCAGCCAATTTATCTCTAATTTTACCAAGTCTATAAAGATATAAAGTTTAAAATAAAGTCACAGGCTTTGATTGTTTGTTTGTTTGTTTCATTTTACGCCTTTTCCCAACACAACAGTATTTCAGTCATATAGGCGGGTAGTTTCCTAACCATCGTTCCTGGAGAGTTACACCAGTACTAGACTACCTTCCTCCGCGCTAAACTACCAAAGCATCTCCCGGGGATCGAACCCACGCCAGACAGGTAACTGGATTAGAAGTCATCGACTCTAACCCCTCGACCACGGAGGCGGTAGGCTTTGATTGTAAATTTGCTAAAATGCAGACTGACAAAAATGTGATATATGAGAACACAAGATTAAATACAAAAGGGATAGAAACAAACGAAATAAAAGTGGAAGTTAACAAAGACAAAACTAGCCAATCTGATAATGTCTTAAACCGGATGAAGTGTTTGTTGATCATTATGCTTGTGATGATGATAATACTTTATGTCCCAGTTTTTGTCTTTATCATCATATTTGCATTAAATATTCCCGTCAATCACGGTTAGTATACTCAGAGTATCTTTGTTCGCATTGATAGTAAAAGATATTTGTAAGATTTTCATTTTCATTACATTCTTTGCTAAAAAGTATACAACGTATATATTTCAGTGGGTGTGTGGTTTAGAATCCCTAAGCACATTTTGACCTACTTATCATTATATTTATAAGAAAGAAAAAGCAACATACAACAACTTTAATATTTTAGTTGACGGTAACTGGTCAGCTTGGACTCAGTGGTCTTCCTGTGACGCCACGTGCGGGAACAGTTCACAGTCTCGGTCTCGGACATGCACAAACCCGACACCAACAGCAAACGGCATTTATTGTGCTGGGAAAGATACAGATATTACAGTCTGTCAATTGCCTGAATGTTTAGTTAACAGCAGTGACAATATTAGTAGGTTTTTTACTACATGTATTTGCAGATATGTTATTATCATACTTTAAGATGTATCGATTACTGAATAAAGTGATCTTTATTTCCAGTGTCCTTAACACATTTTACTGTTAAACGTGTCTTGAATATTAATATCAATACATTACCTGTTTGCCTAAGCGACCCCCTGGTTTAAACGACTCCCTGTCTTATCCGACCTTGTTTCAGTCCTCCCAACGTATTCTCCTATATAAATGGTCTGAATTAAACGACTCATATGTCATATGTGACAAGCGACCCTAATTGTCTTGTCCCAATGCAATGTTTGGTCTGATTTAAACGACGTTCACACCTTTTAATTGTCCGTTAATAAGATAAATAATACCTATTATAACATACAGAGGGCCAAAATAAATAAGTCCAATTATAATCCAGTAGCAAACAAAGTATATACACCTCTATCTCAATTACACAGTATACATGTTGTATCAAGTATCAAGTGACGTAGCGTCTGTTCATGGGAAGCATGATGCAAGCGATGTGTGTGTAATGTACATAAAGTAAACTGGGTTAAGACTTGTGTTAGATTTTCTTTTATTATAGAGTGCCCACGGAAGATTTTTTAGGCAGCATTTTTTTAATTTACCTTTCTATGGCTGCATAATTAATACGGAAAAAATATTGATACCAAACCAGAAAAAGCTTTGGATATGGATTTGTAACACAATTTTGTCATGGTTTTATTTCATAAATATGATGCTCAAATTAAAATTTGTCAATATTGTAAGTTCAAATAAGCATGATTTATAAAGATATCACCCAATTTAACATTTCATGTAAATAAAGGCCATTAAAGGGAGCTAATTAGAACTTTATTTTCTATTAATTCTTAGTCAAATTTTCCAATAAGAAATCAATGCATGTAATTTATTGATTAAATATAATGTGCACAAATATTTGCAGTACACATTTTACATATTCTTTGATGTTGGAAAATTGTTTTATTTGCATAATTATATCCATATATATATTTTTTTTGCAAGTGTCGTAGACACACAGTAATGATATCAATCACAAAACATACAGGATCTTTATGTCACAATGGTATATAGACAGATAGATGATATTTAAATCTAATTTTCTTTGAGACTGTATTAAGAGACTCCCTGTCATATGTGACCTTTTTCTGAAGATCCCTTGGAAAGTCACAAATGACAGTCTCGACTGTATACCATAATGTGATCTGTAATATTTGGGGGGTTTTTTATCTGTGATATGAATATTTGATGTGTGTCTTTCAGGTCATCATGTGAGTTTTTCCGCAAGACTTTCGAAAAGGGCTCCGGCAGTAAACCAAGATAAACGTGTAGTTTTTAACGAGGTTACGACTAATAATATGAATGGATATGACAGTAGATCGGGTATATTCAAAACCCCAGCGAGTGGTGTTTATCTTTTTACGTATTTCATACAAATTACCGACGCTTATGGGGAAGTAGAACTGAGAGTGGATAATAAATCAGTCAGTGCCACCACTCTATATGGTATAACTACAGAGATAAACATGTATGGTAGTCACAATTATTTTGCATTCACCAATACAAAATTAAACCAAACAGAAAACACAATCATGGACGACATAAAATGTTTTAGAGGAGATTACAGTGCTTATGGTGATAACAATAACATTGAATTTAAACTAGATATCAAAAATTGTCCATTTGAAAGTGAAATAAAAACGACAGGCGGTAATTCAGTAGTGATTTTTGTCCATGCAGGAAGTAAAGTATGGGTTCAAAATTCAGGGAGACTGCCCATTCACATTCAGCCAGATGGTACTTCATTCACAGGAATTTTACTGGTCAAAAATTAAAAATTATCATTTCGTAATTATTTACGGGGTGCAAAATTAAAGCTGTCAACTCTTACTCATCAATCGAATATTGAAATGAGCTAATTTTAGAGTTATTTGTTGCCGGACTTTTAAATAAAATCAACTACAAACTTAAAAGCGAAATAACGGCACTGTGTTCATTGTCTTTATTACAGAATTAAGAATACATAGAACATCACCATCATTTATCAATCCAGATGTTTACTCGTTTTTTATCCAAGATAGAGAATGTGTCAATGCCTGCTTTTGTCAATTAATCAACTGCTTTCTTTATGTTCTTTTTTCTTACTGAATGAAAAGTACGAATGTTAATATGCTAATTGTTGTATATAAATCACTAGACAATGCGGACATGTGTGTTTGTTTTAATGCCATATACTTCGTATCAAAACAATCTATACCAATAAAAGATAAAAACAGTAAGCTGTTTTTATGGTTTTTATCTTGCTTATTTGATTGTTTAACCATACAACTCGTTGTCATTTTAGAAGGAAGTGTGTGTAAGATTTTAAGGTTCAGTTAAAGTGAAATTTATTTAATATTATACCCTAACACATCTAACCACATTTATTTACCAGACGTGGTGGTACTTTCAAAAAACATTTATCTTATGATTCATACTCAAATAATTCAAATGCTCAATTCAAATGCTTAACACACCATTTTATTTTGAACATGTGTGTTTCCCCGACCCCCTCTCACCTCCTCATCAAACAAATCTAGGTAGTGCATTTTTTATAACTCTTTTTTATGTTTACTTATTTTCTTCTCTTAAATCCAGTCGACATTATTGCTACACATGCCATTGATCGCAAAATGACCATCACTGAAAATATGGGGTCGGTATGTCCGGAAAGCAGAATTTTGTACCACTAGGTACCTATATGATTTGGTAGAAAACGTGTATAAGTAAATAGGTAAAAGTTATAAATTTTAAGAAGTAAAGCGTTTAAGACGTAAAGGCATAGCATTAAACGGATGGTGTTATTGTTTGATTTTATCAATGCAACCATGTATTGCTTAATATACTACCGTACAGGTTTTCCTGATATTGAAGTAGTCTTTTTCTACGTATATTCTAATTACACAATTACCATATGGGAGCAAAAGACTTCTTGAACTTTTTGTGTTCAGATTGATATATGATTGAGAGAGAAAAGTACGTTAAACTTTGTTAATATATCTTAAATTTACAGGCATTCAATATTATGCAGTTGCGAATCGAAACTATTGCATACTTTTAAGGCAGAGTGCATAACAACAAGCCTTACTTTACATCATCAGATAAAACAAAATAGACAAAAAATACCCTAAAGCTTACACCTCAAAGAGTAAATGTAATGGAAATTGCAAAGATTGCCCAACATGGCAAAAACTGAACACATTGCAACTGAATGTTGCAGCATTAGTTTCATTGAGCCACGTCTCAATAAAAACAAACAAAACAACAAAAACATAACTGTTTGTTTTAAGTCAGACCGAAGTTCAACTTAAAGGATTTTTACAGAAATTGTGTTTAACATGTACTAATCTCATGGCCGTGGGAAAAAAAGAATGTTGAACGTTTCATTTTAACTGTTTCGTCATGCTCTTTGTTGCCATTTTCTCTGACTATTGCTATTGAAAATATTAGTATGTGGGAACAGTAGCCGGTAATTTGGAAGTCCTGAAATAACCCCATCCAGGTCAAATCCAGGCATGGTTATAACTGGGAACCATGCGTGATGTTAAGGAAAAGTCAGTCAATGTAATAGTTGCAGTTCACGTTCAGAATAAAAACATGTACTTTTATAAATTGACTTAAAGGTTAATGCAAATATAAATATCGTTAAACTGCAGCAGCAAAAGCAGCAGAAGGCTGCTGGACCGGCTGATAAATAGCTGAATGTAGATTATTTAACTTTGCGTATCAATATTTAAATAAGTAGGAGAGAACCTTGTTATTGTTTCTACCACAAGAAAACTCAAAAATGATTAATATTGAACCCGCTGTTCGACTGAACCATTGTGATGCATTTACATTTCAAGACCACTGAAGCAATAACTGCTGTACAGGTATTAATAAGAAAAATTTACCTAACAAGGAAGTTTTGAAAATTGACCTCCATTTGTATCGGATCATTGAAATTCTATTCGATATATGTAAAGTTTTGAATACAATTGTCAACTTCACCTCTAGTACTTAATTGCTTACACATCTGCTATATTGCAACGCGCGAAGATGGTGTTTTACGAAAACACTGTGTTAAATACTGTTAGGACAGGTACTGATGCAAATAGGACAAGAGCAGAAGGCGAGAATTGCCATTCTGATAATAGGTTAACTCGGATAAAATGTTTGATGTACACCGTACTTGTGATGGTGATTTTAATGTATGTTGTAGTTATTGGTATAATTACCATATTTGTGATATATGCGCCCGGAAACAAAGGTTAGTTTACGTTTAAAATTAATCAAATTTTCTGAAATATGTCATCCAACTTAGTTTCATCTCTAAGTCATTCGGGCACCCATAGAAAATATGATATTTGCACTTTTTCTGTAACTTTTATTTTATGTTATCACTATGAAATATTGTATGTAGTATTGCCATCGTGTCTTCTTGTGCATGACAGGTTTTGAGACCTTTCATCTAGAAATATTCGCAAAATGCCCATGGGGTGTCCGTGGCCGAGTGGTTAAGGTCGTTGACTTCAAACCATTTGCCCCTCACCGCTGTGGGTTCGAATCCCGACAGGAACTTTGGATTCTTTCATGTGAGGAAGCTATCCAGCTAGCTTTCCAGTTCTTCCTCCACCAGTAAAGCTGGAACGTCGCGATATGACCTATACTGTGTCGATGTGACGTTAAACCCAAAACAAACAAACAAACAAAACAAAAAAAAATGCCCATAAAAACTATTTTACAAAAACACTTAAAATATCCACAAGATCGTGTTAACTTGACGTGGGACACTTCAAAATTAAAAAAAAACGGATTGTTTTTAAAACTACAAAAGGTTACGTCATCGATGCAATATGTTGGTATCTTTTGCTAATGTCTCACTTAACTCACTTTTGAAGTTCATTGAAATAGATTTAAATCACTCTAACGTTTTAGTTGACGGGAACTGGGCCCAGTGGTCTGACTGGACTTCATGTGACGTCACATGCGGAAATGGTTCGCAGTCACGTTTTCGGACATGCACAAACCCGACACAGACAGCAAATGGCTGTTTTTGTACTGGAAGTGGTACAGATATTTCGATATGTAAGCTGACGGAGTGTCAGGGCAGAGGTGATGACATTAAAGGTAAGCATCATGCTGTAGATTAGGTATTAGACATTATATATAAACGAAAATTGATTTCATGTACTTTGGAGAAAACCGCGTCATAGCAAATCCGTAATCGAGTTGGCATGTTCTGTCATGTAACAAGACGAATATCCAAAGGCGAAAAAGGCGTTAACAAAAGGCACGAGTCTGCAACTTTATAATTATGGACATATTGTTTTTTATCTTCGCCGTCTGTCTGTCCATCGTCTGTCCGTACGACCTCAAGTGATGTTATTGGGTGAATATCCATGTTCATTCCGTACAGACGGTACTTGTGGGGGAAAAGGTTGATTATGGGGTGCAAATACGTTGCTTATGGGGTTTTAGAGATCAAAGGAGATCAAAGAAAAAAAAACATAACAACAACTAAGTAGGAACGCATTAAGCTTGTCCGGCTTTCACAGGACAAAGTAATTTGGGGATTTCAACCAATCTTCATATAAATGATCAGTACTAACCCTAGTTGTGCATATCGCCTGCATTGTCCGCTTCGATGCACAAAATTATCGTCAGAGCGAAAAAGCTTGTCCGGCTTTCACAGGCCAACCTGCTGGTGGGAATTCGACTAAACTTCTAAGAAGTGATCAGTACCAGCACTAGTCGTGCATATCGCAGGCACGTTCTGCTTTGCTGCACAAAATGGCCACCACAGCTATAAGTTGAAAAATCTTGTCCGGCTTTCACAGGTCAAACTCATGTCGGGATTTCGCCAAATTTCACACGAGTGATCAGAACCATCCAAGTCGTGCATATCGCTGGCACTTTCTGCTTCGCTGCACAAAATGGTCACCAGAGCTATAAAAAAATTTCGACTTTCATAGGTCAAACTACTTGTGGAATATCTATGAAACTTCACAGGAGTGATCAGTACCTCCATCGATCACTCACCATCCACAGTCGTGCATATCACCGACACGCTCCGCTATGCTGCACAAAATGGATGTCAGAGCTAAAAATAGAAAGATCTTGTCCGGCTTTCATGTCGAGATTTCGACATTACTTTACAGAAGCGATCAGTACCATCCATTGTTGTGCATATCGCCGGCACGTCTGCTTCGCTGCATAAAATGACCACCAAAGCTATAAATAGAACAATTTTGTCCGACTTTCTTCTCAAAATCCCTCCAGAGGCGTGCACGTACCAGAGGTGATCGGTTGACCTGTCGTGACTAACTCTGGAAGGTTGGCGCTAACGAAGGACGTTTTTGTTGTCGTCAGTCAGGAAGTTGATGCCTCTACAGTATTGTCGTCTCCTTTACCACCAACGATCGAAGAATTGGCTACCAGGAAGATTCTGCTTGAAAAAGACGTCCCCGATGTGACTACCGTAGTGGACCAGCAAGGGCTATAATCTCGGACATATGGTTATTCCGGCGCCGAGTATAAACAAAACTGAATACAACACACTTTTACGAGTTATCCTGCTGGTGAGATTTCGACATTATTTCACAGGAGTGATCAGTACCATAACTAGTTGTGGGAGACATATGTTTTTGTGACAAAAAAACCCTTATAGTTAGAATTAAATTTCAATAAAAAATCTTGTAGCCAATATACCATGCCACATATCTTGATACTTGATATCGAATATGGCAATATTTTGTATAAATCAGTAAATGTATGCAACATGTCCTTGTAGCCAATATCATATTTTATTTTGCAGTTTATATTAACTTCCTGTTTACATTTGCATTTATAATAATAATATAGAGTACATTTGTTTTGTTCAGTGTAAAATTGGAAAATAGTTCACCAAATATATATTTCACGAGTGGCGCAGCCACGAGTGTAATATGAGCTTTTGGTGTTAACGAGGTGAAATATACCGGGTATTTCGATTTGACACTAAACTAAACAAATTTTTCTGTTTATTTTATGCACAGAAACGTTTAAAAAGACATTTTAACCTAATACTTGATGAAAAGAGTCCCAAATAATAATACAACGGGATGTCATTTATGACAGTCATGAAAAACACTCCCTTATAATGTTAAATATCATTTATACAATTTTCATTTAAAAGTATTTTAACAAAATATACATGCATAATAATTATTATATTATTATATTAAAACATAATAACATAATGACAGAGTTAAGAAGATATTTATTTGATCGGCAAGATATTTGTTTAAACTTATTTTTAAAAGGTGTCAGAGAATAAGAAGAACGTATCTAAGATGGTTTTCTATTCCAAATCTTTGCACCATTGTAACAAAAAGTTTTTTCTGTACGAAATCTGCTGTGGTCATAGTATTATTTTTACAATAGGTTAAGTCTTAAATTTGGTTTGCAAATCATGGTCATGCAACTACATAATTAGATAAAGAGACAGACGCTTGCTTTGGTTGAGTCTATTATGTTTTGTTTAGGGGGTGAGTTGTCATACACACATTTACAATTTGTGTGCATTTATTACTTTGCAATGATTTGTATTATCTTAAATGCTTCTGGGATTGTTAAAAAAAGTTGTATTTAAAATTGTTATATGTCCGATTAAAGGCATAATTTTAATGAAAATGAAGTCAGTTCACACCTTCATGTGCATTTATCACGTGTTGGTTTCAGCCAATGAAAATTATCAACATAGTCGGGCAGAGAAAAAGTTTGCAAATAGTAAATCGATATTCTTTATGTAGCAAACAAACTTTGAATTGAAAGTGTTAGTTTTATACTATATTTTCGACAGAAGAAACTGTCCGAGTAGGGACAAGCATTTTCGTAACCGTTACGTACACTATCACGTGATTATCCCAAGTACCACCACGACTTAGCGAGAGAATTATAAATAGAGCTAACCTGGGCGCGTAGTATAGGATAGGAAATGCCTTTTTATATTTATTTGTAATTAATATTTACAAAACCGTATCTTCGGGGTTTTATTGGATCAATTGATAACAAATTATAATGTTGTTTTTTTTTGTAAATAAATAATCATGTCTCAAATCTGTGCACAATTTTAATATATTCTGTTTGGTGGAAGATGTGTAACTTTGTGGTTATGTTTTAGAGCTGTATTTGGTTGCATGGTTGTCTTTTATATTTTGATTTCCTTGAAATCATTTTTCTCATCTGAAGGCAGACAACTTTAATAGATCTATTATGATTACATTTATTACATTCAATGTTAATGTTTAAAAATGTAAAATATCTCATTTAACATTACACCTTTCATAAAGTCTTCACAGAAGTTAGTGTGCAATCGTACTTATATTACATACGAATGTATGTAATATTTTTCTTGTTACCATAGTTTGTGCGGTGTTTAGGTATTTGATTAAGGAAAGTAATTTTAATATAAGGTGTTTCTTTCAGATTATAATAGTACGTTTTCTGCAAGACTGGTGAAGAATATATACAGACCCCCGTCATTTAATGATCATGAACCCATAGTGTTTGACGAGATTATGTACAATAACATGAATGGATACGATAATAGTTCGGGCATTTTCATAGCACCAGTGAGTGGTGTTTACCTGTTTATATATTTCATAGAAATTGAAGGCTCATATGGTAGGGTAGAACTAAAACTGAATAAAACAACCATCAGTAAGACAACACTTTCTAGTATGTACGTAGAGATCTCGGTCTTTGGGAGCAATAATTCTGTCGTATTCCAAAATACAAATATAAAAAGGACAAATAATGCAGTCGTAGACAAAATAAGTTGCTTAAGAGAAAGACCACTAATATCAAGCGGTCCAAACATTACCGTTGTAGGATTTCAACAATTTATGGATAGATGTCCTTATAAAGGTGGAATACGAGCAACAGGTGGTGATTCAATCATTATATATGCTCATGCCGGAAGTCAAGTCTGGATTCATTGTGCGAGATGTTATTATGGTATTGCTGCAGGTACATTCACTGGTGTTTTACTGAATGAGAATTAGAGAATATATACAGAGCAAAAAGTAAAGCTCAAACTTATAACGAGGGTAGAACCACGGTTATTTGAAAGAATTTATTGTATTAGTGATGAAATTATTCAAGAATCTAAATGAAACTTAGTATAAAGACATGTTAAGGTAATAAATACGAAAAAGGAGTTGTCTAAGGTTAATGAGCTGATATTTCAAATGGATTCATATACCGGTCCATAATAAGTCCATATATCAATAATGAGGTTCCATTAACAGAGAGTGATAAAACAAACCAATATATTAACACTGATTAGTAATTTTTTCTACCAGGAAGTCGTACATCCCTCACGGCCCCGCCCGACAACTACCTGCGCATGCACAGAACGTAAAGTCTTGTAAACGTTTCTCATTCACTCCACACCGGTATATATGCACAGAATGTTGTTTTTAATATCATTTTCATTTATACCGCCTTCTTTTTATTCTCTTTGCTTTGTGAAAGAGTGGTGATCCTTAAAGAATTTTAAACATAACGTAACTACTTTGTATGAAGTAAAAACATGTTTATTTCATATTAACAAAGACGCTGTGTACCACTTAACAATATTTTCTAAAATCAAATTTAAGCATTGTATATATTTAAGTGTAGTTTTACATTTTGTATCTGCAAATAAGTAGTTCTTAGCATTAAACTATTAAGAGATTGCGTGTGGCTTATATTTGGTGATATAGTCGTGCTTTATTCATTGTGCACATTTGGAGAACATTTAAATTTGATAAAATTGAAGAAATATTTCCATTGCTGACCTTAAATACCTATAATTATGGATTCAAACATCATATATGAACATTGTGTTTCATATATATTTTGTTAAATCATTTCTTTCATTCAAATTTCTTTTCTGCTCGCAATGATTGTCAATAATCAATCAATTTAAGAATTTGTAAAAATGTGTACTTATTCATGAGACGAACAAGCCCAGGACCGCATGAACGATATTTTGCCGCGTTTAACATGGTAAAATAGAGAGAGAGAAAAACAGAGTCTTAAAAGAATGCAAAAAACGACAAGATTGAAAATGTTGCAGGCTCGGTTTAGTTGAGACTGTTCATGAACTGTAATGGAGGGTAATGGAAAGTTCAAGTAACCGTCCACACCCTAGCACAGGCTTTAGCAGATTTCAGCATTCAAACACGAAAATGGTGAAATTTAAAATTTGAAAACAACTGCCGATGTGTTCGTGCAGCGGCCATTTTACAATTTCGTTCATGAAATAATATATATGTCTATATTTAAAACAACAAAAGTTCCTTTATAACTTTTTATTAATTTGTCCCCTTTTCCCGTATAAAATTTGAAAAAGAAAAATATTTTCAATTTAACCCTTTTCCTATAAAGGTCAAAAAGTATACATTTAGCGAATATTTTTTCCGCAAAAATTGACAAAATAAATAAATAGATAAATTAATAAAATAGTAAAAAATAGTAATAAAAATAAGTAAATAACACAACTAGTATTATAAGTAAAAAAGGGAATCCTTCGCGATCTTTTCTATTCTATAGTATTATACATAATAAAGTTATTTTGTAAATTTAATTAATGTTTTAACTAATTCCTACAAATATTCACTTCAAATAGCATACATTTCACCCCATAATCCATTTACCAAATATGATACCGTTTAAATTCTTTAAATCAGGCATCATAATTTCAATGTTAATTTTTAAAAACTTCATTCCTTGACTCACGCTACCTTCCAAAGCCCGCCCTGCTTCCCCCCCCCCCCCCAGCACTGGTTAGCAGAAACATGAATATGTCGGAACTTTGAATTTAGTAACACCCGTTGTGCCATTCCATGAAAACTGGCGTATAGCCGCCAAGTTAAAGAAGGCTTTTTCATTTGGAATTCAGTTAAGTTTATACCCGGATAGAAAGGGCAGCTTAAACATCGGATGAATATGCCGCTGAAATATTGGTAAAGACATCAATCATACCACTTACGCTATTCTATCTCAAAATACTCAGCTGATTTTCATAAGCATCAACTTAAACACATTAAAACATTTAAGCCATATCTAAACTTATGATTGGACTACTTAGTACAATGACCATCGTAGGCTTTCAAATATTCAATGCTTCAATTTTGCTTGCTGCGATGTGCCCGACAATGGCAAGATCCTTCTAGAAGAAAGGAGCTGAAATTATATGTGTTGCATTGAGCAAAAACCATGAAACGGCAGGCATGATGTGCAAGAAAAAAAGAAACAAAAAAAAAAAAAAACATTAAAAACAATAAAAAAAAACAAACAACAACAACAATGTTTCAGGTCGACTAGATCAGAGTATTTATGTAAGAATTACTCTCAGTCTCTGATCTTAACCATTGGCTTATTATTCATTCGTCATTTTTTAGTAAGTTGGTTTATGCGTACAGAAAAAAAAACAACAACAAAAAAAAACTTTACAGTTTTTACATAAATGTACAACTATGTAAAGCTTGAAAAATGCCTATCTGATAGAGTACCAGGCGATGAACCAAGCAACTTATCAATTAACATGATCAATAAGAATGGCAATGTATTCCTGATCTGAGTTTGTTTCAATGTCATACCCCAAAGTCCAAATCACAGGACGTTTTAGGTGGTATAACTGACCTGAAGAGTGTTTAACTATGACTATATACGATGTACATTTTGAAATCGCCTATCTGATAAAGTATCTGGCGATGTACCAAGCAATGTACAAAATCAATAATGGCAATGTATTCCTGATCTGAGCTTGTTTCACTGTCATACACCAAAGTCCAAAAACACAGGACGTTTTAGGTGGTATATCTGACCTGAAGAGTGTTTAACTGGTTATGGTATCTTACTATGAAACATCAAAGTTTTCTATGAACTTCGGTTTAAAATCCGAAGCATTGCTTGGTAAATGAAATTGTTTCAGTCATTACAGTGTAACTTCTGAAAACCGAACACCTGTGGGACTAGTCAAAAAGTTTCGGAATTCAGAAGTTTTGACTTATCTGAACAAGAAGAAACACTAAACATCAATTGTTTAAGTAAGACATATTGAAAAATATATGAAGTTGATTACGTTCATAAAAAGGCAGAGTTATAGGACTTTTAAAAAAGTTTATAACTATTTTAAATTTCATTATCACATGTAACTGAAAATGTTGATATAAAAGCATAATTTTAATTAAATATCACAATTTATTCTTTAGTATATTTCATGAAGTACCTGCTATTTACCAATAATATTTTTATTTTCTTCACATTTTACTTCTCAATTTCTTAATTTTCACAATTTAATCAAGTGTTTGACATGCTTGACATGTTTTGATTCTAATAGGTGTCAAGATATATAGTTATTGCTAATTGGAAGATTTTGAATGTTTTACAAACGTAAGTATAATATTCCTTTACACCTTTTTCAATTTCCGGATTTTGGAAGTAAATTTGAATGGAAAAAACCCACATTTTACCCAAAAATCGTTCGGAATTCAGAATTTAGAAGTTCCGTAATTCAGAAGTATTAATTACATAGAAAACAGCAGGAAAAATTTTGGGACCCTGAAAAATGTTCGGTTTTCAGAAGTTTCCGGATTTTAGAAGTTCCGGAATTCGAAAGTTACACTGAACTTGTTTAAGTGTAGACTAAACTCGAAATCCCATATCAGGTTTGCGTATTCTTAATATTGTCCATTCAGACGTATGAAATATATCAAGAAAGACAACCTTTATCTTCCTTTCAAAATTAAACAACATTGAGTTACTTCCATTTGTAATTATTATGTTTCAATTAATTCACGTTTGTATTTACATTATCTTTTGTCGGGTGTCCTAAATTCGACCCTGTCCTAGAGTCAAAATCATTTCTGTAGATTTAGAGATAATTTTTAGCATAGAATAACGAGGGAAATATTTTAGTTAAACAACTCAATATAACAATGATAAATGTACATGTATGATATACCGTTTGAAAGATTAAAGTTTTTTTTCTAACTAACAGTCTATATTGCACGTGCAATAAAAATTTATCCGGTCCGGTCATTTAAAAACCGGTCATTTGTATACTGATTGCAAACATGGTTGAGTTGCATTGTGCTTTGAAAGAGGAGCCTAATTCGTGAGTTATTGAGTAAATAAGAGAAAATAGTTCAAAATACCCTTCCACAACGTAAACTTCCATATCGTGCAATTGCCATGTGGGGAAGGTAGCTCAGATGTTACGGATGATCCGCGCCTTGTACGGCCAGCTTCCGATACATTATCACTGTCAAAGCCAGAGTTGATGAAGATGCAAAATTATATCGTGGTGGTATACCTGGCCTTATTTACTAGGTTCAAAGATCGAGACCCCAAGACGCCGGAGAGAAATTGTCACTGGTTTAATTTTTTTTGAGCCCGACAATAATCTCAGTATGCAGGGGAATTAAAGTTATGTAGTACGCTCTATTTTTTGACAGTGATGGAAAAGTGGCCCGTGTCGCACAGAGGGGTAATGTAACTGGAACCTTTTACCGTGACCATGTTCTCACTGCTGAAGTTAATCACTATATTATAAACAACGCAGGGTGCGCGGGAGCAATTCACTCCATGATAACGCACCTGTGACAGGTCAGCCTTGATTCAAACTTGTGTAGAGGAGCAGAGACTTGAGGTTTAGCTATTGAAGACTCACAAAATTAGCCTTGTTCCTTCACCTAAGCTAAATGGGGCACAATTTGGAATATCAAACTTTTCCAAGACGGCTTAATTTTACTATGCATACAACCACAGTTCAGAAAATAGTTTTCTAAATAAAAAATGTTGCATTCACAAACCTCTGCTGTTCAACTGTGCACAATGTTAAGCTCTAAAGTAAAAGAGAAAATGAAAATAAACACATCTGAAGTTTAAAAATTTTATTGCTAAATTAGCACTTTTGTTTTGTTTTTACAATCAAAAGACTTATGAAGTCAAGTCTTCTTAATAACCAAAATACTGCATTCATACTGAACAATTTTGTATGAACAACATACAATTTTCTTGAATTCAACAACTGAACTGAAAAAATCTAATAAAGTATAAATAAGAGCAAATGAAATAATAGTATATATATAAAAATGTAGTACATTTAACAATTTAATCACGTACATATATTTGTGAGGGTACGACTATATAGAGTTATATATCAATGTTTGACCCGCATGATAAAAGTATCACTATCACATTCTTTTTCAAACTGAAGTGCTAAACCTCTTTTTGTAAGTGGATATTTAATTTTTTGATAAAAAAACTGTTTACTTAAAACCTACTCCTAGAATTGTTGTAGCAAATGAACTGTGGGGGTATATGAAGTCCATTTTAGTTACAAGCAGATTTGTCTTGCCTTTATTTAGAGTACAAAAATCCCCAGCAAAAAGCAGATATTAATAGCTTCAGGTAGCTTAAATGATGCCAAAAACCTCATGGTATTGTCACATTTAATCTAACATAACTGGAATTTCAAACAACTAAAAAAAACTCATAGACTCTAATAGAAAAAAAAACAAACCCTTTTTAAATAAATCAGACAATACAAAAAATGGCATTAAAACGTATTAATCACACTTTTCTTGACAAATGGGCAACAAACCTAAACTATTGAATTATAAGTAACCTACTATTTCTTAACAAAAAAATACCAGTCTTACACTAACAATCAAATTAGACATAACATTTTGTTTGTTTTCTTACTACATTCCATTATTTTGAACATATCTCAGAAATATTTTGGAAGTTTCTGTTGCTCAGTCAACGTGAACTATTGATTTTATACTGCTGTTCAAAATTTCATTTTACACTGTCAATATAAATATTTGGCATTAATACACAAACTTCACTTTACCATATAATTAATATCACTTTTACCATAACACAAAAAAAAATTCGATAAAACATTTGTTTTCTTAGAAATGTCACTTGACCACAAACTTTATACATTATACATATATCTGACACAGTGCTCTTTATAAAGTTTTAAGTTTGTCAATGAAAATTTCAGATTGAACCAGTGGTAAAATAACTGCGTATTTTTTTTTTATTTAATATCTTCTCATTTTTGTTTTGAGAAAGTTATCTAGCAATAAGTTATACTGCTGTGGGTTTACAGAAAGAACCAATATCAACCTTGGCAGAACACACACAAGTCACTTAAGTATTACACTAATATCACCTTGCTATTATACAAAAGTCACTCAATAATATAGCACATTTTACAAACACCCACTTTTTAGATTAGTTGATATTTCCAATGCTTAACCCTAAAACCTGCTGGAGCAAAAAAAAAAATGATTTAGCCTTTGTCATCAGAATAGACCCAGTCTGTCAGCCTGAGTCTGCTGGTTAATCAAAATTTTTGCAATTTCATGTTGAAATCCCTAATTATTTGAATGGACTGTTCTAAATTCAAATCAGGGTGAGTCCATTTCACAAATTCAGCAGGTTAAAGGTTAAATATTGAACCAATCTAACAGTGGCAACACAATAGCTGACTAGACATTATTTACAATCATTTATACAAGTCATACAGAAATTGTTTGGATCAAAAATGGATAAATATTCAATTTCTTCACATTCTTTCTTAAAAACCAAATTGAATACAAATTATGCACATTATTACCAGCGCAGCTTATTAAATTCATAGTAGTAAGTTGGAATGTCAATAATATATTTGTGTATTAATAAAGGGGGATAAAAAGCACATGTATGTCGAAATTTCATTTTTCATCAAAATTAAAGTCATTTTTTTTCTATTCTCAAGAAAAATGGACTGGACTATTGTTATCCCTTGTAGAGTCTGGTGCCGGACTTCTGCGTTTCTTATTGCGACTCTGCCCGTCAGTTCCATTTGACTCCATTGTTGTGACAGGACTAGGCGTGCGCCTGCTGAGGTAGTCTACATAACACGGCAAGAAATGTTTCACGAGCGATTCAAAATAGTTTTGAACTGATTTTCCTACAGCATAAACATCTGATTTTTCAGAGTTGTATTTAAAGCAGTTTCGAAACACAAGCTTGATGTCGGATAGAAATTCTTCTACTGAATTGTAATGGGCAAAATGCCCTCTACGAAGCTTGCATTTGATGGCTCCAAAATCCATCGGATCTTTAATGATCTTGTGGTAATTCGGGACCTGAAAGAAAAGAACACATGTTAAGAATGTTTAATATTTGATGTTTTTTTAATTTTCATTATCATGCCACACAAGAAGAAAAAATTTAATATCCCTGGTGCGATTTGAACCCACAGCATCAAGGGATATACATGTATAAATTGAAGTTAGTGATCTTAACAAATTAACTCCCTTTAAGTTTAGTGGAAATAGAGAATGACTATTTTCAAATATGAATTTTATAACTTAAAAAAACATGTCTCAATCACAAACTATTGAAGTCATTAAACTATCAGTCAATCACAAAACTTTTTAGGAAGATTTGATAAATTTTCAAAAGTCTTTTTCATTTTCTTACCGATTTTGGAACAGGCTCATGAAACACTGTGCTGATCTCCAAACAGAATAACTCCAGTAATATCCTCTCACATACCTACGAAAGAATAGAAATCTATATTTAGCATTTCTTCTCTTCAAATATATTGAGATCCAAGACGGAGTTAAATGTTATTACTAAATCGATATCTAAAAATTGAATTAAGTCTATATTACAACATGGAACTACCGGGGTAATGCTGAATTTTTTCATCTATATATTTTTCTTGAATTTCACCAACATTGCAATAGCAATATAAAGACTTTCCAAAGACTTCCAAAAACATTTATCTGAAAAGACAATCGCCTACAGACGAAACTCGCAAAAAATTTCCACTAGCATATGATAGATATAATCTTTAATTAAATTCTACCCTTGCACAATTTGTTAATATTTCTTCACAAGAAATGTCTGGTATTTTAAATTCGCTAACTTTTCGACACGCAGTAATATCAACTTATACAGTAATCCACTGTCAGCTAGCAGCATTTATCTAAAGCAATAATGACTTTGCACGAAAACTTAAAGAGCCATATTCATACCTTAATCTCCTTGTCAACAAGTCCGTTTGGTGCTTTCCGCTTGCCAGTGCTCGTCACCTCGTACTCTTTGGGTATCGGAGACTTGATCTTCAATTCTTCATCTGCCGAGCACAATGTACATGTCCATACTTCACTGAAAAAAGCATGTATAAATTTCTTATAGAATATCTCTCATAATTACAATATTTTGACAATTTTTTTCTTTTTTCCCTTCAAATAAATGATACTTTTAATGTATTTAACTAAATTGTTAATGAAATATATTTGGTTAACTTATAATTTAACTATTTTCTTTATATAAAATAATAATAAAAACAGCCCTATAAAAATTCTAAAAATATGTTTCATCATTTCTAACACTTTGACAACAAATAAATTCTCAAGCTAATTTGTAAAGAGTAGAAGGTCAGTATGTCAGATCAATTTTTTTTAGCAAAAACACAAAATATAAATTATGTAATATATAACTGACAAAACAAAGATGTAGAAAATTTCTTATTACATTCAGTATCATTTAATTATGAATCTGATCTCAACAAAAGTTTATTCAAATTAATTGTAATGCTACTAATTCATTCTGCTAAGAAAGGGGGAATGCATTCACATTCTGCAAAACAGCATAATTTGGTAACAATAATGATAATTTTTAAAAAAAGAACAACAACAACTAAAAACACCCCAAAACAGAGACTTGAGGCAAAAAATTGACACAGCAGGGATACAATAGATAGTCATGCAAACGACTGAACTATGAAAATGAAAATATACCACTAGTAGAGGGTCTACAATCCTATATAATTGTTAAATACCAGTATGCATATTGCAAAAAAATCAAATCTTAATAATAGAATGAACAAAACCACAAAGGCATACTCTAATCTACATATTTTTTTATTTAAATAAAAAAACCTAAACAAAATTCCCACCCAGGTGTCCTACACCACAGCTGTATTATGGTGTGGTCTATTACTTCACATTGAACGGGTAAAAGTCTTAAAATACATGGTAATATCAAAGTCATTCTCCTATGCCTTGAGTTCAAAGGTTTTCCCAATTTAGCTTACATCATTCTAATAAAGTTTCAATTTTTGGTGGAAGAGGACCCTTTAATTTACACAAGGGTGAGAAAAAAAAATCAATTTAAAGTATCAGATCCAAATACACAAATGTAATTGACTTTCCTGTCAGACATTATGACTCTGACTGAAGTGTCTTTAATTAATTTTCAGGTAAAAGTGTGTGAATAAACACTTAAATTACTAGCCATGGGTGACAGCCTTGAATGATCTATCAATAATGTCATGAAATGGTACATTACTGGGATATAAGCTATCAAGCTGTCCTAGGGTAACTGACAGCCTACATTATTGGTAAATGATCACATTTCATTACAGCATAACTAGGACCTGACAGTTAACATTAATCATTCAAACAAGAATGAAGAGACTTAGACATAGAACATTAGATTTTAAGACACAAGAACATAAAGTTTCAGACATATGACCATGAAGTTATAAGGCTACTACAACGAACCATACATTAACAAATACAAGTTTAATCCTTATTTTCAATAACGGTGCATCAATTCCAAGTTCCTTCAAGATCAAATGTTGAAATACCATGTACATTGTATATTGAATTATAAACATCACTAATAGAGAAATCAAATTATAAACATAACTAACAGAAAATGATCATTTATTAAATAATTAAATTATCTTCAAACAAGCACTCAATCCGAATGAATGCTAAGTGTATTGAACTTAGTTTTTGTGATCAGAACATAATAAGAGGGCTGGTGGTGTAATGACTTTTCTGTTATGGTTACAGTTTAAGATTTAAGACAAACAAACAGGCAAGCCAATAACAATATACCCTTCCTATCTATCAATCCAGGACACAAAAAGCATTTGAAACCAATTTAATATAATACCACAAAAGAAATATGGAAATTACTTAAATTTGACAGATATATTAATATACATTTGCCTAACAAATGACATGACATTGAACATTTACTGCAGCCTCAATCATTTCTGCATAAATGTAAAACCCTGCCTAACAAATGACATTGAATCTAACATTACTACAGAACCTTGATGCCTGGGAATAAGATTCATGGTCTCAAAGTAACGTAAATAAATCATTCCAAAACAGATTAGAAGATCATTCAGACATGGCAAGTATTATTCACATTTTCTCTCTCTCTCCAAGAAGCTAGAATATTCCCCCCATGTGACACCAGGAGAGACCTGACAGTCTGACAGTAAAAACCCAATAATCAATACCTTAACAGTAATTACAGAAAGTCCTCCAGACATGACCCCAAACACTGCTGTTACCTTGTTGCTTGCAGGAGAGAAAACAATGTCAGCCAGTAACTGGAGAAAACTAGCTTCCCAATAATGTTTCCAGCAAAACTTGCAGCAAGTTAACTTAGTAAAATCAATAAGAAACCACAGATTTCAACAAGGGAATTGTCACATCACACAGCCATGGGTTCTTTTGTTATCACTTTGGTAATTTAGCCTAGATGTTCAGTAATTGCTAAAATCAATACCTAACAGTAATTTTAGTATGTGATTTCCCTCTAATTCAGGGGAAAGGAATCAAAGGTGAGGCAACACAGCAGAATACTTTAACAGAAAAATTTAGAAGATACAGAACATTAAGAGGAATGATATAATGTAACAATGCACAGCCTCATTTTAAGATAATTGCGAATTTAAAGCATAGATCTAGAACAGAACAAACAAGCAGCTTCAATACCTTTGCAAACCAGTATTATCATACAATTTTTTTCTTGGAAAGGTGAAATTGTTCAAATCTTATGTTGCAATTTCGACAGTTATTCTATTCATCTAATGACCTTACTTATAGTTTTTTATTTACTCTGTGTAAGATGCAATGTAAAATATTATGTTAATTGTTTATTTTACAATGCAAGCAAAACAATTGCTGTCTTGATTTTATCTTTAAAAACTAGCAAGGTAAAAGCCATGCTATCTTGGATTATATACTTAATCTGAAAACTGTCAGACCTGTGATATTTGTTTGGTTTTCTATTTTGCAAGTTGCTGCCAAGTAAATGTGTCAGCTGTTATTCTATATGTGACACCAAGTGACAACAAATTTGTAAAACTCTTGAGCTGAAATGGTTTTTGGCAGGTTTTCATACCAACAAATTAAGAGACTTATGATTGGTTAGTTAAGTACAATTTGTTACTGTACTTGAGAGCTTAATTTGTGGAATGCAACTATTGGGAATTTTTGACATTCTGTTATTAATTATTTAGAACAAGCATTTCACTTTTAGCAATAAATAAATTTCATTTTGATTTTATGCTAGCATTTAAACAATAACACCTGCAGAATTGAAATTTCAAAGCAAATATCATACAGCTCAAATTTGAGTATTATCCCCATAAAATTAACCCGAATCTTATCAATTTCATAATCTGGAGGAAATAAATAACTTACAGGGGGCACTATACAAGTCAACACAATTGTCATTTTAAGGTTATGTTTGGTTTGTTAATGAAAAGCACTTTAATTTTGTCTTTTGTAATCATAACTTGTATATGTACCATGTAATTGCTTAACTCCCATGCAAAAATAAAGTAGGCTAAAGAGGGCAAAAATAACACTGTGAATTCACTTAATTTTGCATGCATGAAATTTTGTGGTTGTATTAAAAATGTTATTTTCTTGGGTTCTTAAATTCTTAGATTGTCTATTTTTGTAAGAGCAATTTGCAAATAATGCAATGCAAAATAATGTTACACCAGATCTGCAATGAAATTTCACTGCATCTTAATTTTTTGGATTGATGACTAACTTATCAAAAACCAAAATTAGTGCCCTTACAAAAATTCTGATTTTACATCAATCTGTGAACACTAGGGAGGTAGGAAAAAACAACATTACATTTTACAAAAGATAATTCTAGAAATGATTCAAAAGCAAAGGCAATTTTCAGTCAATAACTAAACTACATACATAACTGTAATAATATAAAAATTTGTCCCACAAATAGAGATGCCTTGATCCTATCTAAAATTGTGCTCAATTTGTTGTTAAAGTCACACAATGGTTTTGATACCAATTAAAAGTTGAAAATAAAATACGTATCTACAAATTTTAACAACAAACTTGATTTAATCCGAACAACACTATATACGTATCTTAAATGAACTTGTCTATCCTTCAATCTGGACAAAACCATTCATTATTTTTATGAAAAATTCCTAAATAAATACTGTATAGTGAACAGTGCAGATGGTGATGAAACTTTAAACCACTACAGATCATGTTGACATGAAGATAGTGAAAAATTTTGCATCCATTTGGAGAACTGAGAACAAACAGCTAGTTTACTGAATAAATCATTCTGAATATTTTTTCAGCATCTCTATTTTTCTTGTTATAAAAATATAAGGAATCTACATAACTTTCAACAATATGGTTCTCAGGTTTATCCAATAACTAACAAAATATTTATCTTTATTTTAAATATATTAACAGCAAAATTTAATAACCACAATATCTATGCTATAATTAGTTAATTCGTCACAGTGTCTTTACCAATTTTGCAGTTGAGGCCTGAGGATGGACACAATTTAGCTAATCATGTGAGAGATTGGCATTGTAAAGACATTGCATGCCATTATATAGGAAATTGCTTGCCCTGAGATATCAATTTGTTAGCCCTGAGACAGCAAATTGTTTGCAGTAAGATATCAATTGCTTGCCGTGAGATATCAAATACCATGCCCTGAGACAGCAAATTGCTTGCCCTGAGACAGCAAATTGCTTGCCATGAGATCTCAAATTGCATGCCCGGAGAAGGCAAATTGGTTGTCATGAGGTATCAAATTGCTTGCCCTGAGACAACAAATTGCTTGCCGTGAGATATCAATTTGCTAGCCCTGAGCCAGCAAATTGTTTGCAGTAAGATATCAATTGCTTGCCATGAGATATCAAATTGCATGCCCGGAGAAGGCAAATTGGTTGTCGTGAGATATCAAATTGTTTGCATTGAGATATCAAATTGCTTGTCATAAGATATCAAATTGCTTGCACCGAGACAGCAAATTGCTTGCAATGAGATATCAAATTGCTTGCCCAGAGACAGCAAATTTCTTGCACTGAGATATCAAATTGCTTGCCTGCAACAACAAACTGCACGCTCTTAGAGAGCAAAGAGCGTGCCCTTAAACAGTAAATTCCTGTCATAGGATATATATATATATAAAATTGCTTGCCCTCAGATAGAAAATTGCATTACACATCTCATCCCCTCCAACCCACCCTGTTCCTTCAGTGCACGGATAAGAAATATTAATTTTTTATAATGTTGAACAATAATATTAAGTCAGGTTTGCCACCCTGCAGTCATCTGCAGGAAAATTACCATTCCTTTACTACACATATGCTTTATTTCAAATGCCAAAGTTACTATATACAGTTTAGCTTCTTATCTCTGAGAACCATAAAGTCTTCCATAAAAACATATTACATGCAAAAATATGTTTTTACAACAGTTACAAAAGTTTTGTGCATAGTACTGAATATTTTTTCCTTTAAAGGTTTCAAGCTTGGTTTCATCCTTGCCCCCCCCCCCCCCAATCTATCCAGTCCCAATCATAAAAGCTTGTTTTTTTCTGTTTTCCTTTTTGTTCAGAGTCTATTCTTCTTGGAGTTTTGTACAATAAAAAGATCAAAATGCAAAAGGACTGTAACAACATAAATAATAGTGGGTGCAGCAAAAAATGAAAAAAGCCAAAAAAAAAGCTTTTTTCTGTTAAACTGGTGTCAAGGAATGGCATTAGATAAATATACAGTAAACGTACTATAGAACTTTTTAAAGTTTTTTTTCTCTATATATATGTAATTGTTTTTGTGGGGGTGGGAGCAGTAATAATTCACACATAAACTGTGACGCCAGCTTAACCTGCCGGTAGTATCACTATGTGTTATTTCAGGCATGAAAGGGCACCTGACTAGAACCACTGCCCTTCCACACGCAAGGATAACTTTCTCACATGAAAAATCCCGATTCTAACAAATATTGGTTAAGGGAGAGTGATATTTGAAATCTGCTGCCTTGACCAAAAGACCAAGGTGTCAAAATGGATGTTGAAGTGTTCGGCAATAATTGTGTCTCATAAATTTTTATGAAATAATATTGAGCAGGTATGTTTGTTTCTACAATGGCTTTTTTCCTTCACTCAACACGCCACAAGTTCCCTATGTAAACGGATATTTGATTCTATTGTTTTGATGCCCTTGTGGGAAAATTTTGTCTGAGAAACTAAGATACAAGATCATGAAATATAAATTACTGATCGTTTTCTCTTACTAAGGAACATAACTAAACCTTTAGTCAAAGAACTTTGGGGAATTAAAAGTGTTGAATATTTACCCCTTTCAGAGGGTACAGAAAGATGTATTTGTGGGTAAAATACCCAAAACCAAGAATATTTTTTGAATAACTGTTTTAGATGTAGCTAAAATTACTTTTTAAATATCTGAATTGCAGCCTGTATGAAACTGACTATATAATACGAGAAAGTACGTTTACCATACACATAGACAAACACATAAAAAAAGAAGAGAAAAACAATCAGTAATAACTAAATTAATATACCATGGTAAAAAATATGTGCCCACGAAATGTAATGAACAAATTAGCTAGTTACATAAAGACTCGAGCGATACATCTAGGAAAATAAACACGTTACTGTAACATATATATAATAGCTACCATTTAGCTTCTGCTAGTGGATGTAACAAGGCAAATGTGTAACTCTTTTGTTTGATCCCTCGTCTGAAGTTGAAAATGACGGAAAATTAGCAATGTTTTTTTTTTAAGTGTTTATCATTTTATCTTTTAATTTCACGATTAATTTTTATTTCCTTCTTTCTCCCCAAAAGCTTTCATTATTCAGAATTCCCCTTGATGCAATTTGCTTGCAAAGCTAAATGGAAATCATGTTAACACAAACTGGTAGTAAAAAGACAATTATGGAACATTTAAAGATCAAATTTTTACCTATTAAGATTGATACTTAATATTTCCTTACAAAGTAAAGTCAAGTTTTAGGTTTAGAACTAACGAATGTCTCATTGCATGATCTTCATTTGTAGTGAAGTGTGGCGTTCACAGTTGGAATGCTTGCAGGAATTACTTGTTTATGGCACCAGTGTGAAACTTGACCGGCCTGTACACCCAGACTCTACAGTTACCACTGGTTGATTATTAATTTCAGCAGTTTGCATTATTGTATATTTCCCATTAAATAACAATGTACTGCTCCAAAGTCAAGGGAGGACTAATCCATTATACAAATTTAGGTAAAGTAAGGATTAAAAGCTGCAGGTAATCTTAACCTGCTAGTAATTTGCTCTTCAATAAATAGTTTCAGAGTTTCTATACTCAGCATTTTTGGAAATGATGCTGGGTCCTTTTTGAAGGTAAAAAACTGATCAAAAATGACTATTACAAGCCAAGGGGACAATTAAAAGCAATACTACTGACAAAAATTACCTTCACAATTAATGGGAAATAAAAAGCAATCTGATTTTAAGTGTCATTTTTATACGAGGTTGAATGTTTATTTATTGTGTCCAAGATATGATATCTTTTATAGACGAGGGGCACAGGCTATTTGAACAAGTTCAAGCATTCGTATCAGATTGAGAGTCTAGCCTTACGTTTACATAAAAAGCACAAAAGCCAAGAGGAATAATTATAAATGTACCTGTTAAGTATCAAATTAATGAGGATGCCTGAAAATTTGCAATCAAAGGACCTTAAATTTAACATATTGATAGATTTATATTACTGCAACATTATAAACTTGGTATATGCTTAAATGAACAACCTTAACAACTGCTTTTTAATGCTTTGATTTGTAACAATCATTTCATCTCTTTTTTTTGTTCTTTCTTTTGGTTGGGTTTTTCGTCGCAACAACACAGTATAGGCCATATGGCGACTTTTCAACTTTACTAGTGGATGAAGACCTTGGGTGCCCTTCTGTGGATTATTTCCACCAACATTCCACAAGCTACATACGGAAGCTGGATAGCTTATTCACATGGAAGAACCCAAAGTCTATGTCGGTATTCAAACCCACAGTGGTGAGCAGAAAATGGTGTGATGTCAAAAACCTTCACCATTCAGCCACAGACACCCCTGAGCTAAAAGAACAATCAGAACCTGTACATTTTCTATAAAGGGCGGGGGAGGGGGGGAGGGGTCTTATGAAGTCTATGAATAATTAAATCTTATAAAACAATTTTGTGTTCAGTCAATTGAATATTTTTTCAATTTAAGATTGACAAAAACAAACTGGTAATGGTAAACTTAATGGTGTAAACTCTAAGTTTACAATGTTATCAAAATTCTATGATCCCTACTCTTTTGTGGTATATTTTCACTTACATTTTATGAAGACAAAAAAAAAGACAAAATATTTCAAATCTCCAGCAACCATATTAGACAAATAAATACACATTGGACATACTACATGTAATTTATCTGAACTTTTCTCGACTAGTAGCTTATTCATATTGCCACAAATGAAGCTACACTGAATTCGGAACTTTTGTCGTGATAATATATGTACAAAATGTTTCACAATATAAACAATATTATTACTTTAATATCATTCATTGTTCCTCTCATACAATTAATTTTGTGCTGTAACAGTCTAAAAATTGTGAAATACTCAAGAAAAGATATGTCAACAACTGAAAATACAACCAGAACTATAGAATTTAGAAAGGTACTCACTTTGATGAGAAGTTGGTGCTTATAGCCGGTACATGACACTGTAAATGGAATACTTTCGGGCACTTGTCACAGCATAACAGGTCCCCTCCATTGTGACACACGGCACAGTAATCTTCCGATGGGTCAGAGGGATCGTGCTTCGGCTGGAGGTGATATGCATTCAACCTTTGACCACTAGGATTGACCAATCCCTGTAGAAGCTCATTGCGGTCAGTGTCAATTATCTGTTGTAATAAACAATTAAATACATCAACTCAGTATTTCCTTGCATGCAAAAAAGGGGCTATAAAAATGAAGAAATTATCAAAGAATGTTGTACTGAAGTTCTTTGTAATTATGACAATATTAAATTATGGAAAAAAAGCGAACTTTTTATACAGAATTTCCATATTCAAGTCATTTTGCAAAATTTAAACTACACAATGACACTTTTTACTGCATCATAAGGAAGACTGCACATATGGAGTAGCATAAAATTTCAAACAATAATAAGCACTTTACTCTCAAGTATCAACATCAATCAGTAATGATCAGTAATTTCGCTAAACTGAGCTTCCTCATATAAAAAATCATTACAGAGATAAACATCCATGGAAGCAAACAAAAACTCCTCAAAGCTGCATATGACATCAACTCAACCACATGATTTTAATAGTGAAAAATATTAACAAACAGACTAAAATTATCAGCAGATCATGTTATATCTTAAATTGAGCAATGTTCAGATTATATGAATTTATTTCAGTTTGTTTATGTCTGAAAGCTATAAACTGAAACACTCTTTATTCATTCCTGACACCAACCAGTACTAAGGAATGAGTGTAAAGTTTCTTGCTCGAGGAAATAATGGCTTTTTCCCTGGCAGGGTTTGAACCAACACTGCAACAAACAGACTACTAGTCTGACTGGTTAACCTCTTGGTCATGCAATGTTTACTACGGTGTGCCAAAAACAAGATTCATTTCTCAAGTTTAAGTCCTACTTACATTAATATCTGGCATGGCTGGGGAGATTGAGGAACGATGAGCAGCCCCAGGCCCTCCATCTGAATGACTAGGACTGGGTGTGTGGCCCGGGGAATGGTGATTCGTACTGGTAGATGGAGACTGCAATCTTGGGTTGTGATCTGGAGGTTTGGGTGTCTGAAAAATAGTTCAATATGATATGATTATAAAGTTCAACATTCAAACAGTTATTGATTACAGTCACAGTGTTGCATCTAGGCCGCGCGATTTGCGCATATTTTATGCAGATCGCGCATTTTAATGAAGTCAACGCGCGCCAAGTCGCGCATCTGACAATTTTTTAACTTTATTCAGTTTATCTTCATCGTGTCTTGAAAGCTTCGGCCATGTTTGTTTTCACTCGTGGTAATGACTAAAGTACGTACTAAAAAGCGTGTAGCAGCCGACTGGGTCATCTCGCGTGTGTTTTGTAGTATTCGTCAATATTTTATTTTTTCTACTTCCGTTTTTGAGCGGACGATAGCTGTCAAAAATGCCTGAACGTAAAATAAATGAATTCTTTTCGATAAGTCATAGTGTAAGGTAAATGTTTGTCCCCCACATTTTTTAGTTGAGTGGGGGACAATCCCCCATAATTTTGAAATTCTAGATGCAACACTGCAGTCAATGATAAGGATTTAAAGTTGACATGATATGTAGATGACAAATAATGAAGATGACAAATAATTAACTGATAATTTTTGAGAAGCTACATAATAGTAAGGTAAGTTTAAAATACATGTATATTAGATAATTCTGAAGTTAACCTTAAATATCAGAAACAGTTATTCTTATTTATAAGTAACTGACTTGTACAGTCAAACATATTTGGGCTAGTTTGCAGTATCTACTATTAGTTTATTTTTTTACAGCCCAAAATTTACAGACTGCTTAGAATTAACCTCATTTAAATAACACACATTTTTAATTATTGTTTGATTGAATAGAACCACTGATCTTCACTATGTTACATTAATACCTCAAATGAAACAATGTACATGTATCCAATGCCCTTGTTGTCATGGAAGTGCGTCTTTATACAAAACACTCAAATATATATTTAATTTTTTGTGTGGATAAAAACTTTATATATTTGTATTTTTAGGACACCCCCCAGCCCCACATTAATGCAATCTAAATCATTCCTGAATAAAACATAAAATATCATACTGTTTGGTTAGGTGGTCTGTTGGAAAACTGGCAAGAACTGAAGTCCCGGTCTTTTGGTTCTTGTTTGACTCTCACAGGTTCTGCACTGCCTCCTCGTAGATTTAACGGATCTATACTGTAAATATACAATTAAAATGATGATTCTGATGTTGGTTATACTTACTTTATTTACATTCACTATCATCATCTGGCAGAAGGTTTTCTTCAAACAATATTCCAACTGAGATACATGTACTCATGGCTGATCAACATGTAACCTGATAAATTTATGCAAATGGTTCGGCTGTGGGTATCCGCTGATGTCAGTTCTTATAAATGCTTGTGAATCATAGAACAACAATTAGATTGAATAATTTTCTCTTTGCTCCAGAAAGTTATATATAATATTATAATTATATGGTAACTAATTCAGGAGAGATCTGCAAAAATTTGTAAAATTCAGAGATACAGGTTTGTTTCGTGTGCATGATATTTTTCTGCAACGATCGATCTTGGACATTGAATCTGATGGTCATTTATCCCTGAATGCTAATTCATGCCAGATAAGAACTTTGTCACATGTAGAGAAACTGGTAATTACTGGCTTAAAAGTTATCCAGGAAAACCGGTGAGGTTTATCAACCAATATAGGACGAAAATACTCTTTAAACCTACCAAATCACACACAAAAAAACTTGAATTGATTAAAATCTAAATCATTAAATATTTAATATCTAACAATGAATCAATTTTTCAAACTGCTAGTGCTACAAGGTAGTATACAATGTAGATAATAAACCCCAAAGTTTTAGATTGAAATATTGATTACAACCTGTCTGAATTATAAATTGATTAATTATAATTTATCTAAATCCAATTCACAATATATCTAGACACAGACTTTTGTCGCTACTTTTAAAGAATTTGTTATGCTTATAACTTTAAATGTTAATTCATTTTTCTTGATTTATTATGATACATTATTAATAAACAAATTGGCTGAACATTTTTGTATATTATAAACTAATAATTCATTTTTCATAGTTCACCAAGCAATAGCAGCTAAAAAAAATCCCTTGAGATTGGTATTGATTACCATTATATCACATCTGAATGTTAATTGTGTAAGATTTTGAAGAAAAAAAATTCAATGTATTTTTGAAGACTTTAAAACTAATTTGCACTGGTTGCGTTTTAAAATGACAAAATAACATACTCAAATTTTCCTGGGGGGAGCTTGTTCCCTGGAATGAGGTTTGGATTGGAATTCGGCCTTGTTAAGGACGATGATACTGCAGAATTGTTTGGACCGGCACTGCCTGAAAAAGTAATCAACAGTAAAACCATTAATAATTTAGAGAGATAACTGGGAGAATGAATAGTATATATCAAAAGATGAATTTCTTCCAAAGAAAAAACATAAGTAAACTTGGTTGTTTTTAGACAAAACAAGATACCAATTTTGCAAAAGAAAAAAAGAAGTTATGTTTAAACCCTTGCAGGTGAATTTTGCAAAAGATTGTTATTTTTAAACCTTAAATTTGTGAAATCACTATTCAGGCTGAAATGGTGTAGCCTAAATGACAACTTACATGGTGTATAATATAAATATTGGACAGAACAGTGTATTTACATAATTATAATAAATACTGTTACATTGCAAATTAAAAGCAGTGCAGGAAACTTATGCAGGAAACTTAAGAATTTGATAAAACAGTCCACGTTACATAAAATTTTGAAACAATACCATTAAATATAAAAAGTTCAAATTTTACAAGTAACATTTATAAGCAAAGTAGAGTTACAAAAAGAAGAATAACAAGAAAAGACAAAAAAAAATCACAGCAAGATTGGCACACCTGTGAAAACAAAAATGCATGTACTTTGTAGTATGTAACAGCTTGTTGGAAAGCTACAAAAGATATTTTCATCATAACCATATGCTTCAAAAAGAAACTATAAAGACAAAGAAAAGAACAAAACACAAAGTACATGAGAGCAAATAAAAAAGTGCAAGCAATCATAGACTATCAAATAATCAAACAGAAAAAACAAACATGCAACAGACTGACAACTGGCAGTTAAATCTTGCAACAACTTGACTTGTGGGGAGTTTTTGTTTTTCTTGTGGTTCACTGATTTCAAAATATGGAATGCAAAAAGCAATTTGCTGTGGCACAGATTGCTCCAGATGTCACCAATTGAAAATGATTTTTTTTTTTGATGTCTCTTCCTTGACTTGGGAATTTTCTTCTTGAAATTGGTAAAAAGCCGTACAAAGTTACAATCTATTTTGGATTTGGAACATCACTCAGTATCAGACATCAAAGTTAACTGATTTACTTTAATTGATGAATTTATTAAATCAATTTGTCCAGCTTTCTTGTTTTTTATTGTCAATGTAATCAATTTTTTTGGATAGACTGCAAAAACATGCAGGCTGACCTTGCTCAATAACGGTGACAAATGCTTCAAGTTTCTTTTCGGCTTGAGCATGATAAGTGTTAAGGGCATAGGAATCTGTGAAGCATGATAAGTGTTAAGGGCATAGGAATCTGTGACTGAATGAGTAAGGTCGCTGGCTGACTAAGTTTCTTTCACTTTCATCAGATTTGGTTCGTCTCCTGACAAAGACAGAATTCTCTCAGGCAAGCAGCAATATGACTATCTTAGCGAAGGTCTGCTGATTTATTCCCGTCAGACGTTCGGGAACTAACAGCCTTTCACACATTCTGACCCGTAAATCTGAGAAGTTAACTGTTACCCTTATTTGTCTAAACTTCAAAGTCTTTCATGAATGCTTCATACCCCTATTAAACTCATATAGCTTTGTTGATTATCAACAATACATCATTGCTTATTCTTAGACATTTACGTTTTGCTAAAATATCAAAATCAAAGTACTGACAGCACTGTCAGGTTAAAACAACCTAAATATATGTGTAATTAATTTTTTAGTAGTCTTTCTACTCTGATGATACAACACAGAACACGACCAACCTTGAGGTAGGTACGTAGAGGAAGAGGCAATGTTTCCATTGCTAAAAGACATCAGATTTTGCAGAGAATTGTACGAAGCATCCTGCCAATTTTGAGTAGAAGATACACCAAAACCAATGTCAGCATTGGGATAACCAGGCTGCGGAGGTCTTGTTCCTGAATAGAAACACAGACACATTTACCATACTTTTTACTTTCATTTCAATGGGCACTAATCACTCAAAATACCAATTCAATTGAAACACTTACTTTTAGAGACTATGCATTCAAAATAACAACAATATGTTTAAAATAATATTAATTATACACAAGTGTTGGAAATATCATAACAGTTCATTTCATGTAAAATCATATCATAATAAAGACAATGTCCATTATTATCATTTCAGATATGAAAACTTAGATATATCCAAAGTAGATCGTTTGACAGGGGGAGCTGTTTTCAGAAACAGGGAAATACAAAATAGTTTAGATTTTTAAGGGTAATTGGTACAAATTTCAGTTTAAAATTAGCCTTATACAAAATGCAAGGACTTTCTTTAATTTGCTCATAATAATTTAAAGAGCAGAGTCAGCAATTGAACATGTAATGACAATTTCTTCCTAATTCTGACAGTGTTGGTGGTATTCCCAACACAATGGAAGCTGGCCGTTGGGCATAACCCTACTTATTGATTTTATTTGTATTTCAGACTACTTTCGGAAAGGAAATAAATATGCAAAATATTGTCAACTTTGCAGGCTACACCCTCAAGTTTGTGCAGATTTATGACAATATTATTCTAAGCTTGTTAGAGGCTTTATATAAATGACAGCATTTTTTAAATATAAAATTCCACAAAAAAAGGAAGAAATATTAAAAAATTTCTTAATTCATTTATATCATGTGATGAAGCTAAATTTGATTACAACTTAAAAGCTAAGCATCTACACAGTAAATGACACAGGATTAAGTTAATGTATAATTAAATTAGGGAATAAAAAGGTGACTGGTTCTGTTCACTTTCCTTAGTTATAGGTTACCTTTCAATCAACAGAAAATGGGTTCAAGGTCAAGGGTATGCACATAAAGTGCACAAGTTTGCAATTTAATTTTTGACTGATTAACCTGTTTTGAATTGTCCACAAGTCCCACTCAAGACTGATTGCTATGCCACTACAAACTTAATTAAAACTAAAAGAAAATAAAACCAAATAAAGAATCATGCAAACAGTTTTAGCATTAAACAGTTAAAGAATGCATGTTAGGTCTTTTTACAGGCATTCATTTTCAAAGAAAAGACATAAATTAATCTTTATTACATGTTTATAATATTCATGCATAAACAATAACATGTATGTAATAAATCTAATGAAAAAATAATTCTATGTAAAGTTATATACTTTTTTTTGGCTTTCTAGTGCAATACAATTTTTAAGAGTTAAAAGCTCATGAATTTGAATGCCTGTAAAAAATTAAAATTAAACACCAACAGAAATTAACTTGCATATATATTATGTAATTTTTTTTTATATCTACCTCGCCAGTGCTGTAAATTTTGTGTTGCTAGGCTTGGCCCTGGCCTGAAGGGTTGTTGTTGAAGTGGATGCCTACTAGTACTGGTCAAATTTGTTTGGAAAGTGTTCTGTTGAAAGAACTGTCCCGGCTGTCTGACAGGCTGCGGTGGCCGAACTTTATATAAATCTTGAACTGCACCACTGTCACTGTTAAACTGTCCCATGCGATTCTGTATTTGTGCCTGCTGTTGTAACTGTTGTTGTTGTTGCTGTAAATTTACTTGCTGCTGACCTCCAGCTGGCCTTTGCCTTCCACAATTACTCATTAACTGTGCTAAAAACTGTTTCTTCCGGTCCACGGGGAGATTTTTATACTGTTCTCTGGTTGCGTGTGGCTGTTGATGTATTAATTCAGCTATTTGCTGCGAGAAATTTTCTTTGCTAAGGTTGTTGAGGGTACATATAGCTGGTTTCTGCGGCTCAGCTACGGATTGCTGGGGGTAAGATTTACCGTTCACGTTGATAAATCCCATTTTACTTACATTCTTTGTTAAAAATTTTGCATCATTTTCGTACTTGATATTCAAATCTAGCAAAGTATTTTGGAAATTTATTGTTTGATCTTGTAAAGTTTTGATATTTTTAGTCATAAAGCTTTTAGTGTGTAACACAGACAAGTCATCGCCTGACTGCAGGGCTGACTCCACAAATGATATTGTATGTTTTGCCCGTTTTGCGAAGGTATCAACCTCTTTTTTCTTAAATGTCAAGTCTTTAATTCTACCGTGACAAACACCTTGAAGAAAATTCAGAAGCTGTTTACACCAACTGATTAATTCATTTGTTATCAAATCAGCCACTTTTCTCACTTCCTTAAACACTTCAACCTGTTGATCTTTAATGTCTTTCTCTTTCTGTGTTATTTTTTCAGCCATTTCTTGGTTAGTTTTTAGCCTTGACTTCAATGCCGCCACACCTTCCATTAGTAATTTCTTCTGCTGTTCAATCGTCTCTTCAATATACTGGTACTTGTGATCTTTATGGTCGTTCAGCTGACAATCCCTACACGTCAATGTTTCACAAGTCAGACAGAACAACTTTAGCATTTCTGTCTTGTGTGTCTGGCAATGAACGTGCCTTTGCTTACTGTCCCCGACGATACCTTCCTTCACTTCATCGGGTTTTACCTTGTTTGAAATGCTGTGGTCTTTAGTGAGTTTGACGCGTTTGTGTGCCACCACGCAAGGGTCACACAACCATTCTTGGCAATCGACACAAAACGAGGAAGCTTTTTGGTTATCTTCGCAGGACGTACACACCGGAAATTTCTCTGCATCTGATGGGGAACCATCCTCAATTCGAGCATCAACCTTTTTTGAAGTGTGTATGAATGGATTTGGTAGAACATTAGCTGCAACATACTCTACATGGCACTCTGGGCATCTTGTTTTGCTATCATCAGTTGAAGAAACTGTAAAAATAAACAAGATATATATTACTTGATAAATTGTTCCCGAATACAAAGTACAAAGTGTATGTAAAGTCGGTTCATGGCAAACATACATTTTATTTGGATTTTAAAGGTGTTTTAGGCTCCATACCGAAAGTGTCTGTGTATTATTGTTATAAGACGTTGAAATATGATTTTTTTGGAAAACGGCTTATTTTCAGTTTTTTTTTATATACATGTATATGATCAGTACAAGTACTGGGATTGACAAATATACATTTTATTTGGATTTTAAAGGCGTTTTAACCTCGACACTCCAAGTGTCTGTGGCTATACTCGTGACTTTGCAGCAGTTACATTGTACAAATGTAATTAATTACATGCATTATCAAATATACATCACAGTGTCTTGTATTCTAAGATCAGTGTTTTTTTTTTTCACCAAAATATTCGGCAAAATTCGGCCCCATTCCCCCTCAAAATAGTATGTTTTTTTTTCATCTCAAAGCCGAAATTTCCCCCCATATGACAGCCAAAATTTGCCTGCAATGAATACCATTTTTTTTGCATGTGACTGCCAAAAAATGTTTTATTTTAAGCCTGTAAGACTTACTGTTAAGCAAAGTTGTTTACAAATTGTTCCCGGGTATGTAAGGGGAGCTACTCCCTGCGTCCCAACAAGTTTAACATGCGACCCTTTAAATTCTGCTGTCAATATTTTAGATCCCTATATTCATAAAAAGCGACATATTTTAAACTTGTGTTGCAAGAGTTGCTCCCCTTTTCTACTCACTGGAAAGAAAACAATGTCACACAAAAGTAAATCTTACAGTGGTAAGTGGTGTATTAAAATATGCATTGGATTCGTTTTTGTTTCTCCTCATTTGTGAAGAAATAAAATTCCCCCTCCTATTGCATTTTTTCCCCTTCAAACGGCACCGACCCCCTTCCCCTAACAGTGAAAAAAAACACTGAAGATGCACGATCTAACAGCCCTGATTGTAGGATTCATGGATAAATAAGTTAAATCAATTTCATTTGTGTTATTCACAACATAGCATTATATCATAATCTCTTTTTGAAAAAAAAATTATTTAAACAATGAACTAAATAGACCATTAAATAACAAGTTCTGGTGCAAAATTGTCCCTATCTGTATCATGATCTGAAATGTCTAACTTATAGAACAACATGATCTTATGTAATAATGTGTACCCTGTTCAATAAGTGCATCATTGATCAACATGTTTAATTTCAAAAATTTTGTAATGAAATAAATAGATTCTACTGCCAATTCATATTTATTAAGGCAGTTGCTAGTCGCCCAACCCATATTGCTAGGGATATGTAACCAAGTCATGTATGACTAGCCTATATGCACAGTTAAGGATAGCTGTATAACATTTTAAAAATAAATAACCTAAAACGCTAATGAATGTATGTAAACTTGTGACAATATAAATGGAATACATTTGTACTGAAATTTTTTATCTCAAACACTTTCAGTGGGCATTGAACATTTTAAGCCGGTTGTTTGCTCACCATTTAAAAGTGTAACGGATATACCAGTAAGGATTTCTTGTTTGCCAGATGCAGCGCACCTGTTTTTCACAATTACATGTCAATTTCCAGCAGAAGCTAGTTTATGACAAAGTATTTTTAATGATTATAACTTAAAAATACCTCAGAATTTAAATTGGCTCAAGAAAACTTTTTAATTAAAGGTGAACTTATTTCTGATAGATCTATCCTATATATTGTTGTAATATAATTGGCTGAAAATCATATCTAAAATTATTTAGAAAAAATATATAGTACTCCTCGACGGTACCGCGTTCTTGTCCATTCCGGTGTAATCAGAAAATGTGTTTCATTAAACACTGCACGCCACCAATCCACTGTTTCCACCATTAAAGTGGAAAGGCTGCTTTTTTGAATTAGGATAGAAATTGTTAGAAATATTTTCATTTCAAATAAATTTCATTCATTGATATGAAAACCCAAAGCTGCCCGTGTGTGTTTAAAATATTTCTTTATTTTACCCCATATTTACCAGTTAAACTAATAATTTCATGTTCTAACAAGTGAAGGTCATCTGCTGAAACTGTAGTGACATCATATTCTGTTGAAAATAAAATCTACTAAAGCCAAAAAGGGCCATCAATTGATACCACAGTATCATAGTGCTTTTCGTTTAAAAACAATAAAAACATGGCTGACTGACAATAGATGTTTCTACTTTAAATCATTGAGTCAATCTCTATGAATGACATTCACAACGACATGTGTATTTTTTGAAGTCAGGATGCGACTGTTAAACACAATCTGCAAAGGCTAGCCGTCTGTGACTCATGTACATCTAGAACTTTTGGCTTCTAGCAATGGCTTATTTCCTTAAAATTAATTTCTAATATTGTTTTGTAAATTGTAGATTTCTATTGAAAATAATTACAGTACATACTTATTACAAATGTCACATAAATAAAACTTTCCATTTATAACAACATAATTACTCAAATAAAATCTACAACAAATTGTATTTCTTTAATTTTATTTTTAAAGAAGAATAATTATATATAGATAAGAATATAGCCGTGTTGTTTTAAGTTTTATCAAATAAAAAACTCATCATCATTAAATGACATACCTTCTGCACAAGATTTCATTTGATTAGTACTACCGTCAACGTTTGCGTCTTTTTGTGACTCTTCGCTTCCATTTTTCGACTTGGATGTTGAATAATTTTCAAGACATGCTTGACAAAATGAATGTAAACAATGGAGTAATTTAGCTTGTTTTTCAACAGTTAATTCCTCCTTACACTTCGCACATTTAGAACTATCCATTTTCTTGTCAGTTTCAACATCCTTCTCCGGAATCTCTGCCATTTTTGTTATAGATTAAGTTTATTTGCGAAATGTTTCACGAGTCGGAAGTAAAGTTTTCGCCATTACTGTTTCAAACGCATTCTAATTATAGCATCGATAAGCGCGCAATCTACTCCGTTCTTTGCAAGCGCTTGGCCGCACACTGACACACTGCGCTGATAGTTTTCCGATACATCCAGTTTACAACTGGCTAGAACTGGATTAAACCGGATAGAACCGCTCACAAACCGGTTTTTCTTGTCAGTTTTGCTTATTAATCATTTGGAAGACAGCCAAATTGCTGATAACATTGTCTTGCCAGCCAATAAATCATTGAAATGATTGACGCATATTGCTCTAGGCGTATTGATAAAAATGTCAGCCAGAGAAATTGATCAAAATGTCAGACAGAGAAGAAACAAAAGCATAGAAATAAACAACAAATGTGCGTTAGTCAAGACATTGTATATTCCAAAGGGGGCTGCTGTAGGTCTAGATTTTCCTAAACTTTCACGAAACCCAGCTACAGTAAGCTACCTAGGCAGTTCATCAATTATGTCTTAGAGATCTATAACTTTAAGCGTTTTAATTTCGAGGTTACTCAGCTAGACCTAGTATTTCGTGTAGCAATTTGTTCCAATTGCATAAATATTTAACTTTTCTTTAGATATTTGCGCTTTGATATTATCCCCTACCTGACCCCCCCCCCCTCCAGACTTTTTGTAGCATGAATTCATGACATAATGTGAAAATAGATCTACATCTTTTTTTTGTATTTACATTATTTTGTCACGGAAACGAAAAGATTAAACCAGTTAATAAAAGTTAAACTGTTACGTGCCACACGATAAAAAGTCGTAAAATAACATGATTTATGATTGGCTGACAATTTGGCAGTAAGCCAAAACACATCGAAACTATGCGTGTACACAAAAATTCGATGTTATGTCAAACCAGACATGAAATTTACTAGTTTTTGTATTAACTTAAGCGTAACATAAACATTGAGACAGGTATAAGTTGTATATTTACGTGTATTTTCAAAAGGAACGACTAAAATTACGTTATATAAATGTACACACAAATTCGATTCATGACAATTGTCACACATTTTGTACAAATCTATGTTACGCGCGCGCTCATCCCGCGTACGTGTTCGCACTTTTTTGCCCTCTCTTTATTTTTAATATACTGTACATCTAGCTCCGTGGCGACCATACTATACTTGTAGTTTGAAGTTGTTTCAACACGTCAAGAAACTATATACTCATTATCAACTTACAAGTGACAGCCACTTGAGAACAGCTCTACTCTTGACATGAATTTATGCGTATTAAGGGTAATTTGAATCTAGACGCATAGACATGTCAATGATAAAGACGGTGTCAAAGTAGATTATATGCGATAACTATCGATCGATCAAACCAGACACCCCGCTGACAAGACATGCATCCGCGGGACATTCATGTGTTTAAATAGCTTAACACAAAGGCACTCGTGCGTGTTATTTCTGTTTAAACGAGAGATGTAGATAACATTATCTATGTCGGTGGAAATTTCACGGGTATTAGACTAAATGTATTTTACAAATAGGAACAAATATAAATAGATCAAGTAAATAAGATCTTGATGTTTAAAGTGTTATATATACACATTAGTTCGAGTATGTTATAATATTATATGTACTACATATTCAGAACGCTTATTGGAAAACAGATCTACGTTAAAATCGTAAAATAATGAGTTGCATAACACAAAACGTGTATACATGGCAAGTATGAATCATTAGTGCCAACCAGATATTTTCGACTGACGCAATTATTGGTAAACCTGTATGCCTGGCCTAAATAGACTACAAAACGTATTGAAGTGAATAAGATCTAGATGTTTAAAATGTTATAAACTCGTTCGAGTATGTTATGTTCTACAAGCTAAGAACGCGTATTGGAAAACAGATCTACGTTAAATTCGTACAATAATGAATTGCAATGTAGTTGTTACATAACACAAAGCGTGTACATACATGACAAGTATGAATCATTAGTGCAAACCAGATATTTCCGGCTAACGCAATTATTGGTAAACCTGTATGACTGGCGTGCGTTTATATCTTCAGGTATTATACTGCAGTGCATATAAAAGAGTCTAACATATTTTTGCTTGTAAGAGAGTGATTTAAACCTAGATTGTATTATAGTTTGGGGACTTTTCTGTTGAAAATGTGTCAGAGTTAAATCGTATACATATACATGTACAGTGCGTTAACTGGAGTGCGGGTATTAGTTACCCGCACTCCAGAGCGTGCCCATTGATTGGTTCATTTTTGCTGGGGTTTACATATTGTGACGGAAGAGAAAAGGAAAGCGATAGAAATATCATATTCAGATGCTCGTTCATTGGTTACTTTTTCCCGGGGTTTCATATTGTGACAGCAGGGAACGTGTTTTTATGTTTGACTATGATACAAAAGAGAAAGAACACCAAAACACTCGGCAATCTGATTTATACTCGGGGGCTACGCCCCCTCGTACAAATCAGATAGCCTCGTGTTTCGGTGCTCTTTCTATTACTTGGAAAGATAAATGTCTAGGTAATACAAACGATCTTATTATTGATAATAAGAGTTTAAATATGGCAAAATAAAATTAAATAATAAAATAAAACTTAATAAAATTGAAATGATATAAAAGGAAATTACATAAAATAAATAAAAATAAGTAAGATAAAAAAGAGAAAAAAATGAAATAAATAATTTAATAAATTAATAAATTAATCAAAAATAAATTAAAATGAAAAATATAAAATGCTGATTTGTGCAGTTATATACAGTTATTTATTCAGATATTATAAATCTACATACTATCAGTTTTGTGACTGTTAATGATTGATACTGGTCAATGAAATTAAGCTACATTTAAATCTTTATCACATAAGTGTAAAATCCTTTGTGTCATTTGTGATAAAATAATTATGACAGATTTGACCCTTAAACCTTTATCAAACTGCATTATAGATAAACCTGAAAGTTGCCAGGCAACTTAATTGTAAATTGACATCGTGTGGTCGTGCCATATCGTGTTTACGGAGTCTGAACACGACTAAGTGACCAAAAGCTCCACCATATTTTTACGATGGTGAGCTTGAAAAAAGTGTTTTGATCATAATGACATTTACAAATTTGAAACAAGGCAAAGCTAACACCTGTTCCCCGCAACTCATATTCGTTTTCGTGCTATGTTTCCAAAAATTACATATTTTATAATTTGTCATAACTTACTAGATGAATGCCTGTTTTTTACCGGATTCACAAAACACGATAATTATATGTCACTTGTATAGAGTCTTCACTCCATCTACGATATTCGAGTACATATTGCGATAACAGATTACAGGGATAAAAAAAAAAACAATAACAAAAACGTACCAAATGCAAAAAAAACATGACGCGCAGCTTTTCTCCCCGAACCAGCTGTTCTTCTCGCAAACGGTTGACAAACTTAATATAAATTAAATTAAGGTTCCTACAGATCGGATCGTCACGCACATATTCAAACTTTGTACACCTTTTGCAGTATCTGATATTAAAGCTATGTCGTCTGCAAACATCAATAAATATGTGAAATCTGTCGGGATGTAATTCAATTCTTCTAATATCATTTACAGACAAACATCGTTCTAGCTTATCTTCAAAGATACAAAACGATATCGGACTGGCTAAGTACCCTTGTTTTAAGCCCACAGTTCTGTGTGTATATATATACTCACTTCTTGTGTAGTTACAAACAACACATAACTTTGACTTTAACATACATGCCTTTAAAGGCTTTAAAAAGTAATCCATTTTCGTTTAAGATATTCCACAATAAATGTCTATTTCTTGTGTAAAAAAAATACTTTTTGAAATCTACAAAATCTATAATTTACGTCTTTTGTTTCTGGGGATACGATCAATAATTGACTTTAAAATAAATGTGTTGTCAATTTTCGAGTAAATGGCTTCAAACCCTGCCTGGTTTTCAGAAATTATATTATACATTTGGGCAAAAAAGTCAATCTATTAAGAAGATTACAACATTTTAAGTTTTACTTCAGACTTTTTTTTAAGGAAATACTACTATATGGTTTTCTACATTATTTACATCACTTATTTTATGTACATGTATTGTCACAATGATAGATTCAGACCAACTTTCGGAATACTCACCTGAAAGAAATATTCAATTAAATAACCTTACAAAAACATGTGTTATATTGTCAATTCCGTATATAAAGAATTCTGGCATAATATTATCTGGACAATGTGACTTGCTATGCTTAAGATGTCTTAGAGCTGTCCTAACCTCATCATCTGATATTACAGAATAAAAACTATCTGCTATCAATTGTTTTACAGTTATTAATTGTATTACAGTTACGATCTTTTTTAGCTGGATTTAGAATCATTTACACTTTTCATTCGTATGAAACTGTTTACTTTTACTGTTATATTCTTATATTGTTTTCTGGCCTGTAGATAAAGCTGTAAATTATCTTCCGTTCTGCTCTTGACTATATTTTATACGTTTTACTCTTTATCTTACCACCTAGGACTAAAGTATTTTTCTACATTTTTTAATCAGTACCGACTTGTTTTAACACATTTGTAATTTTTATCACACAATCATTAATATTATTGTTCATATCAACTATACCGCATATAATTCTATGGAGTGTTTCATTATTAAAGTACTTTTCCAGGTCTTGGTGGAACGTCAATTAGATTTAGTCTTGTAGTTCAAATTATATTTGTTTTCAGTACATTGAGATTCTGTAAACCTTTCAACCTTGTCACAAAGAACTGCGATTATTTTTACCAAAAGAAAATGGGAAGACTCATTTGAAAGTGTTGAAAAAAGCGCATTATCTGTAATACCGCATCCCTGTAATGAAATAAATGTGTCATTGCCTTTATTCTTGTCATCAACGACTCTTCCATTGATAATGTAAAGGTATACGTCTTGAACAAGTCGATCAATTGTCTACCTTGAGAATTTGTAAATTTGTCACAAGAACATCGATTTTCATCCATGATATTCATAAACATCATTATATTGTTCAAGTACAGGTATATCATGTTCTGTTCCGATATATTCATTTAAGTCACCACAACATATACAATAAAACTCTATTTTATATATAACTATGAAAAAAGAGCTAAGGGAATAATGACTTAATCAGATATTGATCACCGATCAGTAATTTAACTTAAGAATCACATATTGCTCATCACAATCAAAACTTTTCCGTAGCATAAGGTGACTATTCTGCTCTTCAACACTAAATGTTGCCGGAATCAATTATGTCACACAACATATGTCTCGACTATCTCTGGCAACATGCCAAAAAGTCATTAATTCAAAAGACATTTCCAGCTGATACAATGTGTAGCAAGTTCACACAGTCTACTAGCCTATTGAGACATACGAGATCGATGTATTTATAGCCTTTAGTTTGTTAGTTTGTTTGCATTTATAGTAAGTTTAAATGGTAAATTGTTACGTTAGTTTGACAACATGTGACAAATTAACAATCATATGATCTGTGTTGTATTTCAAATAGAAATTTAGGGCTTTGTGCAACACGAAACAACACGGATTTATACAATGTATGCATATAATAAATGTATCAGTTTTTGTGACATTGTGTAATTGACTGGGACTTTTTAATGTCGAACGTATAATTTGATGAGTCATATTTGATAAATCTAATCATGACATTGTGCCTCGTAAACATGTTTCAGCCTGAAATAAATTGATATGAGTGAAGCAGCTTGCCAGATTGTAATATTAATGTCATTGTATTAGCTCTATTTGTGTAGGGTCAATGAAAACAAATTTTCAGCGCTGATAGAGCTGGCGTGAATAACGTCAACCTATTTAAATACAACAATAGATTGAAAAGAAACCGATAACATTATACTTTTTTATAGATAAATTATACAAATATTTTACTGAGTGGGGACTTGCTGTTAAATGCTAATCTCATTCGTCTATTATTCAGTTTTCATTTAAGTTACGTTTATTTTGTATTAATGTAATCAATATTTATTTATTATAATTATACCAGTTGCTATAATCTCATCCACCGCACTGCTCAGACATCTACATCCATCACGTATTACAACAACACCTATGTATATGTCATTCTGTGGCAATAAGCCAAGAAATCATTGATTCAACATTGCTATGAATTTGGCAGAGATTTACATTATTGCTGAAAACTGTCTGTAGTATTTCGTCTTATTCTGCAAGCAGAGAGATGAATTACAAACAAATGTATTTGGTTTTATTAGATTCAGATTTCTTACGTCTGTGGTACAAAAATTAGAATCGAGCCTGAATAAATTACTCAAACAAATACATCTATTCAGTCAATGACTGATTGTGAAACATATATTTTATATCTATATTACAAAATTGGCTACACAACAGAAAAACCCCATCTATGTAATATAATATTTAATTGTATGAGATCGAGAAATGTGGATATTATATTTTGATAACTAGTTGGTAAAATGTTTAAAGCCTTTGTGCTTGGTGTTTAACAGTATGCAATGTATTTAAAGAAATCGTTCACCAGAACATGTTATTCAGACATTGCTTAAGTTATTTGCGATATTTGCCACTAATTTACTAGTTTTAATGCATATACATGATGTGTATAATGTACACGATGTATATGAATTACATGTTAATTTGTTGGTAGCAGCCAACTTGTTTTCTGAACAGAATTACAAATAACATATTTCTTATTATCAACAGAAAAAGAATGTCAATGGAAGCATGACATTTTCATTATCCCTCATGTACAGACTCAATCAAACAGAGTTTGCTATTTTCATGTAATTTTGTTGTGATTATCGCTTCCAAAGAATCACCCTTTCTCCAGATTTTAGTATATCTCAAGTGACGTGTGGTAGCTGTAAAATGTTGCCCCGTACTTCACTTTAGTGTTGTAACATTTTTCTTGTCCTTCGGGATCATTGATTTTCAGCACTTTTAAGTGTTGAAATTCTAGGTGCTAGGGGCCGTGAGGGATGTTGCACTTTTTCATTATCACTTACGTACAGACTCAATCGAACCGAGTATGCAATTGTCATGTAATTTTGTTGTGATTAATGCTTCCAAGGGATCACCCTCCCCTATATCTTTATGTTATCTCTCACGGTCTTTCATAGATTATTACAGAAAATTCTCAATTTTAAAGACATTGATTGATTTAAGACATTGGAACATTACTATCGATATTGTTATTGACGCTTTATATTGTTCTTTTGTCAATCATTTAATTACTATTTATTGGAAGAGTTCCTAGCAAATATAACGATATCGTTGCTGTGAAAGGATGTATCTTAGCAGTTGAATACTATATTATCAGATTATATTAAATTTAACATGAGAAGGAATATAATCCATTTTTTAGAATAAAATATCTGGGTTAAGGTAGGCAATATGATGTAAGAGACAGTCACCTTTTTTGTTTAACAAAACTAAAAGTACTTTGCTCAACGGTAGAAAAAAACCAAGCACCTGTTTACAAATATTTAACTGTAAGGATCAAGATTTGGATCAAAATTAATAAATATTTCAAAGTTTCTACATTCTCTATGTCATAGATTAAATATTCAACATTAATTTAAAGTGGAATTTAACTTGCACATGTTAATGAAATTTTAGAGAAAGAAATCATAATGAATTTACAAGATACACATTTAAATTTTGTTCCAAATATTTGCATTGATCCTAAAATTTGATCTATATTTTGATCCTGTAATTGTATTTTGTATTATTGTTACTAAATTTTAAATTTAAATTTTAAAACTTAGAAATAGTAACAGAACTGAAACTACTTTGCTCAACGGTAGAAAAAGATCAAGACTCGTGTTTACAATGATTTAACTGTACAAAATGAATATTTCGAAATTTCTATATTCTTTATTGATTTTTCATTCAATTTTCAACATTAATTTAAAGTGGACTTGAACTTGCACATGTTAATTTTTAGAAAAAAAAAATCATAATTAATTTTCAAGATCATGCGCGTCTAAATTTTGATCCAAATATTTGCATTGATCCTAAAAATTGATCCATATTTTGATCCTGTTATAATTGTATTTTGTATTATTGTTACTACATTTTATTCCCATATTCCAATTGAGTTTGTATCTTTGCAAAAAAAAATTTGTTACATTTTTTCAAGGCATCATATCATTTTAATATCCTAAAATTATCAATGTAAGTATTTAATAGATCAAAAGCACAGCTCAGATAGAGCCGGGAGGTTGGATCCACATTTATTGCCATTCGAATGACTTATTTAACTATTTTGATGTTGTCAGATCCGAAGATAACTCGTGAAGAGTTGCTGATTTAAATTTCAAAACGTTGTCTCTCTTTGTCTCTATATATCCAGATGTAGTGCTAATTGTATTTGTTATTATCTTTGTATTTTTAAAGATCAACCCATGCTGTAAATATAGCAGAAAAGTCATTTTAATTCGACATTTTCGAAGAGATAAAAGCTATTGCTACACACATGGTGTCATTGACGTTGCCGTGGGTGTTGCCTAAAATTCTTAACGTTGGTCATATTGTGTTTTTTTTACTTCTCAATGGATTGTCTTCATACTTGGAAACAACATTCCTTTGGACAGGAACTTCAAGTTGACCAGACTTAGCTTGACCTTGACCAGACTTAACTTGATCTTTACCCTCAATTGACCTTGATCTTGAAATTCAAATTTTGACTTTTGCTTGATTTAAGCTATAAAAATATACAAATTTTAAAGAACACTTGACAAAACTAAAATGTTGAATTATTCTGATATGAAAAATTGCTATAACATTGTTATATATTTGTAGATTTGATATTCTTGAAAAAAAGAATTTTGATGACAATACTAACATGATGATTAATTCAGATGTCACTTGAATGATATTCTGTTCAATACACTTACGATGTATGTTTTCGAGGAGTCTTCTCTACAACAATATTCTTCCTCCAATGTATTTGACTTAAGAAATAAGAAAATGTCGAGCATGTTCCCCGCTTAGTAACATAAGATAACTCGTGACCAGTTGAGGATTTAAATTTCCAAAACGTTATCTCTCTTTGTCTATAGACTAAACTGTGGTGCTGATTATTTAATGTAATCCTCTTTTATTTTAAAAGATCAACCCATGTTGGTAATGCGGCAGAAAGTTATTTTGATCATATAAAACTGATTTCCAGTAGTTTAAGCCGTATTTTTAATAAGAAATAAAACACTTAAAAGCCCATTTTTTGATAATTGTACCTTTCATTCTTTAATAATTTAGGCACCATTATTTTCATTTATCAAGCAAACTTATTTAAAATTCATTTAAAGATATACTATGCTCAATTTTGATATTGAAAATATTGATAATCGCTACACAGTTCTTTGTTAATATAAAATAAACATCTTTTGACACAAAGCAGATATGTTTACAATTCTTCACAATATAGGTGGTCACAGTATAAATATATATAGTGTCCCCCCCCCCCCCAAAAAAAAAAAAAAGAAAAAAAGAAGAAGAAAAGACAAACTTTATTTGACCTGAAATAAGGCACGCAGCTTCCCATGCATAATTTAGTTATTCTTTTATTCAAATAAAACAAACACAGTAAGAATTCCATAGATTTTAATAAACTTCTGTGATTTTAATATTTTACCCAAGAATGAGCATAGTGTATCTTTGATCAGTTTCTTTTTTGAGGACGTCTACATACAAATGATATATTTGTACCTTTCATTAAATAAAGGAGATTATGTTGAATGTTTGCTGAACTGTTCCTTCCTTCTCGATTTATTTTCCCTGTATTTAAAGTTCACCAACGACTTTCATACTTTAATTCCTTAGTAGTCAATCCAAGCTCAAATGAAAATCTTGAATTTCGTGCAAATCGATTTATTAATTTCTGCGACAACAACAACATGGCCTAACATATAAAAATCACACAGAAAGTTATCATGTCAATTTAAGTAAAGTAAGAAGGTTATGTTTTGACGCTCAAAATGAGTATAAGGTCAAGGTCAAATTAGAATGATTCAACATGTAAGTTTTGTCGTAACGGTTTTTTGTCCATGTTCAAACCATATCCGTGTTTGAATCCTTTAATAAATATTAAAATTATGACAATCTAAGCTAAATTTAACATTTGACATTGATAGTCAAGGTCATATAAGGTCAAGGTCATATTTGAATGCGTTTGTTGTTCTTTGTTTAAATATAAATCAAATCAATAATTTCATAACAAAGATATGGTCAATTTTCAAATTCACTTATTTGACGTTAAGTCTCAAATTCACTAATTTGACCTTTAGTCTAAAAGTCACTAATTTGTCTTTTAGTCTCAAAGTTACTAATTTGACATAATGTGTTAAAGTCAAATTAAGGTCATGGTCAAGTTGAGATAAATCTTTTTTCATGTCCATCAAATAGACTGTTTTGACCAAGTATTAAGACAATTATTTATTACATATATTTATTACATACAATGTTAAAACCAATTATAGCAAAAGAAAAAAAACTTGAAATTACATAAGTTTGACCTTCAGGTTAAGTTCATTTACGAGTCAATGTCAAAATTGATTTGATCTATGGTAGATGTTCTCAAGTTTGAAGACATTCCATTCATAAATAACAAAGTTATAACGAATTATAGTAAAACTCAAGACAAATTCAATAATTTGACCTTCAAGGCCAAGGTCATTGAAGAGTGAAGGTTATACTCATTTAGATCTACAAGAAGGTCTTGTTTGAAGGATTGTGTCCAAGTTTGAAGACAATTCATTCATCAGGTACAAATTGATAGCCAATGTTAGCAAAAACAACAAGCAAACGTCATCAATAATTTTTAACAGAGTTACCAACGTCCTCCACCTGAGGAATATTATACATGAAGCACAAAAGTATTTCAAAGGATTGAGGAATGAATAAGGACTTCCAGTATAAAAACTTGATCAATGTGAGATTAACACATGCAACAATAAATGCATTTAAGAAACATAGTTAAACAGAATCTTTAATAACGCCCGTGTCAACAGAAAAAACAACATTTGTATAGTTGTTATCACCATTTCAAAACCACAAAATGGCACAAATACAAAATCAATACTGGGTATGGTGGTATGGTCTGTTACAGGGTATTTTTGTGTCCGGCCGTAACTTTAAAACTATCAAGGTATGTGGTCGATTCACCAATGACATGTTATTTGTCTGGGCCTGACTTTTCATCACACCCTATAACAGACCATTTATTGGCCATATGACAAATCGTCTTATTATTGTGAACATTTGAGCCACGTTATTTCAAAATCCATTGATTGATGACAAAGTTAGGGATTGGACACAAAAATGCTCTTTAACAGACCATGTTAAGATTTGACTCCCATGTTTGGGTCCGGGTGTTGCGCATGACATATTGACCTTTTTTTGTGAACATTTGTGCCAAGTAATTTCAAAATCCCTTGATCTATGAAAATGTTTTAGACCGCACACAAAATATACATAATGCTAAGCTTTGGCCTGTGGGTAGGCGTGTGGGTGTTAAAAACGACACGTCTTTTCATTAAAGTGAACATTGTGCCAAGTATTCTCAAAATCCCTTGAATTTACCCTATTACAGACAATGTTACGCTTTGATATCAGAGTGTGACCTTGACCTTGGAGGTAAGCATCCGGGTGTTGCGCATGCCACATACTAGTAGTCTTATTATTGTGAACAATTGTGCCACGTAATTTACAAATCCCTTGATCTATGAAACAGGTACGGACCTGACACAAAATGTACCCTAAAACAGTCAATGTTAAGCTTGGACCTCCGATTTTGACCTTGACATTTAAAGTAGCGCTTTGGGTCTTGCGCTTGACACATCGTCCTCTTTATCTTTAAATATTTGTGCTAAGTATTTCAAAATCCCTTAACGGATGAAAATTGGACCTCCAATTTTGACCTTGACCTTTAAAGTAGCGCTCTGGGTGTTGCGCTTGACACATCGTCCTCTTTATCTTTAAATATTTATGCTTAGTAGTTTAAAATCCCTTACTGGATCCCTTAAGTTATAGACAAGACACGACAAATACCATCATACTGGCAATATTGACCTCAAATCACCAAGTTTGACCATGACCTTAGCGGTTTGTTTGTTTGTTTCATTTTACGCCTTATCCCAACAATATTTCAGTCATATAGGCGGATAGTTTCCTAACCATCGTTCCTGGAGAGTTACACCAGTACTAGACTACCTTCCTCCGCGCTAAACTACCAAAGCATCTCCCGGGGATCGAACCCACGCCAGAGAGGTAACTGGATTAGAAGTCTCGACTCTAACCCCTCTACCACGGAGGCGGTGTGACCTTGGCGGTAGAGGGTCTAGGTGTTGCACATCGTCTCATTATAGCATACATTTTTGCCAAGATATTTCAAATTAATTTGATTAATGACTTAGTTATGGACAGGACACGAAAGTGTGACGGACGGAAAGACGGATGGACAGGCAGACGGTTGGAGCCCATTTCTATAACCCCTTTTTTCTTCAGATAGGTGGGGAACAATAATTTGACCTTAAAGTTCAAGGTCATGGATAAGTGAAAGTCATAATCAATTTGATTTGAGGTATTGTTCGAAGGATTATAATGTTAAAGTATGAACACAATCAATTCATAAAATTATAATTTATTAAATAACAAAGTTATTATCGCTAAAATCAAGCAAACCTCAAACATTTGACCATGCAGGTCAAGATAATTTATGATTGAAGATCAAGTTCAGTCTGGTCACTATAATGCTCATATCCAAACGGGGCGGGGCCAATTTTGACCCCAGGGCTTTAATTTGAATTATCTTGCTAGAGGTTCACTACACAATGTTTAATGCAAAATGTCTAACCTCTAGCCTTTGTCAATTAGAGAAGATGATTTTTAAAGGTTTTTACTATATACATGTTAGGAAAACTTATGACCCCAGGGGCGGGGCTAGTTTTGACACTAGAGGCAAAATTTGAACAACTTTGATAGAGTACCTTTAGATGATATCATATACCAAATATCAAAGCTCTAAGCCTTGTACCGTCAGACAAGAAGATTTTTTAATTTTTTACTATATGTAAATATTGAATATCAATGAACCCCGGGGGGGGGGAACACACACACACACACACGCACACACACACACACACACACACACATTGACAAAATTTAATGTTAACCTTTATAATTTAACGACTTACGAGAAAAGACGTTTCACAATCAATATTTCAATGTAAATGTATATCGCGAGAGATACGACAGTCTGTGTTACTACATTAATGACCGTAACTTAATCTTTAAAAGTTAACTATTCAAAGTAGTTGTTATTCGTAAAAGTGGAGTAGAAAATATTCAGAGGCACAATGAAAGTAGGAATAAAAATCTTCAATGAATTAAATGTTCAAAGTAAATGTGAAAAAGAAACAAAGACAATTCATATCTATTTTTAGACGAAGTAACTAAGTAAACCGGTTTCAACAAGATATTCTACAAAATGGCTACCGGTGGAGAAATAAATACGGATATTCTTTCTGATGAAATATTTGATGTTTTATGTTCAATGTGTAAAAACCGAGGTAAAAAATCTGAAGGTGAAAAATTCTGTGTAGACTGTCACGATTATTTCTGTATGAACTGTGTCATAGTTCACAGTCAAGTGCCTGTATTAGCTTGTCACAAGGTGTTGGATAAATCTCAAGTTAAGTCAGGAACCAGCAAAGGTCTGCCTAGGGCACCTGTAGAGAGGTGTGGCAGACACAGTCATAAACACATTGATATGTACTGTCAGAATCATGATAATGTTGGCTGTTCTACATGTATGGCAATTGATCACAGGTACCTTTTCGCATTATAATAATGTAACTTCTTTTAAAATAACTATACAGGTAGAGGTCTACTGTTTATCCCTTTAGCTCTGGGAGCCTTTTTGTCCTTCAAACTGAGTTTTCTTAATCATCTATTACTAAACTTTCGACAGTAGATAACCCAAAAGAGTGGTTATCCAAAAAAATAAGATGATATTTCCTATTTTTCTCCGTAAATTTATATCAGTTTTAATTGTTTTTAATTATGAAAAGTTTTAAGAAATTCTCGGTATCAGTTTCCTTGCCTATGTAGAAAATTCAGTATTGTAGGAAAAATATGTCATTAACTGACAAATGCAACCAGTTTTATGTTAGACAAGCCAGCAAATATTACATTCAAACTGACTTAGCACTGCTTGCATTACAATAATCAATATTAATACTTTGTTACAAATATTAACAAAAATATTATCAGACCAAATTTCCAGTATATCATTTTTCAAGGTAAGACCAAATTAATTAATCAGCTCAATACAAACAGTATTTTATTTTGCAAGATGGGGGCTAATAAATTAATCAATCGGCAACTTGTAGTTTAACACGTTAATCATTTTAATTGTTCTTTCCTCTCAGATGCCTAAACAAACTAGACTTCTTTTTTCAGATCATGTAAAGATATATTCTTCATACCGGAATTTATCCAAAATAATTCTTACCAAGTGTCTCCAAGAGAAATTCAAACAAAGCTAAAGGTATTGGCCAAGACCCTTACTATACAATCTAACAAATTTCAACAGGATAAACAAAGTTTGCTGAAAAGAAAGGCTGAGCTACTGGATGATATCAGAAAATTCCGACAAGAAATTAATGACCAACTTGATAAGCTGGAGAAAAGTTCTGTAGATGAGATAGAATATAAATTCAAACTTCTTGAAGGCAATATTGAAGAGGGTCTCAAACAGCTACAAGCACACAAAGCAAAGGTTACATCAGCTAATGATAATTTAACATCTTCAAACCCAAATCAAGCTGAATTGTTTGTTTATGTGAAGATGGGAGAAGACGCTGAAAAAGTTGCCAACAAATTTATAGAAGCTACCAAAGTAAAGATAACAGTTAGTTACATAGAGTTTCGACCTGACAGAGACATCCTTCAACAGCTGAAACAAATTCAAACCATTGGCATGCTAATAGAGGAGAAAGCTGGCAAGTTACAGATTGCAGGAAGACAATCATATTGTGTCAAAGTTAAGTCTGAAGAAATAGATTGTCGTATCACCAGTGCCTGCTATATGGAAGACGGTACAATAGTGCTAGCTGATGTCGCGAACAACAAGTTAAAACGTTTAGATAGTCACAACTATATCATCACAGACTGCTATAGTCTACCGGAAGAGCCACATCAAATATGTAAAATTAATGAGGCACAAGTAGCAGTAACATTACCCTGCCAACGTGAAGTTCATCTCATTTCTGTAGACAGACAAATGAAAACAACATACAAGATTAAAACTGATTTTAAATGTTATAGTCTTGCATATGCAAACAATCATTTATATATTTCAGATAAAACATCAGTCTTTATCTGCTCAATGTCTGGCAGGAAACTTAAACAGTTTATTATTGACCCGGATGGCGGTATGTATTCTTTAACGAACAGTCTAGTAGCTGTCAGTAAGGATGGTACAAGGATTTATCATGTTAAAAGGGATAGATTGGAAGTCCTAGATAACAATGGTCAGATTGTAACAACGTTTAGTGGTAAACTATTAACATGCGCTAGTTACTGTCATGTCACAGAAGCAGGTAGTGTGTTGGTATCTGGACAATTTTCCAACAATGTTTTGCAATTTACATCTGATGGTGAGCTGATAGGAGAGGTCATTAAAGCTGACTGTGATAACCTAAATCTCAAACCTCAGTCAGTTTGTTGTAATCACCAAATGTCTAAGATGTGTATAGTCAGAGAGGATAACAATATTGAAGTGTACGATATCTGATCAGTTAAAGTTACATTATACACATCCAAGTGTATATAGTGAGTGAACGGGTGAAAGTCCAAATAAGTTTTCATTTTGCCATACTTCCTTTCAATTAACAAGAAAGTTCGCATAAAAAATGAATAATACACAGATCCAAACGAAATTTCTAAATATATCAATAAGAATTGACCAATAACGCTTAGTTTATAAAAAGAATGGAGACAGTCTTTTTAAATTTTAGACAGATTTATAATTCTATCCTAAACAATTGCCAATATCAACTGTTGGTCACCATTTTGACAGTCAATCTTTTGAAATATAAAGTTAATTTAGCTCAACTTAACCATGAAAATATTAGTATAATGTCACTTTAATGAAGCTATATCTTAAGAAATATTTATGATTTATAAATATGATCTATTCTTGAAAATGTTGTAACATAAACTGTTTCTGTTATTTAAGGTAGATCACTCCTTATGCATTACCTCCACTCTGAAGAGTATTCAAATAGGCTAGAATCACTATCAACTGCTTTGAAACTGAGGGGTACAAACCCCAGAAGGGGCAACTTTTTTAAAACATTATTTATGTATCTCTCAGATCCCTTGTGGAAAGAAAAAGTGTTTGATTTTAATTATATATTAATTATTGTAAGTATTTATTTGCTTAATATTGCCAAATTTAATAGCAAATAATAATAATAATAATAATAATAATAATAATAATAATAATAATAATAATAATAATTATAATAAAAATAATAATTATAATAATGATAATAATAATAATAATAATAATAATAATAATAATAATAATAATAATGATAATAATAATAATAAAACTCTTTATTTATAGAAGGTATCATACAAAGTTTACTCAGTAAGAAAGTATACTTATTTTCAGTATGGCCTTCAGATTTAATGATAACAACGAAAAAAATGTAGATCTATACAAAATTTAAAATCTTTTTGTATAAACAAGTTTTTTTATATATTATGTAAAGGTTATGTATTTTCATTCATTCACATTCATTCATCCTACAGACACTCGTATATTAATTATAGTAATTATAGATAAACTTGTAATGATTTAAAAAAGGATGATATCAACATTTACAATAATCAAAATATTAAGTGGTTAATTTTCATCATGTATCTAACTGTTAACTTTGAAAATTATTTTAACAGTTGTTTTTGAAAGATTGTAAAGTCGAACATTGTTTGATAGTAATAGGTAATTTATTCCAAACGTCAATACTGAAATAAGAAAAAGGAATCCTTGAAATAATTAGTATGAGGTATATTTTTCAGAACAAGCGATTGAGCGTAAATTATGTAATTCATTGTTAGAGAAACTAAAAATTGTACTCATATATAACTGTGCTAGATTGTTTAGATATTTATAAACCATACCTGTTTGTCGTAATTTACTCTAAAATTGAATTTCAGCCATTTAAAATTATAAAAAAGATCTAATGTTGGTGAACGTATCGGTCTATTAAGTATAATTGTAAATATGATACAAGATATTTTCAAAGTTTAATAAAATATAAACTGCACGGTTAATGTATTTTATATTTTGTTTGATCAACCAATATACTTTAAAAAATGTAAACAAATTTTGAAAACAGACACTCATTGTTGCAAATTTTAGGGATATGTTGAATAACGCTTTTTACATAGGGAATGGTCAAACAAATGCTTAAAGTTGACGGGGTAGGGTAAACATTTTATACATATTAAAACAATTAATTTAGATACAATCATTTTGCTTGTGTAATTTGTTACCCGAATGTTATTTTTTGTTTCTTGAGCAATAGGAAAACAGTTTTTCATACAGTTTTGATGATATTAAGGATTATTTAGAGTTTCCTTATTTCTGAAAAAAGAGCCAAGCTAAAAGCAAAGTTTAAGTTAAGAAAAATGTCCATCAATCATAAATTACACGGTCAATTTTGTTTAAATTTTGTATATGGATGACCCTTAAGGTACATAACTGTCTTATGTTGTCAATTGTACAGTAATTTATTGTGACTATGCGGGGTGGTGTACCTGAACTAACATGAATATTGTACATAAACATTATAAATTGTCCCATAACAAAATATTTTGCCGCTATTTTAATTTTAATTACGGTTTAAACCGTTTAACAATGATTTATTGCATAAGCTATTCGCTTTTGAGGCAATACACTAAAATATATTGTTAAATAAATACAAACACTGCGGGTGTATTCGTTTTTTAAAATTCAAGCAAATATTTTGCAACGAATTTATAAGGTTATTTATTTTAAGCAAATGAATACAAACAAGCATAATGTATAATCGTGGTATCAATTGAAATATAAATGTTAAATATTGTGTGACCGACGTCAACGATAAATGTATTTGAATGGGACTGGTACTTGTAATTTAATATAAGAATGAATTAATGAAATAAAATGGGACAATCATGAATAATAAAGTGTGATATATTGATACATTGTATTTGTATAAATAATTATAAAGTTTTTGCATACTCAAATATTATTTATGTATCATATACAACACATGAACAATGTACACGTTACCAAGTCGATGTAATATATTATACATGAACATACATGTATTAGTCTAATTAGAGAATAGCATTTTAATATAAACTCAAAAGTGCTTTATACATTACCTTGTAAACAGAAATACATAATAGTAAGTTAGAAGATTTTCAGAATATACTTTAGGTATTACAATGAAGCCTTTTTATATAATTCTATAAGATGTATCCACACCATTTTATTGTTCCAAGTTTTATATTGCACATAAATTATTTATCTGTATACTCTTTTTATAAATTATTGATTCTTATTCAAATACATGTTAAGTTTTTTTCGGAATTCATTAATGTTGTTTAGGCTTTTACTTTAATGTCATTTTGTCAAATACAATATGCGTTTTTTCATTTACGAGAACGTTAATTATCTCTCCCAAACAATTCAATCTAAGTCAAGCAATTTTTACTTAATATTTACCTCCGTTTTTTAAAAAACGTTGCTTAAACACTGTATCTTTATATAAATACACATTGCTTTTTGAATTCAGAAATGTTGCTTTAGCTTTGTAGCATGTATCTATATCAATATGACATTGTGAGGTTTCAGTTGCAAATGATATATGAAAAACAAGACCAAAGTCACAGAATTAATGATAAATTCATAATGGTCATTGGATACTTGTAAAAATATTATAGTTCATATTCTTAACATAAGACGTAAATTTGTTTCTATATACATACGGTATTTGTACTAGAGATATCATCTCTTACGAAAACTCTGTGCTTCTATTTCCTGCAAAATGCTTTGCATGTTTTATTTTACGCTTTACAACAAATACATCTATAGATTTAGAAACATGCAAGGCATCACACTCAGAAACTGACTTTGGATAGAGTCTCGAGGCTGGATACACTTTTATTGCCATTCTAATGACTTATGAAATTATCTTGACGTTGTAAAATCTGAAGATAACTCGTGAACAGGTGATGATTTGAATTTTCAAAACGTTGTCTCTCTTTGTATATATATATATTCAGCTGTAGTGCTGATTGTTTTTGTAACCATCTTTGTATTTTTAAAGATCAACCCATGTTGTAGATATAGCAGAAAAGTCATTTTTAGTTCTACATTTTTGAAGAGATCAGATCTAATGCTACAGACAAAGTGTCATGGACTTTGATGTTGCCTAAAATCTTTAACTTTAATTGTTGTAATACTTCTCAATGGATTGCCTGCATACTTGGAAACAACAATCCTTTGGACAAGACCACCAAGTTGAAAAGACTTAACTTGACCTTGACCAGACTTAATATGAACTTTACTCTAAAATAATCTTGATCTTGAAGTTCAAATTTTGATATTTGGCTTATCTAAGCTATAATAATATACACATTTTAAAGAACACTTGACAAAACCAAAATGTTGAATTATTCTGAGATGATAAATTGCTATAACATTATTGTTATTAATTTGTTGATTTGATTAATTCTTGAACAAAAGAATTCTTATGACAATACTGACATGATGATTAATTCAGATGTGAATTTGACTTTTTAATGACATTGACCGTCAATGTCAAGTATAATATATGAATGATATTTTGTTCAAGACAGTTATGTATTCTAGGAGTTTTCTCTACTTCAATATTCTTCCTCGAATGTATTTGACTTAAGAAATAAGGAAAAGTCGAGCATGGTCCCGCTTAGTGACATAAGATAACTCGTGACCAGTTGAGAATTTGAATTTCCAAAACGTTATCTCTCTTTGTCTGTAAACCTGCGGTGCTGATTATCTCATGTAATCATTTTTTAATTTTAATTCAAAAGATGGACCCATGTTGGTAATGCGACAGAAAGGCATTTTGATCATATAAATCTGATTTCCAGCAGCTTTAAGCCGTATTTTTTAATGAGAAATAGCTTTTCCGTCATAAAAACACTAAACATGTCAATTTGTGATAATTGTACATTTCCCTTTTTTTATAAATATAATAAGTAATTTAGGCACCAATATTTTTGTTTATCAATCGAGCTTATTTCATGTACGTTATATACGTATTGTTGATAATCGCAACACAGTTCTTTGTAAATATAAGATAAACATGTTTTAACACAAAGAAGATGCGTTATGTTTAAAATTCTACATACTATAGGTGGTCAAAAAATAAATATATATAGTGTCATTTAAACAAACTGGCAGCTTCTTTTAAGAAAAGACCAACTTTACTTGAAATGAAATAAGGGACATAGCTTCTCATGCATAATTTAGTCATTCTTTAATTCAAATTAAAGATACTCAGTAAGAATTCCATAGATTTCCATAAATTTCTGTGATTTGAATATTTTACTCAAAAATGAGCATGGTATATCTTTGATTAGTTTCTTTTTCGAGGACGTCTACGTACAAATGATATATTTGTATTTTTCATGTAAATAAAAAAAAGATAATGCTGAATTTACTAAAATGTTCTTTCATTCTTGATTTATTTCCCCTTTTGATAAAGTTTACCAACGACTTTCATACTTTAGCTCCTTAGTTGTCAATGCAAGCTCAAATGAAAATTTCGTGCAAATCGATTTATTAATTTGTGCGTTGTAAGTTAAGCAGTTAACAACAACAACAACAAAATAATAATAAAAAAACTACAACAAACAAACAATAAATAAATATAAAAAACAGAATGAGCGACAAAACAATAGCAGCTGTTCATTTTCAGAAGAACACTTTCTTGTGTCTCTGACCAAAACTAGTACAATTAACATTACTGCATGTATTTGGATGCAATACTTTTGGCGTGAAACCATTAATCTGTACTCCATAGATACTCGAGAATATATTATATGATTAAAAGATTTGTATGAATACAGTATATGTGCTGAGTCTACGAATAACGGTTATAGATACATGTACATGCTTAAAATAACATGCAATACTTTTCCCATTTGCCATTCAATTCCAAACATTATTGTCTGGAAGAAAAGTTTATTAAGAATCCAACTGTCTAGATTATAGTTCATAAGTTAATTATAATATGCAAAATAGAAAGATAGAAATATGTAATGCCTGGTGAATTAGATAGAACATTTGTATTATATCGTCATTTCACTTTCTTATTACTATACACGTTATAAATTTAGATACATATATAAAGCTTTTTATGCCCCCACAATGTGGGAGCATATAGCGTTGCACTTGTCCGTCCGTCCGTCCGTCCGTCCGTCAGTCCGTCAGTCAGTCCGTCCGTACGTCCCGAAATCTTGTGAACGCAACTCCTCTTAAACCGGATGGCAGATTTTGCTTAAACTTACAGGGATGAACAACCTTAATGTGTAGATGGTAGTAAAGGAAGGAATTTTTGCTGCGACCAAATTTAACAGAATTATGGCCCTTTGTTGATTTTTTCACTAGATACTATGTAGAAATTTTGTGAACGCAACTCCTCTTAAACCGGATGGCAGATTTTGCTTAAACTTACAGGGATGAACAACCTTTATGTGTAGATGGCAGTAAAGGAAGGAATTTTCGCTGCGACCAAATTTTACAGAATTATGGCCCTTTGTTGATTTTTTCACTATATACTATGTAGAAATTTTGTGAACGCAACTCCTCTTAAACTGGATGGCAGATTTTGCTTAAACTTACAGGGATGAACAACCATAAGGTGTAGATGGTAGTAAAGGAAGGAATTTTCGCTGCGACCAAATTTTACAGAATTATGGCCCTTTGTTGATTTTTTCACTTTATACTATGTAGAAATTTTGTGAACACAACTCCTCTTAAACCGGATGGCAGATTTTGCTTAAACTTACAGGGATTAACAACCTTAATGTGTAGATCATAGTATAAAAGGAAGGATATTTTGCTGCGACCAAATTTAACAGAATTATGGCCGTTTGTTGATTTTTAGTTTTCAACTTGTGGCACATGTAGTCCAAAAAATATTTGACCTAGAGTCATAAGATTGACAGAACAGTGGCGTGTGGGGGCATCAGTGTCCTATGGACACATTTCTAGTTTTTTGAATTTCAATAATGTTGTTAAGGCTTTTATTTTAATGTCATTTTATTTAAAACATATAATGTATAATGTGATGTGTGGTTTCAATTATTAGAAGGTTATTTTCTCACCGGAGCAATCTAATCTAAGCCAAGTACTTTACGCTTAATATTCAGCTCCATTATTTTGAAATAGTCAAACGGTGCGTTGCATGTCGTCATGCAATAATGATCAATCGTTAGTTCAAAATCGAATTCGAGGTTAACGAAAATGTATATCCTACACGCGATTTTGTATAAATTACGAACCCATTATTTACATTAAGTGAATATAGCGTTTAGGAATTGTGAGAAAAAACAACTCTAGAGAATTAGATATAACTTTATTTGCAACAAGCACTTTTTGTCAATTATGACGTATTGTCACGCGGTATAAAGTACATTTGGTGACCGACCATCATTTTAGACCGAAATGATTTGTTACTTGAACTATAAGATTAGCACTTGTATGATTGATTTTGTCTGAGTGCAAGTTTCTTATATCAGTATAAACACTGCAATGAATATAATAAGATACCGGAGCATAATGTGTGATACAGATAAATATAGAATGATATTTCAAGGTAGAAAGTGACGTGAACGGGAAGTACCTTTTGTGACATAGAAGCATTGACTATTTAAAATATTGTATTATATTATATAATATGTGTCGAATGATTGATTTTGTTCTTGACTGACTGACGTTAAGTCAGTATAATATGCAGATGAATTTTTTAAAACTACATTGTACATATACATGCATTTAAAGTAAATATACATGCATATAACCAAACCCTCCTCTTGTAGCTGAGGGGTTGCCTCAAAGGGTCAAGACATCATAATTGCCGCTACCGTTTTTCCCTGCTTAATCGTTAGAGGCGGATAAATGGGTTTGTGTTATTGGAGTCTATGTACCTTTTTGCTTCAACAGGCTTTTCCAAACGAGGTTACCCAAAATCATCTTTTATGCTTCGGCGCCATATGGTCTTTGTGTTGGTGCGCCGTAAATAGAAATTAAACAACCTAATTTGCCTACATATCAAGGGCTTTAATAGCGCTAATTTTCATTAAGTGTCACGTACAACGTTTAAATAATCATAAACAAACATTTCAATTTATTTGACTGTTTATTTATATGTTTTCCAATCGGTGTATTAAAACTTTCTTTACATTGCATAATCTATGTGTTATACAACAGTTGTACAATATTTTCTATGAAGGTGTTTTGATAGCTGTCTGTAATGTTTTTACAATTTCCTTTTTAGTTTGATTTGTTTTAAGCAGCATATTTATTATCAAATGACAAACACGCGCCACTTTTAGTTAACAATAATACTATTTGTAGCCTGTTTGAACGACATGATCGAATTATCCAGAATTGACCAATCATAATTAATCGATGAAATCTGCTTAGTTGTTGCAAAGGGTATGCAGGAAGATGGCCTGCTATTTAACACAAATATAACTGCTATAATAGAGAAGATCAACCTACAACATCACCATTTATAACATAATACAAAAGTATGTAAACATCCCAAATAAATCAAGCATTATATTTTGTAAAACTGTAATGCTGAATGAACCATAACAGAATGCCAAGCTTGCAAATTTCATTTAATTTATTTTCTGATGATCGAAACATCTTAAAGATAATTGATATAATAAAAGTGTCCGACTAGACAGTAATATATATTTATTGTAGGTTTGTTGCACTCAGGACATCACTCATTTTGTCTACAACAAATATCTTCAGACCATATGTACTTATACATTTGCCCAGAAGTCACACAAAGTAAAGCCATAAATTAAAATTACAAGGAACGAGATATAAAAATATATTCTTGCTGCACAAATTGTTACTTCCTGGGTGAATATCCTCCTGGGTGAATATCCACAAATATGCTCTCGGACAGTGCAGCAGAGAGGTGTTTTCTGCAAGGTTTACGCTTTCATTATTATGATTATCAACAAGAACTATGATCAATTTTGTGTGAGAGATACATGTATTTATTGATGTCTTTATCAAGCCATTTAGTACAAATTTGTAAAAGTCTCTTGATGGCAAATTTCGAGTGACAGCTTCCCCCAAAATCTGGAAAAGGTATGTTTCCTCAACACTCAACACTTAAAAGTACCGAAATCAATGATTCCCATCTGAGTACCGTTATTAATAATTTAAACTACCGATAAAACAGTGCATTTTTATACACTATGGATACCAAAGGGGCACTAACTTCATTTTTGCTCATATTAATTTTGAAACGATGCAGCACATAACCTCTTATTTCTAGTTTTTTTTGGTACTTTTGACAAAAATTCCCGGCGTTTATGACTACATCTGATATAGTTGGTAACGCATGATTATTTGATTAATTATAAGTTAAAAAAGTAACATCGTGGTCAATGAAAACCTGATATTATCTTGAATTTCTTGCAAATCAAATTATGAATTTCTACGTAAGCACGTTAATGAACAAATCGTATTTCTGAAGTCAATATCGTCACTGCTATAGGTCAGTTGTAACATATTTCATATTTATATTGAATGAGATAATAACATGATTGATTTAACACATGTCTAAAATAACATATGATACTTTTCCTATTAATTTTGTTATTCAATTCCAGACGTTATTGTCTTAAAGAAAAGATAATATAGAACCAAACTGTATAGATTATAGTTCAAAAGTGAATTATACATTGTAATGTTGAAAAATAGAAATATATGATTTAATTATTGATGTAAATTTTATGTTTGATTGATTACACACTATAATGCTGCGATTTTACCTTCTTATCACTATACACGCCATTTTTAAAAAAAATAAAGACATCTTGCTGTTTTTTAATTCAATAATGTTGCTGAAACACGCCATGTTTATATATTAAATACACATTGCTTTTTAAAGTCAATTATGTTGCTTAACCACACTATTTTTATATAAATACAAAAAGCATTTTTTGAATTCAATAATGTTGCTTGTACATGCTGTTTTTTATAAATAATTACACATTGCTGTTCTTTTCAAATTCAATAATGTTGCTTAAACACGATATTTTTATATAAAACAAACTGCCTTTTGAAGTCAATAATGTTGCTTGTACACGCTATTTTCATATAATTACACATTGCTTTTCTTTTCAAATTTAATAATGTTGCTTAAACAAGCTATTTTTATATAAATACACATTGCTTTTTAATTCAATAATATTGCTTTAGTCACCTTGTGCATGAGGAGTGCATGCTTTCCGTGACCACGTAAAAAGTCCTATCCGATAAATAACTTGCTTATAGGAGGTATGTGATCTCAAAACATTGCTGAATCAGCGTATACAAACTAACTAATCGAGTCCTTTTTATACTTCTCATAATATATTAAGAAACTTATAGTGCTTGAGAGGTATATACTAATTATATGTTATCGTCTACAAAGTGAAGTTTTACCAACTGTCTGTAATATATTGAAACAATTGTTTTATTATAAGCAGCATATTTGGTTCGTTATCTTACAAACACATGTCACTTTTAATTAACCATAATAACGTCCTCTAATTAGAACACAATGATCACGAAAACCTGCAGACACACGCCACTTTTAATTAACAATAACAACGTCCTCTAGTTATAACAAAATGATAAAGACTTTCTGCAAACATTTTCGAATGATCTATAAAAAAGATAAAAAAAAACAAACAAACAAAAAACAACAAAAAAAAAAAACAATCGTAATTGAGCGATGAAATCTGTTTAGTTGTTGCAAAGGGCATAGGAAAGGGAAGGTGGAATGCGGTTTCACACAATTATAACCTTTATTGAAAGTTGATATCAACTCCTAACATTATCAATTGTAACTTAAATCATAATTATGTCTTATATAGGTACATAAACATCCTAAATATATCAAAAGCCATAACGTGTAAAACTGTTAAGCAGTACAGCCTGTTAACCGAATGTCCTGCTTGTAATTTTGCTTCATTTATATTCTGATCTCGAAAGTACTTAACGAAAATTGGTATAAAAGTGTCCGACCAGACAGTAATATATATTTATTGTAGATTTGTTTGACCCAGGGTATCACTTATAAAGTCTTTGACAAATATCTTCAGAACGTATGCACTTATATGTTTGCCCTGAAGTAAACAAGAAAGCTATAAACAAAACTTTCAACCATCGAGACAATAAGTAGTTTCTTGTTTCACAAATCGTAAAATCCTGGACTATTGAATTGCCACAAATATGCACTCTGACACTGCCGTCTTATTTTATTGTTCTGAAACAAAAATGAATTTGTCTGAGAAATCTACAGAATTCTACTGACTTAGAAGTGGCTTGTTAAATGAGCAGTAACCGACCAGTCTTGGTAAATTGAATATGACTGGATTGACAAATCTCAAATTTATAACCGATACAAATTTTAACAAACACCGTTTTATTATTTCTTATACCTTATTGTGTTGAAAATTGTGTATAACTTAAACCGATGCATGCAGGCGTCGAACTTTTAAGTATTTCTCAATCAAACCGAGTCTGCAATTTTCCATTATTATTGAACTTTGTTTTATTTCTCTCAAAATGTCTCCCCTTCTTTCCAGATAATTAAAAAACCTTAATGGACCATTTAAATGTTGTTTTTTTAATCAGAAATAAGCACTTCATATAGTTTTGTATTCCGGAAAGATTGAGCTGGCAAACATTCAAAGAAGAAATACTTGTTTCCAAGACGATCAAGCAATGAGAAATATATAAATAAAAAGATATATAGCAAAGCTTCTAATTCAATAGGATTCACATACATTAAAATAAGTGTGTTTGAATAAATACATAATATTGAAATATATAAGAATATAAGAATGCCCAAATCAACAAGTTTATTAGCAATTGTTACAAAAATGTAATCTAAATGAACACAAATAGTCCAACAACAACACGTGATTTTAATATTTCCCTTAAGTTTTCAATTCCATATGGAAATAGGAAGATGTAATATGCGTATTTGACAATTTGTTTGGAATTTAATTCAAGTCTCAACGTTTGCTCATTTCTTGTTATTTACGATATGCTTGAACGACATCTGCTATGCGATCAGGTTATATTAATTCTTTCTCTTTTTTTTGCGCAGGATGTTTTGAGTGAATTTAACGTATTTTCTTTTCATTCTTGGCTTTTTGAATGCAACAATACTTTTATGTCAATAATACTACAAATGCCTTTCAGTTGAGAGAATCAAGGATATCAGCATTCAACAATGAAACCGCGCTTATTTTATAGATATGCGATGCATATTTGATGGAAGTTTTGATTATTTCTATTATCAACAAACTGACTGCAAGATTGTCAACACACATCTTGATCAAATTGCCTTGTTATACAGCGACATATATTATTTTGTCATATGTGCAAATTATTCAGACATTTTGATCTTAAAGAAGTGTGATAAAGAATGATTTCAATAAACTAAAAACAATTCTAAAGTATTTCACAAAATATCTTATTTGCAGCCCTGATTCTTTACATTTATTTTTCGTAAATGGAAAATAAATGTAAACCCACCCTTCAATTCAATTCCAAAATGAAACTAATTAGTGTAACTGGCATTCTTTCATTCCTCAGTACTTTATCAACATTTCAATACTTTCCTTGATTTTAAATCATTCTGATGTGTGACTGTTTCAAGTATTAACTGGGGAATATATTTTTATGATACAATTAATATATCATCAAAGCAAAAGTATTCAAAATATTCAACCTGTCCATACTTGTAAAAGGCAATACCAAAGCTCACTGATAAAGTAAAAAAAATGCTTATTTACTTATTGTTTGTTAAAAATTTCTCGGATATTAAATACTTTTTGAATGTAATTAAATAGTCAATTGTAACCACGATCACATCTCAGGCACTGTAGGGAATCAGGGAAAATGAGTCGGATGTTTTAGTTGTTCCAACACTACCAGGTCAATGATTTTGGTTGCGCACCAAAATTATGGGGGCTATTGAATTTCACAACTTTCTCAGACATAACAAAAACTTTAAATGAATTTTTTTATGGCTACATTTTAAAGATAATATATCTTTTCATTTATGACATGTATGAGAAAGAGTTGGATTCCTATTGGATTTACTAAACAGATGATCTACATCCGAGTGAAAACAGCTGTCACCATTTCTTAAAGACCCGATCAATCGCGCCATCTGGGACAAGCTGGAATGTAATACTCAATTGAACAGTGTGTTCCGTTTATAGGAATAGTTTTGAAGGTTTACACATAAATTCAATTAAAAATAAACTATGGAATGGATAAGGTTTGTTTTTAATAATACTTTTAGTTTTTTACCTTCTTTTTTGTATACATTTTTTTCTTTGGTGATCACAATTGAGTATGGAGAAATACTCGGCTTTTGATAAATATCAGTAAGTGGACAGCAAGATGGATGGTAAGGCATTTTAGTTATATTTTGCATTTTTCGTTGCATATTCACTGAATATTCTTATATTTATTTGGGATATTTTCTTTCGGTAAATGTTTCCTGTTACCTCCCCTAAGTGTAATTATATATTTCTTGACATTTGGAGTCATTGTTTCCAATATATTAGTGTTAAAGATTAAATACCTCTTCACATTGTGCTAAGGAATGGGGGAGATGTTGTGCACTGATAATTATCTTTCGTGTACAGTGTATATTTAAATGTTCATTTCTGTGTTTTATTGCCCTTGACGGACCCCGGTTCCCTTTTCCATTGCTATTGAAATGGACCGGACCCGTTGTGGTTTGGTTTGAATAATTACTATACTAAGTATTAAAATATACCAATTGCTTAATTGAAGTGCTTACAGATGTACACTTGCATTTGAATAATCACAATAACAAAATGTTTTAATCAAATGAAAATATTGCTCATTTAATTTTAGCTGGATAGCGTTGCTGCAACCTATCATAATGTCCTTGTTCCTAGTGATATTTCGGCAGCATTGGCTCGGTCAACAGTTTGCAAATAAGGACTCTTATGCCGTTCCAAGTGCCGATATAGATGAGATAAAAGATAGACTAAAGACTGTTGAAGAAACTTCTTTATCAAGTAAAGATATAAACGGCATAGAAGAATCTATATCGGACTTGTATAAATCAATTGGAATGTTGCAAGATCAGGCTGGGAAATACTCACAAGTTAATGAACCGTGCAGCAGCTGTGACGGTTTGTATTGACAATGGTTTACACATAAACCAGATATTCATGTAAATGCGACTCATATAATATTAGAATCATATCTCTGGGATCAATAATAATGTTGAAATGTATACAGAAAACAGCTTCCCATGTCAAAATAGATAATATTCATTTTTTATTTACAAATTGTCATAGAACTTTGTTGTATATAAAACAAATTTCATTTTGTTGTTTATAATTTAATGATGTTTTTGTATGAACTAAACTGACATGCATAATTAAGTGGAATAATATAAAATCTTATCTGCATACTTCATTTACCTTATCAGTCAGGTCTTGGATTTTTCTGAAAATATTACTTTTACTCATATTTAACTATAAAACGTATAAAGTTTTATGCTTTCTTCGTCCGTCTAGTTTGTTTAGGGGCTTTAAATGGTACAGACGCAATAATGTATCATAAAGAATCACAAAAAAGAGCCCCTGTTACTTCATACGTTAATATGAAGAAGAGTATACCTGATACCCGTCTAATTGTGCTACTGTCAACAGAAGTAATGGATAAACCGCTGTTATGACATATATTTATGACCGAATCAGTATCAGCTATGAAGATTGATAGTAAGTTAGAAACTGGCAATTTTAGCGATCAACAGAAATGCAGTTGCTTATAGCATTAATAGTGGTAATACTTGATCTCGCACGCTGTGTGCTAATATGTCATCTCTCACCGCTAATTCAGAAATCATGTGAGAAAAATAATAAGTGACTTACGGAGAAATGAGCAATATCTAAGAAAGCCGATTAAGTGGTATCATTGTCGAGATATGACCAAAATTTGTGAAAATCAGTGAACAACCAGAAAAAACACATTCAAACAAAAATCAACAATAATCTTCTAACATATTCTTTGTTATGTCATGACATGCAATTTGAAGTATTGAATATATACATGTATATTTCTAAGATAGTTATATTTCTATATAGAAGAATGCCTCACATTTTGATACTATCTTTCAGGACACTCTGCTAATATAGGTATTGCTGTGCTTGCACTGATTCAGCTGGTGACAGTCATCTGTTTGGCAGTTCTGTGGAGAAAAATGATAAAAGTTCAAGTTCCAAACGAAAATATTCAAGCACCAACAAAAACAAACAATAACTTACAAACAACCGCAAAATAAAAATGACAGATGTTCTGCATTGATGGATGTATGCGGCAACAGTGTTAGTTTAAGATTTTGTGGCTTTTACTGTCTTTGAATTAGTGTGACACATTGACGCGTTCGAGATTTCTATGTTATAATCTAATAGTTTCTGCTATGCACTTATGCCATTAAGCAATTTTATACAATACAAACCATTTTATTTTTTGTACTTTCTTTATGATTTATACGAAGTTTAGTTAAGTCATTGTAATACATTACGCTTTCTTTTCTCATACATATTTCACTTTTGGTATGAAGTATTTTTAATTGACATTATCACATCTTCATTTTTGTTTAATTCCATGTATGGATTGATATGATTGATAGATCCCTTCTCTGACCTTTTATTTGAATAACAATAAATTTAACCATAGACATTGACATGTGCTCTTATGTTAACAAATATGTTGTGGTATCCACTAATCTGACAATTATAATTAAACAGGTCAGGGATCTAAGTAAATAGTAATTTTAAAATGCTAGAAATGAACAATAACAAAACAATAAGGGTTTCGTAATTATATTTGCTGAAACAAATGTTATAACATCATTCGTGCTTACTAAATATTATTTGATTATTCTTAAAATCACAATACTATTTTTGAAGTACACTATGTTAAAAACCATTAGTATTTGTTTTTGAATTATTTAAACCCTAATTTGCAATTAATAAGCATTTTATATTTTGTTCTCGGAGCAGGATAAAGTAAAATTCATTTAAACGTTAAGCCTTTGACTTTTCATGTACAAAGTGTACCCTTCAATGCATGCTTGTAAAAATATAAGTAAACACGACACAGTTTATTTAAGCATAAGGTATGACAGTATGATGGTGACAACAGGTGCCATACACGAATTCATTTTGTAGTATTTAGTTTTGAATCCTCATATTCTATGATAAAACAGAAAAAAGACGTTGCACTAATCATCACCGGGTTCATGTTATAAACGGTTTAAATTCATCGATCGTAAAAGAATTTTGCTGCCAGTACGGACCAAAAAATCTAGCTTGAGAGTAACAGTTAACGGCAGTAACAAGGCTCAATCGAGTTTCCGCAAAACAGTTTCAAACAGTAAGTTATCCATCCGCGGTAAGATTCATTTCCTCGCCAAGAATTTTCGGTTAAAAATAAATAAAATTAATATTTCTATTTAGCATTTATTATTGATGCAGTGTATGAATTTAAAACTTCATTTATAAAAGCGAAAAAACGCCATCCTAACATAAATAGCACGCGCCAATAGAATAGTAGCATTCAAAACACAAATGTTGTCTTACAAGGGGATGGAGCATTGTTTGCCAGGTTTTTCTAACACTGGTGTAAACAGCTGAAATTCCTGTCTGATATGTAATAAATATAAACCGTATACAATAGCTTAAAAATAAAACACACATACATGACATAGAAATGAACAATATTGATTGACAAACAAACACAAATGAATTTTATATAATATCTGTTTAACACGCAATATTAATTAATGAAAAGGGAACTAATTCATGGTGCTCCTGCTGAAACGAAATGCTGTAAGCCCAGTTTAATTATTAGTCAACACCAAGGTGGTTGTTTCATTTAGACATGAAGCAATTTTGAATGAATCCCAAATGATATTTAGTCATAGGAGAAACGCTATTAATATAGAAATACCGTCTTGACAGTCTGTAGAAACGTGTTACGAAACAGATTTGTTATTCCAAACACCTATAGTTGGCTGTCACACGCTTTCTGTTACTTGCGGACATTACGCAGCTTTTCATAGCATGGCACGAAAGTGTCACATTGAAAGTTCTATAATAACCGCAGTATGTATACATCTGCGGATGTTTCTAAATTCAAAATTCCACCATTTTCATGCTTAAATGTTGAATTCTGCTTAAGCCAGTGTCAGGGGCGTGGACGGTAGTTTGCACTTGACAGTACCGTCTATGAACAGGCTCAATCAAACCAAGCCTTCAACAGTTTCAATTTTGCCTTTTGCACTTTCTTTAAGGTTTCCTTTTTTTCTCTATTTCTGAGTAATAACATGCCTAGGCAATACCATGTTTCCTTAAAATATGAGATGGCAATGAATTAATCATTGTTTCTTTACAGTTTTAAGTCACAGAAACAAGTAGTTTGTAGTTTGTTAAGTAGTTTGTTGACTTCAAGCTTTAATGCTGGATGAAAACCTCGTAGTAAAACATATTACAACAGGCCGATATATTTTTACAGATGCCAAATCATTGACCAACATTGGAAATTTAATATTGTCTGAGTCGAGATCTGCTTACGAATTGTTGACCATTGCCTTTGATGTAATGTTTATGTTATAAAATTTTATTTTTAAACTAATATTTACTTCGAAAAATGTGGGCGTCCGTGGCCGATGCTTAAGGTCGTTGATATCAAACCACTTGCACTGTTGGATCGAATCCTGCATGGGACTTTGGATTCGTTTATGTGTGGAAGCTATCCATCTAGCTTATGGACCGTCGATGGTTCGTTCTACTCAGACACCCGCTCGTGCCTAAATACTGCACACAAGGACACCGAGGTATTCCTCCACTAGAACAGCTGGGAAGTCATCATTTTACTTATATTGTGTTGGTACGAACTGTGAGTAGAGCCGGTCATGTATTATTTAACACTGGACTATATAATGGCTGAAATATCTGATAACTATAGTGAAATCCATGGTTTCCGTCAGATATATTGCTTTTTAAATTAACAAAGATGACGGTGTCAGTTCATAGCAATGTTCACTTATTTCAGCTTTGAAGTAAGTATTGCACTGAAATATAGATGATTTAGTAAGATTAGCGTAAAGACATATTAATGATTAATTAATTATACTGAAATCAGACTTGTCAATCGTAAAACCTTTTGTGTAAGTGCTTAATTCCTAGTAAAGAAGCAATTAAATAACAAAATAACTAACTAATTACACAAATTTACAGGGTACACTGTAGACTTTTTTATTCTTCTTTCAGAAATAGCTGAAACTATTTTTATCATATCAAGCATTTATAGCGATACCAGAAAATTGCTGTCTGTCTCAGACATTTGATTCCGTTATAAGTAGTCTTATCAGACTAATGTTGCTGTTATCTTACGTAATACTTTATCAATTTATATTTTTAGGTTAGAGAAACATCTTAACGGTATGTAATTGTCCCACTTGAAGCATGTAATAGGATAAAAAGGACGATGATACTGCGCAGCTGACACTATCAAATGTGTCAAGTAGCATAAATAATTCAGTTGAGGCCATAAAATGCTCAAGTAGCAAGATTTTCACGTCTGACATCGTATAATATGTCAAGTAGCAAGAATCACTCAGTTGACACCATAAAATGCGTCATGTAGCATGAAGTACTCATTGTAAACCATAAAATGTGTCAAGTAGCCTGATTTACTCGGTTGACACCATAAATGTGTCAAGTAGTAAGATTTACGCAGTTGAGACCATAAAATGTGTCAAGTAGCATGATTTATTCTTTTGACACCATAAAATATATCAAGTAGAACGACTAACTCTTTTTGACACTATAAAATGTGTCATGTAATATTTAAATAGAAAATGATACATGTACAGCACAAACTCTCTCAAAGTTGAACAATTCCGTTGAAAGTAATATGACTTCTTAAGTAGTGATTCTAGATATAACAAAACGCTTTGAATATTTTGAAAAGAGTGAACTTTAATGAGACATTGAAATGCTACATGTATGTCAAATTAATGTAAAATGAAAGAATAATAGGAAATTAAGAATACATCGTTGACTTCAAAGAAAATAAATCAAATTTATGCAAATTTAAGACGCTGAATTTATAATACCTGACATGTTTGAACTCATATTATATAAGTTTTCCTTTCACATTAGAATACAAAGTAGTAATATATTATAATGTTTCGTCGGATAAAAGGAGTGAAGTCAACAGCAAATGTTAGTATAAAATATGCTTTATTTTACAAAAGCAAAAAGTTATGGACCCAAACTGAACAAGTAAAGTCAATATGAATTTCATCGTCAATAATCATTATGGTAACATTTGTAAGACACTCACATTCTTGAACTTTCCTAAATTTAGACATTTTACTAACAGCCGACTGCCATAATGTACTAAGATGGTTTACAGGATTGATTTAAGTACAAAACAGCATATATTCTTCAATACGTTAAATTTCTTTACAAACAGAAACAAATATTTCTTGTTATATCGATAAAAAATATTTCCTGACAAAGTGTTTTCTGTAATGGTGGTTTCAAAATAAAAATAACCGTATTTCAAACGTTTGACATGTAAACGAAAGATAAAAACATAGTAACTTATTGTCATAAGACTTTTCTTTGATAAGATTATGAAAAATAAGATATAAATCGCATGGAAATTGGATGAAAATAAGTACACGGTATTAAAAAATTACATGGATACCAATGGCTGTCAAAGACAGAAGGTATATTTGATAACCTTGGCTGACGAAAGAAATTTTTTTTTAACCCAGTCAGGCGGAGGGAAACAAAAATTCATTGCTTGTTACAATCACATTTGTATACATTTTCATTAAAGTTTCTAAGAGTGAAAATCGATTGGAAATTGAATATACTGAACTTATTATCATTTATGTATACCTAGGGATTATCTCCATTTAGACAAAAGATAATTGTAATAATTTCAACATTTATGAAGAGTTCTGAGCAAATCACCCTGTAAAAAGAAAAGATAATGTACTTATATATACAAACTGTTCAGTTTTTCCTGAAACAACAAAATGTATACGGGCGTTTTAATTAATACATGAGGTTTAAAATATAAAAAGTAAAACGCAAAGCATCAATATTTAGAATGTCATAAATACATCTCAACCTTAATATCAAAGAAACGTGTGAAAATACACTCAAAAGCACATATTGCACCGGGACAACTGCCGACAAAACTTTAGGAGCTCATAAAATTAATAAGTGTATCTAATTTTATCTGTTACGAACATCAAGGCATTTAATTAGCTTTCATCAATCTTAACACCATATCTGATTGGATGCCATGCGGGTGGTGTCTACGCGTAATTAATGATTTGAGACGCAGTCAAAACATCATACTTGATGATCCTGTAACACAATTTTTTATGGTTTTATATCATAAAGCTGATGCTCAAATCAAGATTTATCAATTTTGTAAGTTCCAAAAAGCGTTATTTATAAAGATATTACCGAATTTAACATTTTATGTAAATAAAGAGAGGTAATAAAAAAAATTTCTATAAAGTCTAAGTCAAATTTTTCAATAAAAATTAAATGAATAAATTTTAATGATTACATATAATATGTACAAATATTTGCAGTGCTTTAGTTGAATAGTACTAAGTCACGGATTTCTCTCAATAAACCCTTCAGTGCTACTTAACTTGACAGTTCTGTACACAAAGAAATAAAAGCAAAAAAACATTCAATGTTTTTAAGCCGAGGTTAAATAAAATTTTAGATTTCGTAAACTGTCTCCTATAAAATTCAATTTTTCAAGAACAAAAAAGATGATGATAAAGTGGACCATTTCCCTCAGCTGTTTATTTTCAAATAAGATAAACAAAATCATAAAATTAATATGATATTTCGGGGGTAAAATAATTCTATATATAAAAAAAAATAACTTTAAAGTTCGAAATTTATGTTTAATTTAATTCAATCAATGATAAAATGTAAAATTTCAATGAACAATAGGAGAGGGGAACTTGCAAGCAACACATCTATGAACGTATTAAAAATCTTCAACACATTGATACAAGTCACAATCATGAACACACCCACACAACTCGTATTTGGAAACAATAATGTCAAATATATGAGTATATTTGTCATATAAATAAAACATAACCCCAATTTTTGCCAGACTGAAATCTATTGAAAACCAAATGGAAAAAATACATTAACTAACAGCAATCTTGAAATGAATCTACAGAGATAAACATCCCTTCCCCTCACCATTACTCTACAAAAATATGATATTTCAAAGGAAAGGCACTTGACCGTTATCCTTTCACAATCGAACTTATGCAATGGAAATTAAAGCATGACAAGCCTACAAAAGTAAGTTTTATACGATTTAAATGGTATTTTAAAAGAAAATAAGAAAATGCACTAAAGGACACTAAAACGCGTAATGTTCTAGACAATTATCTTCCCTACCACAGCATTAGCAATAACAATAAATCATTTAAATACAAAGCATACATTTTATTGCTTACAAGATTTATTGCTTTTTATTGTCAACTTAATGAAAATTCTTCTAGCGTGTTCGGGATATTGTCTGTTCTTTGTCACAAGACATTGATGGATGATAACATATAGAATTTTATATCCACATTGACATTGTTGAAAGAATGAGTTCAGCTTAAGTAGTTTAACATACTCAACTATGATTTACTTACGGTCTTTAAAGTGCTAATGTGTTAGTAAATATGGTGTTCCGATCTATAGACAGATCCCTGTACACTTCACTTGTATATATACAAGATATGATAAAATAAAAAATAATCAAATACTCAAACTATCCGATATGTACAGTATTTTGGGAAAGTAATAATGTAAGGAATTGGTTTGCATTGTTTGGCCTTAAATGAATGTATTAGTTTATTTATTTGTGGCTATTGTAAACGTCAATGATTAATATAGGAACAACCAGTTTAATGTACATGTACATTTATCTTAGATGGAGACCGATGTTGGAAAATATTTTATAATATAATGAATTTTCACATGCAAAATACGTAAATTTTAATTTACACAGGAAATAATAAGTAAAAATTACCACTTGAAAACCATAAGGCAGAATGGATTCTCTCGAAAAAAAGACAACATAAAGTAAATCGAACATGAGTAAAATCTTTGTTGGCCTTCCATAATAAACATTTCATTTTGTTTCAGTCTAATTCAATATCTGACTATCACATGTTTTCATCGCTCATTATGGATATTCCCCTCTTGAAATACTCATATGTGTATGCACAACTCCAAAGATAAACTTGCAAAAAACTTATCTGATTATGTCTCTATGTGTCTTTAAAATTTCATTAGTCGATTTCCGGCGCAAAAAGACAAATCAACAACTTAATGCCACGTGCCGAGACAAATAAAGTAGCTTTTTATCATTGCTGTTGAACAAAAATGTGGAGCAGATTTTATCTAAACTTGGCATACAAACATGACCGATGCCTAAATAGACGAGTAAATTCGTCTCATTTGTTATAAACTGGTATTATTCACGAACGATCCCATATGTACAATTTGTGAGGAAACAAATGATTCTAGGTATTAAAGTTTACATTCTCCTGCCTAAAATAAATGTATTTGTGTATTTATCTATTGCTATTGTAAACAATGATTTATATGAGATCAACCAGTTTAATGACAAGTAGAAAAAAGAAGTTTATTAAAGTTTTAGTTGTTAATGAAAAAAAATATTGCAAAGAGAGAGAGGGCAATCTTATTGGATTCAGCTATTTTGTATCTCATACACTTAGTAAAATTAAAGGCATTTATATTCTAATATGATAAATAATATCACCGAATACATAAAGACAAAGGAAGAGGGTAAATTTTAGGTAACTTATTTGGCATTGATAACACAAAAATTTTTTTTTTATGTATCGAATTGATGGAGAACGTTCGAGAGCAAACGATTAACAAGTTACTGTGATAATGTTCCATTCTTATGTGTGAAACAATTGCAGCTATTCCCATATATTTGGGATTTTGTTAAATCAAGAAAGGAATTATCATATACTTTTAGACATGTGAAGTTCTATATTAAATGCAGGTGTGTCGTGTAATTGATTTGACACTAACGCTGAACTAGGTTATGCAATTTTAATGAAAATGGAAACCTTAAAGATAAAAGTCACATAACACGGTACTTCACTACATCTAGAAAATGTCTAAGTGCCAAGTGCCGAGACAAAATAAAGTAGATTTTGGCGTTGCTGGAGAATAAAACTCACGGGAGCAGATTTCCTTGAACGTTGCCAAACAAACAAGACTAATGTCTTAATATACGAGTTAATTATCTGTTTTGTCATCTCGTTAGTTCTGAACGGCTATTATTTACGGGAAATCCCAAATGTACAATTTGCCTAGAAACTAATGATGTAGGGAATTAAAATGCACATTGTTGTAAAAATTTCATGTCTTACTGTGTTTATTTGTTAAGTGATCTGAAGATTTATAAAAGATGAAACGGATTTCATTAAAGTAATTGAAAAAAAGTAAGATATATTACAGCTTCAGTTTAAAACACTCAAATTCAAAAGAGCATCCGATTTCCATCACTAGTTACAATCATTTTGGATACGCATCTTTTCCATTAAAATAGATTGCATCGAAACCACTAGATAATGGATAATAAAAATATTCTCCAAAGAAAAATAATTTTTCAGAATTATTATTCTTCATTACAGACAAATGAATAGTTTGAATTCATACCATATTTAGCATTAAAAACACATACGATATATTTTATGTAAATTGTTGGAGCTACACTTTTGAATGTTTAAAACCCCTTCAAAAGTAATATAATTATTAACAAGTGTTTCGGATGTTAAATAATTACAACTTATCCCATATATTTCACAATTGTGAGTGTGTGTGCTTTGTTTTTTTAAATAATTAAAGAAAGATCTTTGTTAACTTGTGAAGTTCTTATTAAAAGCAGGTGTATTGTACTATTTATGTGACACAAACGCTGAACTAGGTTTGCATTTTTAATGAAAACGTAAACGTGAAAGATCGCCCAACACGAGTAACTAACTGATAATGTTGAAAATTTTCGGTCATCATGTACAGTAACATTACACTGGATTTCCATTCATCTTCAAAGTTACAGTTTTATGATCCAGCCAGTGAACATTATTATGGTTAATTTTAGGAAAATGAAAACCTAAACGCAGTTTTATCTGACTTGCAATATGCTATTTGATAAATGACATTGTCTTATTTATTAGACAGAAATTGTATCGATAGCTTTAACATTATGTGAAAAGTAGGCCATGCTAGCGTGAAAATTAAGAAATTATTGGAACACGTGCGTTACCAGCGAGTGAAATCTCATAGATTTTTCGAAGTCCATAGCATGAATCATCGTCGGATACCCACGATTGATAAACATGTTACATAACATGCAATCATGTTAATGGTTCGGCCGTGGGTATCCGACGATGAGCATGAATCGGAAGTATCAAAACGTTCTGAGACATTACTATATTAGCGAGTAAATCTTTAATATCAATTACCAGTGTTGCACTATCCATTTATGAACACTTTGCGTTACATTTGAAGCCTCTGTAGCCATTGTGTACAGACATACTTACTTGATGAAAAATTGATAGTAAATGTGATACAGACTACTAGTATCAAACACATATTTAAGGGAACATAACCTTATTTGCAAGGTAGTTAATATAACTTGATAAAACATATTTTCAAATGCAATGTTTTTGTTGATTTTAAATGGAAAAAATGGCAATATACAATTATTCTACACCATTAAAATAAAGCAATACTATTACGCACACGTAATAAAGACATTGAAGGACCACATAAAGGGCTACTATTTTACGAGGGTTATATATTATTAAAACGGAGGACAAAATATAGGTTAACTATTCTACGAAGGTAATATTAAGATGAAAGGACAGCATAAAGTACTCCTTTTACGCAGGTATACACGGAAAAGACAAAATATAGGAAAACTATTTTACAAAGGTAATATAAGGATGAAAGGACAACCTAAATGACTCATTTTTACGCAGGTATACATGAAAAAGACATGAAAAAGACATAATTTAGGAATACTATATACAAGAAATTGATAAACGAAAAGCATGTAAACAAAGTTACCATTTTCAACTGCAATGTGGTCAAAGAAAATACTACACAAAATACTGGTAAGTAGTAAAGGAGAATGCATACGATATTTGATTATAAAAAAAACAACAACAACAGAAGAAGGAAGAAGAAGAAAAAATAACAACAACAACAACAAATAAACAAATAAAACTGCCACATAAGTTATATTCTTACATTTATAATTACATTTATAATATCTGCTCCTTCAGGACATACCTTTGAAGGGTACTGTAAAAGATTGAGATTAATCATAACTATAATAATCAAATAATTAAACGACATTTATATACTCGTACGTTAAAATTCATATATCAGATGGGATAATTTGTCACATTTAAAATTTAATCTTTTTCTTTAATATGATAAATCCATTCTTTAGACAATAAGGCAAATATACACTTTAGATGAGAGCTGATGTACAGTCGTGATACATCTAGAATAACCAATATCACTATTTCTTAGAAAAGCGACTCAACATCCTTTCCTCTCACTTAAAATGCGACTAATCTTTTTCACATTTCATGACTTATTTCCTGCATTTCGAATATTATATCTTTTATCTTATGATAACAAACTTCATACTTTTTCCATGAAATATAACAAAAACAAGAGCCGGTTGAACCGGGTGATGCTCCCCGAATAGGTTTTGGACACAGGAAGGTATACCTCGTGTAATGTGAGAGTTATGTCACAGACAAAGTTCAAAGTGTAATTAAAAACAAATGTTGTGCACGACACATTGTCTCAATATGGTGATCATTTCTGTGAAATAGTTGTAAAATCTGACTTCAAATAACAAAGTTATGAGCCAGACATGATTTTGCTGCAAGGTCATGCTGTAATCTTAACCTTCAAGGTAGCGACCCAAATGTTTCACGCGACACGTCGATTCAATATGGTGATTATCTCTGAGAAATAGTTGTTAAATCCGACTTCAAGTAATGAAGTTATGGGCCCGAGACGATTTTGCTGCAAGGTCATGCTGAGACATTGACCTTCAAGGTAGCGACCCAAATGCTGCGCGCGTCACGTCATCTCAATATGGTGATAATTTCTGTGAAATAGTTTTAAAATCTGACTACAAATAACGAAGTTATGGGCCGGACATGATTTTTCTGCAAGGTCATGCTGTGCCCTTGACATTCAAAGTAACGACCGAAATGTTGCGCGCAACACGTCGTCTCAATATGGTAGTCATTTCTGTGAAATAGTTTTAAAATCCGACTTCAAATAATGAAGTTATGGACCGGACACTATTTTGCTTCAAGGACATGCTGTGACCTTGACCTTCAAAGTAGCGACCCAAATGTTGCGCGCGATACGTCGTCTAAATATGGTGATCATTTCTGTGAAATAGTTTTAAAATCCGACTTCAAATAACAAAGTTATGGGCACGAATTCGGGACGTACGTACGGACGAACTGACGGACGAAGGACTGACTGACGGACGGACGAACAAACCGACGACTATATTCTCCAATGACCAATCACCATACCAAGTTTGAAGTTCCTAGGCCTAAGCGTTCTTTAGTTATTGATCGGAAGCCGTTTTTACCTACAAGGTCAATATGACCTTGACCTTTGACCCCTTGACGTTAAAATCAACAGGGGTCATCTGCTGGTCATGTCCAATCACCATACCAAGTTTGAAGTTCCTAGGCCTAAGCGTTCTTTAGTTATTGATCGGAAACCATTTTTCCCTACAAGGTCAATGTGACCTTGACCTTTGACCACTTGACCCCAAAATCAATAGGGGTCATCTGCTGGTCATGACCAATCACCATACCAAGTTTGAATGTCCTAGGCCTAAGCGTTCTTTAGTTATTGATCGGAAACCGTTTTTACCTACAAGGTCAATGTGACCTTGACCCCTTGACCCCAAAATCAATAGGGGTCATCTGCTGGTCATGACCAATTACCATACCAAGTTTGAAGTTCCTAGGCCTAAGCGTTCTTTAGTTATTGATCGGAAACCGAATTCGGGACGTACGTACGGACGGACTGACGGACGGACGGACAACCCGGACGGACTGACGGACGGACGGACAACCCAGCGACTATATGCCCCCCCGAAATTTTTCGGGGAGCATAATACTGTATGTGTAGAAATATTCGCGGGCTTCAAATTTTCGCAATTTTCACAGTGACATTCGATTCGCAAATTCATGTTATTAGCGTGAATATTTCTACATCAATAATTTCTTAATAGTCATATTTTCGCGCTTCTATAAAACAATGTATATCAGCGTGTGATATGCTTTTAGACTTTTTATTTAAATATTAACAGAGTAATTGTGATTTGTTTTCAAAGTTATTCATCATTTAAAATCGTTTATGTATGTGTTGTTTTTAATAGTTTGTTCAGAAAAACCAAAACATGATCTGTTCAGATGTCAAGACGTTTATGATGACGCAAACTGTGAAAAATTATGTACGTTAACGGGCATTCTTTTGTTTGCTATAATCTGTCCGCTAGACAATATATTTTTTCTGTACAATAACGTATTGTTTGAAACCTGGTATTGAAAATAACTGTGAACTCCCACGATGATTACAGTAATTTTGCCTTTTTTAATCTGTGTGATCTACGCGAATTTATGATTCGTCAGTCACATCCGCGAATTCAAAATAGCGCGAATATTTGTATAGACCCCCAAAGTGGACCTTTCCGCGAAAATTTGCTTCCGCGAATTTAAATACACATACAGTAATTGATTAATGATCCTATGATCAACGCATTTAACCCATTTGCGAATGTTTGAATAATATCTATAACTTTATACAATACTCAACTTTGTTTGTCCTAAAAGCTAGTCACAAACATTTTTAAATTTTAATGTGTATTGCGATCTTCATATGTCCTTTTAAAAACTATTCTCAATGTTTTGTAAAACACTGTATACACTATAATAAACTGTGTTGATTTCAATGTTAAACATTGTGCGATGTGTTATTTATCTCTGCATATGTATATATGAACGGCAACAAATACTGACGCTTCTAGCAAGAAAACGTTTGTAAATAGCGTCAGCACGATTACAATTGAAGAATTTTTAATTTTAATTTTTCTTTTAGATATTTACGTGAACTTTGAATTGATTATAAACATCATAATTGTGTATAAAATTGCCAGTATCTCTAAAAATGTTTATGTCAATAAAGATGACAATTTCCCTTAAATTCAAGCTTTTTTTATTTTGCAAATGCTATATTTTCAATAAATCAATAAAACTAGTGAAGCTAATCACTACAAGAACATTGCATTATTCACTATGGTTTAATATTGCTTATTAAATATGTTATCATTCAGTAATATACATTATGTACTATATCATTTTAGCGAAGATCATGTTTTTCTTTATCACAATTGAAAGCCTTGGTGGTATGTGTTATTCTTATGTAAAAGAACATTATAAACATGTTTGTTAGTCTACAACAGCTTGCTATACTATTGACAGTTTTCAAATTAAACTACATTTAGCCTTTATTGTTCATTTATTTCATTGTTTCATCATAGAAAATTCTCAGTTGGTAAAACTTTACAACCCACAAAGATATAATTTAGAACAAAAAAATCATAGTTTTACTCTTTGGATCATTTATTTTCAGATAAAACGTCACATTTTTGAACTCTTATGAAAACAGTTTTCTTTGGAGAAGGAAGGGTTTTTTAGAATCATAATGCTAACAAATGAATTGCAGCCAACTGGGTAAAAACGAAACAACTTTGGGACATGTCTGGGACTTTTTTCAAATAAGATTACAGACGAGTAGACTTAAAATTTAGAAGTTGAAATAAGAAAACGCATGCTATCGTAACTTCTGTTGCATTTATTAATGATTTACAGTCTATAAAAACACATCTTTACTTAAAAGTGATAATAATACATGTACGTTGATTTGAACTTGTTTGTTTTTATTTGCTGTATTTGTATTATATTTTTGTTTGTTTATTTTATGCACAATTCTCATTTTAACTGAGAGTGTGAACGCAAACTCTAAATGTAAACTATAGCTTTCGACATCTTATTAATTAGCCAATATCTGATCTAATGCTTTGCAGATGTTGTTGTCATGAATGATTTTTACGAGACAACCAACCATATGAAATAAAATCAAAACATCATAATAGTGTCTGTTCAAGTTAAGTTGCAAGTAAGTCACTGATTCTAACAACTTGATATTTGATTGCTTTTTAACTTGCCAGTTCTGAACACAAAACAAACGACGTCAAAATATATTTTCATATTTTGTACGTCTAAATTACGGACAGCCTCAAATAGCAACCAGCTCTAGTAACACCCGCACGAGTCTGATATAGCAACGTCATGCCAATTTGAATTATATTGCTTTAATACGATTCTGATAAAAGTATGGAGAAAATATAGATATTTGAGCAGTGTAGTGGATTCATGAAAAGCAGATCATAATTTGGACAATAGTAATTGAAAGTGATAAAATTGTCAAAGACGTTGGATTGAGGTATTTTACTTTGTCTGACTTTTTCATTCTATAAATTACATTACGCATCATAAGAATAACTTTGAAAAACTCTTTTTATTTACATGTATGAGAAATCAAACTTTCATAAAGCTGTCTTTATATTTTACAAACAAATAAGACAGATATCTCTATAAACGAGTAAGTTGTCTGTTTTCATCTCTTTTGTTAAAAACGATTATTATGCACGAGAGAACCCATATGTAAGATTTGCCGGCCAACAAAAGATACTGGGAATTGAAAGTTACATGGTTAGCCAAAATTATTGTCTTAGTTGATTTATATGTTACATAAGCTGGATATTCAATAGGATAAAAAGATTTATTGTCAAGTAAAAAGCAAAACTGTAAATATTATCAAAGCTATAGCTTGAAACAACCAATACCTAGCAACAAGCAGTAGCATTAACTTTTGCATTCAGTTGTTTTTGCATTGATGCATTGAAGTCGGTGAATATCATATACACGCTGTATTCTCCGGAGATATATTATATTACCGAAAGTGTATCCCTCTTTACATTTAAACCATGTTTTTCGTTGATAACCCTCTCGAAATAATTATGTTCATTGATGAAGGCCTTGTAGAAAGCAAAAGTACCCTTCTAAAAGAAACACTTTTCAATCAAATTCATCGTCGGCAGTGGTATGACTAGCTGCCATACCGGTCGCTGGCACCCATGTCAGCAGAGCTCAATATTTAAATCTTATAATACTTTTTCCGTATATATAATATATTTTATACATCAAAGTCCTCCAAAATAGGTATATTGGGATCATATTTAATTTTGGTATCAATCTTAGCTCAATGCTAATAACTTGAAAGTTTTGTCATAATATGTAGTCACATAGCATGGGTCTTCAATTAGTTAAGACAGAGTTTTAGATATATAATTTAGCCATTGTGTCTGATGAAGGTGACATTCAGGAAAAAGTAAACCTTCACACAGTTATATCTGACTCTCAATATGATATTTGTTGCATGTCTGTTTCACATTTATCTATAAGAAAGACAAACTTTAAGTGAAAACAGTCTAACAATTTAAAACGTCTCTCAAAAACTGCACTTAAAACTAGACAGGAACAAAGCTATAACAAATCTTATGTTTGTTATAATGTTAATTCTTTACTTTTCCCATGCTATATAATCATCATTCTGTTATCAACATTTCAGCATAGGGTAATTGAAACAATAAATAAATGTATTAATATTGCATCAGGTATTATATTAGATATCAGTAGAATAAATCATATCATGGATTGCACTTTTCACTATCCTGTCAGTACACATTTTGACTTTTAAACGTAATGAAAGTTTTGTTTCATTTTAAAGATGGCCAAGTCCATTTGATATATCTATAATGGTAAAGGAAAATATATTGAGCTTTATTATTACGGAAAGATCTGTCTATGTTAAGGATCATACGTAGATGAGGCAAAATTCAAAGTTATCATTTTTTGAAGGCAGCAACAATTAACGAACAGTGTTATACAATATAATTTTGATAAGTACAGAAATGATAAAAGTCTATGGTAATGATTATCTCTTTTGCATATCATACAAATTAGAACAAATGTTATCACCTGTCTAGTATACTTTATTCACCATTTACTTGTAAGCAACCTTTTGTTGCAAATGGGACTTCATCTAATTACTGGAACTGCAAGAGGTTAAAATTTCAGCCAAATTCTCATTTTCTTACCAGTTTGGTATCCAACATGCGAAACAAGTTCGTGTAACTTATATTAATCACCTTCCTTCGAGTCCGCTTCCTTGAACCAACCAGTACTGGTATCAAATGACGAATCATGGTCATGAGCCGATTAGGGGCCGAACCTATGATTCTTAGGTTGAGAGGCAGACACCTTAACCACTAGACCTCCGCTCCCCTACATGACAAGACGCTGAATCGTAATAACCCTAGACAAAATGACATAATAAATCATGGAAAACTTATAGGCTTGCGAGAAACGATATTTTTAGCAATATGTTATAAATATTTTCAACGACCTCCTGATTTGATGGTACCCCCCCCCCAAAAAAAAATAATAAATAAATGAAAAAAAAGCAAAAAAAAAAAGCAAACAAACAAAAAAACACACAACCCTTTTATTGGAAAACAATTATCGCTGTTAGAAACTATTTTGTCAAACAAGCAATAACAATAAACCATTTAAATATAAAGCATAAACTTCAACGTTTACATATATTGCGTTTATTGTCAAAGTATTGCAAATTTTTCTGGCGTGTAAGGGATATTGTATGTCAGAGAACAAAGATAAATGGTAAACAAATAGAATTCTATATCAATCATCAATATCTATATCAAGTTTTCAAACGTTGTTTGCACATTTAATACTGAGTTATTAGGCAAATTACTCAATACTTGACTTGTGTAATAAAATATGACAAAGAAAACAATTTAAAATAATCTGATGAAATATTGTATATCACCTCTAGGAAACCGTTTACGACGGGAGGAATTAACTTGACAAATATATCACAAACGAAAGAAAACGTAAAGGTGAGTTAAACATTGCATTCTCGCCTTTCAACCGTACCAATTAACATTTTATATATCTCAATCAAGATCTATCTCTATTTATTTTTGAAATGCTCATTAGAAATATCCTTCGCTTAGAATATGTACGTATATTCATTCACAACAGCAAGTAATTTTTAAACTTTTTGTTATGCATATTTTTTCATAACTCTAAGTTTTTAAATTTCAATCGTTATAGTAAAAACATATTTCATTACGAACATTTTGCACAAACAAAATTTTCATACACCAATGAAATAAAACAATACAATTTGAAAAACAGGATCAGACGCAAAAAGACAAATCATCTGTCAATTGCCGGGGAAATAAAGTATTTGTTTGTCATTGCAGAAGTACAAAGCTGTGGAGAAGATCGAATTTTCATTTACTTTGGCACACATATAAGAATGATGTTTGTTTGTACGAACAAATTATCCATTTTAATGTCATTTTCGATCAAATGAGCTATTATTTACGAGCGATCACATACAGTCAACTATCGTTATCTCGGCATCGCTTTTCTCGATATTTCGTTATCTCGATGAAATTTTGAATGTCCCGATTTTCTTCCCTCTTTATCTATATTGGAAATATGTGTTTATCTCGATATTTTTATTTCGATATTTTCAGTATCTCGATGTAAAATTTCAGCCCAAACAGTTATTTTCACATTATTATTCTTTGTTTATCTCGACAAATAGTTTTCTTTCGTCTGTTCGATTTAGACGTGTGAAAAACACAAACTAGACGATAATTGCTCAATAGCGCGTGTCATAATGATGATTATGTTTGTAACAAGTTTAGCTGTTTTTATAAAAGATAATCTATTTAGCGGTTGACTTATGTCCAAAATGAATGACTTTTACGTTCTTTATAAATATTCGAACACTGTATCAATTCATTATGACTGTAAATTTAAATGAAAAAGTGAAAGTCTTTAAATGTAAATGAAAAAGTGAAAGTATAGAAACGCTATCGTTGCAATATTGTTTGACAACATCGCCACCAAATCACTCAGCGGTCGAACAATCCCGAGAAAGACCCGATTACTAACCCGGGTGCATATCCTGATTAACCACCCTGAAAACAATGTTTTCACTATATTGGTGTATTACTGAGTATAGCTCATAATGTGTTTTTATCACAGACACCCGTATTTCCGCTGGTAAACATCCGCTAATGTTACTTTGTCAAATATTGACTAGGCCTATGAAAACAAGACATGGGATATCATAGAATCATAGTTTATTTGACATACGGTATGCACATGTCTTTTGTAAAAATCAGTTTCTGCCTTATTCAAACCCTAATATGTTTATCTCGACATTTCGTTATCTCGATATTTTTTGGACGGTCCCGATGACTTCGAGATAACGAGAGTCGACTGTATGTACAATTTGCATTGAAACAAATGATGCTTGGAATTGAAGTTCACATTGATGAACACATTCCATGTCTAAGTTTCTTTCATTTATTTACCATTACATAGGCAAAAGATATAGTGTATGGATGAAACAGATTAATATCAAATAATATTAATAAAGAAAAATTGATCAAAGATAAAGTTGATAACAATCAAAAGGCAATCATTTGGAGACAGTTTTTTGCGTTGGATAATGCTTTATTTAATGAATTTGTATTCTCGGAAGATACTATATTATTGACTACATATTGTTCATTAAAAATAGACAAAAGCATTGTTTGACTTTGATAGGTTTTTAACTGCCGACCATTAGACATCTATATCAAACTGCTATTTTTCGAAGATGTAACATAAAAGCTTTGCAGATTCAACTATGAGTGAACATAGGTTACACTAGCGTTTTAAACAAAGACATTTTTTCGGACATGTGCGATACCAGCGAGTTAAATCTCGAACATATTTCGTAGTCCGTAGCATGAGTTGAAATAAAATCCCATGCAGTATATTATTCACTAATAATTGTATATTACAAGTGTTGTCAAACATAGAGTGACATTAAAAACCTTTATAGCCTTTTTATGCAAAAGAAAAGTCTAGATATAGAATTTATTGCATACTCTATGTGACATATGCCGTCAAAGATATCTCATTTATAGTTTTATAGTATCTTGATTGCAGCATAATACATTTTGTTGATGTAAATGTTAAGATACATTTATTAGGCGCATATGTAAATTTTGACACTTTCAGAATGTAATTTTTGAAATGAATTTTGCAAGTCGCACAAGTTTATCTTAACAGTGCACCATTTCAATGGAAATCATACAAGGTGACAATTCTTTTAAGCATCTCTATTGTATATGCGATTGTCAATACCTTCCTAAAAGATTATTGCCAAATTTTACTTAATTCGCATTTGTATATACGTTTTTTTCTCTCGTTTCAATAAATAATTCCACAAATGACATATCCTTCTTTCATAAGGACAATGTAAGTTGTATCCCCTTTTGTATTTTTATTTCTTTTTGCTTATTTACATGTTTCCCACTACTGTAGGTTTTCATATAGTTTATAATTTTAGCGAATACCAATGCCTTCATAAATCAGCTTTGATACTAGGAAATAAAGTTTGAATTGTTTGTCCTAAAATAAACATAACGTCTAGATATAGAATTTATTGCATTTTATATGTGACATATGCTGTCAAAGATATCTCATTTATAGTTTTTTAGTACCTTGATTGCAGCATAATACATTGTGTTGATTCAAATGTCAAGATAAATATATTTATTAATATAAATTATATAAATTTATCTATCTATTGCTATTGTAAGAAAGATTTACCAAACAGTTTACTGTGCATGTACATTTATCTTAGATTTAAACTCATGATAGAAAATAATGTATAACAGATTTATAAAGATGAATGTTCACATGCAAAAACGTATATATTTTTTTAAATTAACGCAGGAAAAAATAAGTAAATAATCAACACTGGAAAACCTTAACAGGCAGGATGAATTCTTTCGGAAAACAATCACAATTTAAAACGAGTAAAAGCGAAGTTGGCTTTCCATAATATACATTTAATTTTATTTTAGTCTCTGACTATCGCGTGTGTTATTTTTCATCGCTCATTAGGGATATTCTCCTCTTAGAAAATGTGTATGTGTATGCACAACAGCCAGACAGACTTTAAATAAATTTATTTGATAATGGTTCAAGGTTTCTGTAAACGTCCGTTACGCAAAAAGACAAAGCAACAATTAACTGCCACGTGCCGAGACAAAATAAAGTATTTTTGTATCGTAGCTGGTGCTCAAGTTACTGATATAACATGCCATTTTACGTGTTAAACTATTTCAGCTATTCCCATATATCAAACGAATGTGTATCTTGTTAAATAAAGAAATTAATCATTATAATTATATTTTAAGACTTGTGAAGTTCTATATTAAAAGCAGGTGTGTCGTGCACTTGATTTGATATTAACGCTGAACTAGGTTATGCAGTTTTAATGGAAATGGAAACCTTGAAATTTTGCCAAACACGGCGAAGTTAAAAGATCATAGTATGTTGTCACATAAGATACAAAATGAAGTAGTTGTTGTTTTTTTGTTTGAAAATAAAACACTTTGGAGTGATTTCCTTGAACGTTGGCATACAAACAAGACTGATGTCTTATTATACGACTTAATTATCTGTTATGTGGTCTCTTTTGTTCTGAACGGCTATTATTTACGGGCGATCCCATATGTACAATTTGCCTAGAAACAAATGATGTTGGGAATTAAAATCGACATTGTTGTAAAAATTGTTTGTTTTATTTTGTTTGTTTCTTCAGTATTCCGAAGATTTATATACGATGAAACAGATTTATGTAAAGTTATTAAAAAAGTAAATTATATTACATTTTCAATTTGAAACAAGAAATACAAAGAGCAGTCGCAACCATTTTAGATACATCTATTTTCCATTTATTTCATTGCATTGTAAATACGATATAATGGATTGGGTAAGATAGAATATACATAAGAGCCTATATATAAAAACCTTTTAAATATTTTATACTTATCACAATTTAATTTAAAACTCGGGGCGAATGACTTTCTATGGTTGACAAAAAGCATTTTACCGTTCGCAAATAATTTCTATTGATCCAGTTAAAAGACATGTGTCAAAATATTCTTGTATTATAGTTCGGGAACCTTTCTGTTGAAAACGTGTCATAGTTAAATCAAATACATATACATGCACAGTGCGTAAACTGGAGTGCAGTTATTAGTTACCCGCAAACCCATTGATTGGCTCATTTTTGCTAGGGGTTAACTTATTACGACGACAAGGAAAGGGAAAGCGAAAGCGAAAAAATATCATATTCAGATGCTCGTTCATTGGCTACTTTCTTCTTGGGTATCATATTGTGACGACAGGGAACGCGTTTTTATGTTTTACTATGATACAAAAGAGAAAGAACATCAAACACTCGGCGATCAGATTCGTACTCGTGGGCTACGCCCCCATCGTACAAATCAGATAGATATGAATTTCGATGCTCTTTCTTTTACCTAATCAATGAAAATAAATTCAAATGAAATTATTCACCAAGAAGCAATCTCATCATAATAAAAAACATCGATATAAAGGTGGAAAATGTCAAAATATTACAGTTAATGAAGTATTCAGTCCATACTTCAATGGTTGACAAAAAAACATTTTACCGTTTGCGCAGATTTTTCTGTTAATTTAGTTATTTCGACTAAAATATTAATTGAAATAAGATTCGTCATCAAAAAAAGTATCATTATCATAACTAGTTGAATGTTTACAAGGCAATGTGTCACAATATTAGTGTTTACGAAGAATTTTGCGAAATTTAAGGCTTGCTATTTTGAGTAACAGATCGATAATGAAAAAGTCGGACCTAGGTAGAGTTAGACATTATTTTAATTCCATGGACAGTCTAGTAGACTAGTTCTCATTTTTTAATACATTTAACCCTTATGAAACTTTATTCTTGTTAAAATAGCAGCGAATATCGCGTATTTGAGAAATACGTAAAGAAGTGTTGCATGTGGATTATAATATAAGCCCTTATGAGATTATGAGATAAGATTTTCAAGCACCGATAGTTTTGAAATAAGTAATATTTACTTAGTCTAACTTTACTATCCTGTTAGAGAGATAATTAGATCCAGTGATACTCTCCGAAGTAAGTTGTTATTCCCGAATTATTATTCTTCATTAAGACAAAGGAATAGTTTCAACACATATGATATATTTTCATTAAATTTAAAAGTTTAAACACCCTTCGAAAGTAATATATTACAAGTGTTTCGGGTATTGTGTCATTTGAACTGTTAAACAATTTCAACTATTCTCATATATTACACCAATGTGAATGTGTGTGCTTAGTCTTTTTACTTATTAAATAAAAGATCTTTTTAACTTGTGAAGTTCTTATTAAAAGCAGGTGTATTTTACTATTGATGTGACACAAACGCTGATTAGGTTTGCATTCTTAATGAAACGTAGACGTGAAAGATCGGCGAATAATGTTGAAACTGTCGGTCATCATTAAAAGTCACATTACACGGGATTTTCAATTTTCATCCTATAAAGTTTTTTTTTGTGGACCATTCCAGTAAGCTAAATGAGGGTACTTCAGGAAAAAAGAAATAGTCTTTAACGCAGTTTTATCTGACTTGCAATATGCTATGACAGCGTCTGCCTTTCATGAGATAAGACAGAAATTGTATATATACACCTAAACCAACTAAACAACAGCAATTTATAAAAATTCCAGTCATAAAATATTATTTAAAGCTCATCGTAATTTATGTAATATTTACTTCATGCATATATACCCTAATTCCACAGGCCTTATAAATACTATCAATTAGTTACTTATCACTTTTTTCAATCAACATGTGTTATGTTAAGACCGATTAAAAAAATCCTAGAATCCAAATGAATTCTGAGAACATTTTTGAAACAGCCAGCACTGACAAATTAAAGCAACTCTTTCATTCGATCACAACAATGAGCTATTAAACTAGAAAAGTCTCTTTGTCATGTTTGATAGGTATTCACAGAAACTTATAAGTATTTAATACACAAGGCATTTTTTATATCAGAATTATATGTGGTGTAAATTATATCATGGTCTGCACTGCAGTTTACTCAGTGCAATTTTTGGAATTGGTCCTAATAATAATGAATGCTTTTGTGCATTTTGAAAGAAACAAGCAAAAAATAAATAATAAAATATAGAACAAAACAATAATGCATAGGTAATTCTTATAACGAAAAAGTCCAACATTTATCTTAAAATTAATTATATCTACTCAATAAGGACACTTTTATTTGGAGGGTACTGTAAAAGACTGAGATAGATTAATAACATTTGTTATATAAATCAAATCATTAAACGACATTTATATACCTTAAAAGTCATGTATTGGATGTGATGATTTGTCAAATTTTAGATCAATTCCCTGTTCAAATATGATAAATACATTTCTTAGAAAATGTGGCACATAAGCACGTTAGGTTATGCACAGTCCTAATACTCGCACATCTAGAATAATCAATTTCACAATTTTTTAAAAAGGGACGACTCTACTTTTCCCCCACAGTGGATGTAAAACAACTTCATGTCTTATTTCATGCCTTTCGAAGTTATTTTTAACAGCTGTTTATGATAAACTGGCCTTGAAATGAAAGGAAACATTATTGATTCACTACTACTTAAAGCCGGCTCTTTCACATTTTGTTAATGGCAACCTAATCATTACAATCCTCGACCAGCCAAACAAATAAACATATCCGATTTAAACGAACATGGTTGTTTTTCAAAATCAAAGAATATATGTCTGGAGGAGCATTTTTCTTTATTTATTTTGGATGCAATTCCGTTTAAAAATACCACATGACAACGCTGCTAGAAGGTTGGGACAATATGCTAGGCATGATTAATTGGGTCACTATTAACTTCATAGAAGAGAAATCATTCAAGATGTGCAATTTCGTGGAAGAAAATACACGAATTGATGTTTGAATAAAGTTATAAAGTTGTAGCTACGTCATTATGGAGAATTCGTATCGAAATTGTATCCAAATGAAAATCTTAACGACAATAAATCTTGTCGCTAGATAGAAAATGTTTGAAAAATGTGTCAGTTAACCGCTCATCTCTGAACACAGCAGGATTACAATTGAAGAATTTTCCACGTAATTGTTTAAAGATATCTGCGAGAACCTAGAATTGCTTTAAAACACTATAATTGTGTATAAAATTGCTAATATCTCCAAAATGTTTATACATGTAGCAATAAGGATGACAATTTGCCCTACAAAACAAGTATTAATTCATTTTAATTTTTTTTATTTTGCAATGTAGGATTTTCATTAAATGAAGTGCAACTAATAACTTTAAGAACACCGCATTATTCACTATGGCTTAAAATTGCTTTTTAAAATGTCCCTTCCCAGTTAATATACATTACGTATATCATTTTAGCGAAGATCAAAGCCATCATGACTCACACTTGAAAGCCTCGGTATATGTTATTCTGTTTCAAAAGAATATTATAAATATATTTTGATAGTCTGAAACAGCTTGTTATACAATTGGCAGTTCTCAAATGAAACTATTTTTAGCTTTTAATGTTCATTTATTTTATTGAAAAACTAATAACGTTTCATCATAGAAAATTGTCAGCTGGTAAAACTTTGCAACACACAAAGAAATAAATCAAAGCTACAAAATTTTCAGACAAAACGTCACATTTTGGAAGGAACGTCTTTTTAAAGTCAGAATGCCAACAAATGGAAAAAATGAATTGCAGCCATTGGCAAAAAACAAAAACACAAACCAAAAACCAAAAACAAAAACAAAACAAAAAACAAATCAACTCTAGGAGAAGACAGGGCTTATTTTTCAAAATAGATTGCAGACGACTAGACTAAATATATATAAGTTGAAATAAGTAAGCACATGCTAACGTTATGTCTTGCTGTTATTAATGATTAACTGTTTATAAATAAACACATTTTTACTTAAAAGAGATAATAATACATTGATTTGAACTTCTTTATTTTTATTTGTTGTATTTGTATTATATTTTATGTTTGTTTATTTCATTTACAATTCTGATTTTAACTGATAGTGTAAACGTAAACTATCGCTTTTGGCATCTTAATAATAAGCCAATATCTGATCTGATGCTATGCAGATGTTGTTGCCATAAATAATTTCTACGATAACCAACCATATGAGATGAAAACAAAACATCATAATTGTGTTTGTTTAAGTTAAGTTGCAAGTAAGCAAATGATTCTTTCCACTTTGATTACCTTTTAATTTTCCAGTTCTGAGCACAAAACTAACGACGTCAAAGATATTTTCATATTTTGTCCGTTTTTATCAAAGACAGCCGCAAATGGGAACCAGCTCTAGTAATAAACACCCACACAAGTCGGATATAGAAACAGCAATGCCAATTTGAAATATATTACTTGAATACGATTCTGATAAAAGTATGGATTGACCAACAAAAGATATAAAGACATTTTTCTAATACACTGGATACAGGAACAACCGAAAATAAAAAGGAAAAACATTTATTGAAAGCGATAAAAATATCGAAGCAGTTGGCATATTTTACTTTGTCTGATTTTTTTTATTGTAAAACTCTATTACGCATCATAAAAGAATACTTCGAAACAAATTTTATTTTAATAACAATTCCAACTTTCATTAAGCTGTTCTTTAAATTTGGCATTTATCCCCTTTGTTCAAAACAGCTATTATGTTTGGAGTTAACCCATATGCATGATTTGCAGGGAAACAAATGATGCTGGATTCAAATTTACAGTGTTAGCCAAAATGTTTGTCATAGTTGATTAAGCTGTAATATAAGCATATGTAACATAAGCTGGCTATTTATAAAGTTAAACTTTGAAGTATCAAGTCAAAGGCAAACAAAATAAATTTTATCAAAACTTTAGCTTGAAACAATCAATATTATTGCAACGAGCTGTCGCAATAATTTTGCATTCAGCTCTTTTGCATTGACGTCGATACATATTCACTGTGTATTCTCTGAAAATATAATATTACCGAACATGTATTCTTCTTTACATACTGAATTTAAATTTAAACCATGTTTGGCGTTGATAACGCTCACGAAATATTTATGTTCATTGATGCAGGTCTTTTAAAAAGCAATCTTAACTTTCTAAACCTAACACTTTCAATTTAATTCATCGTCAGCAGTGATGCACAGTCCGGCTACCACCCGTGTCAGCAGAGCTCAATATTTAAACATTATTTACATTGGCATTTAGGGAAAAGTAAACCTTCACACAGTTATATCTGACTCTCAATATGATATTTGTTGCATGTCTGTTTCACATTTATCTATAAGAAAGACAAACTTTTAGTATTAACAGTCTAACAATTTAAAACGTCTCTCAAAAACTGCACTTAAAACTAGACAGTAACAAAGCTATAACAAATCTTATGTTTGTTATAATGTTTATTCTTTACTTTTCCCATGCTGTATAATCATCATTATGTTTTCAACATTTCAGCATAGTGTAATTGAAACAATAAATAAATGTATTAATGTTGCATCAGGTATTATATTAGATATCAGTAGAATAAATCATAATATGGATTGCACATATCACTATTCTGTCAGTACAAATTTTGATTTTTAAATGTAAAAACCATTTTAAAGATGGACAAGTCCATTTGATATATCTATAATGGTAAGGGAAAATATATGATGCTAAATTATTACGGAAATATCTGTCTATGTTTAGGTCATATGTACATTAGGCAAAGTTCAAAGTTATCATTTTTTGAAGGCAGGAGTAATTAAAGAACAGTGTTATACAATATAATTTTGATAACTACAGAAATGAAAAAAAGTCTATGAAAATGATTATCTTTTTTGCATATCATACAAATGAAAAAAAAATGAAATCTCTCTAGTATACTGTTGCAAATGGGACTTTATCAAATTACTGGAACTGCAAAGGTTAAAATCTCAGCCAATTCTCTTTTTCGTACCAGTGTAACATCCCATGCTTTTTTGCATACAAGACAGAGTCGTCTTTTCCGCCGAAAATTGAAGAGTATCATCGGCCTGTTATCCTCTACCAACCATTGGTAAACCCGAACTTCATCGTTTCCCAAAACAACTATCAATATCAATAACTGGCACACAGTTTGATTAACAAAAACACTTTCAAGGGATTTCTTTCAATCGTCTGAATCGGTTATAATTCTAGACATAATAAATCATTAAAAAAATTGTAGACTTGTGCGGAACGATATTGTTTGCAATATGGTATTGATATGACATAAATATTTCCAATGACATTCTGCATTGATGGTAAAATGTATTTCTCCAACATTATATAATAGTCCGTTACCATTTATGTTTGCACTTTGACTAAAATGTACGACTGACCTGAAAGGTAAAGAAAGTATAAAGTCATATAAATAAATAAAATATAAATAAAGCATACGTTTTAACGTTTACATATATTGCGTTTTATTGTGAAAGTAATGCAAATTCCTCTGGCGTGTAAGGAATATTGTATGTCAGATAACAAAGATAAGTGGTAAACAAATAGAATTCTATATCAATTTTGGTCTTATTGAAGGATTAAGTTCAGCTGAAGTAGTTTACCAAGACAAGTTATAATACCGTTTTTTAACTACTGCTGTTTCAGTTATTCATACGTTGTCGGCACATTTAATACTGAGTTATTAGGCAAGTTACTCAATACTTGACTTGTGTAATAAATATGACAAAGAAAGCAATTAGAAATAATCTGATGCAATTTTGGACAAACAAACTTTTCATACAATAATGAAATAAAACAATATAATTTTAAAAACAGGATCAGGTGGTGATTTCAGACGCAAAAAGACAAATCATCTGTCGATTGCCGGGATGAAATAAAGTATTCCTTTGTCATTGCAGAAGAACAAACCTGTAGGGAAGATCGCAATTTCTTTTACTTTGGCACAAATCTAAGGCTGATGTCTGTTTATACGAGCAAATTATCCATTTTATTGCCTTTTTCGTTCAAAAGAGCTATTATTTACGAGCGATCACATATGTACAATTTTCCTCGAAACAAATGATGCTTGGAATTAAAGATAGCATTGTTGTACAAATTTCATGTCTAAGTTTACTTTCATATATTTACCGTTACATAGGCGGAAGCTATATTGTCTAGATAAAACATATTAATATATAAAATAATATTAAGAAAGAAAAACTGACCAAAGTTATAGCTGTTAACAATCAAAGCAGTCAATTGGATACAGCTGTTTTGCGTTTAAGTCGGTTGAATCATAAACACTGGATATGCTTTAATAAATGAATTTGTATTCTCGAAAGGTACTATATTATCGACTGCTTATTCTTCATTAAAAACAGACAAAAGGAAATCCAACCATTGTTTGACATTGATGGGTTTTTAACTACCGACTATTGGACATTTATATCAAATTGCTCTTTTTCGAAGATGTAACATAAAAAACTTTGCAGATTTAACTATGAGAGAAAGTAGGTCACACTAGCGCTATAAACAGAGAAAATGTGCGGTACCAGCGAGTCAAATCTCGAACATATTTCGTAGTCCGTAGCACGAGTTGAAAAAAAAATCTCATGCAGTATATTATTCACTAATAATTATATATTACAAGTGTTGTCAAACATAGAGTGATATTAAAAGCCTTAATAGCCTTTTTATGCAAACGCAATGTCTAGATAAAGAATTAATTGCACAGTATATGTGACATAGGCCGTCAAAGAAATCTCATTTATAGTTTTATAGCATCTTGATTGCAGCATAATAAATTGTGTTGATTTAAATGTCAAGATAAATTTATTAGGCGCATATGTAAATTTTGACACTTTCAGAGCGTAATCTTTGAAATGAATTTTGCAGGTCGCACAAGTTTATCTTAATAGTGCGCCATTTCAATGCAAATCATACAAGGTGCCAATTCTTTTAAGCATCTTTATTGTATATGCGATTGTCAATATCTACAAATGGTACCTTCCTAAAATGTTATTGCCAAATTTTACTTAATTCGCATTTGTATATACGTTTTTTATCTGTCTTTTCAATAAATAATTCCACAATTGACATATCCTTCTTTCATAAAGACAATGTAAGTTGTATCCCCTTTTGTATTTTTATTTCTTTTTGCTTATTTACATGTTTCCCATTACTGTAGGTTTTTATATAGTTTATAATTTTAGCGAATACCAATGCCTTCATAAATCAGCTTTGATACTAGGAAATAAAGTTTGAATTGTTTGTCCTAAAATAAACATAACGTCTAGAGATAGAATTTATTGCATAGTATATGTGACGTAGGCTGTCAAAGATATCTCATTTATAGTTTTATAGTACCTTGATTACAGCATAATACATTGTGTTGATTCAAATGTCAAGTTTAATATAGTAAATAAATTATATAAATTTATTTATCTATTGCTATTGTAAGCAATGATTTACCAAACAGTTTACTGTGCATGTACATTTATATTATTTTTAAACTCATGATAGAAAATAATTTATCACAGATTTATAAAGAAGAATGTTCACATGCAAAAACGTTTATATATTTTTTTAAATTAACGCAGGAAAAAATAAGTAAATAATCAACACTGGAAAACCGTAACAGACAGGATGAATTATTTCGGAAAACAATGACAATTTAAAACGAGTAAAAGCGAAGTTGGCTTTCCATAATATACATTTAATTTTATTTTAGTCTCTGACTATCGCGTGTGTTATTTTTCATCGCTCATTAGGGATATTCTCCTCTTAGAAAATTTGTATGTGTATGCACAACAGCCAGACAGACTTTAAATAAATTTATTTGATAATGGTTCAAGGTTTCTGTAAACGTCCGTTACGCAAAAAGACAAAGCAACAATTAACTGCCACGTGCCGAGACAAAATAAAGTATTTTTGTATCGTAGCTGGTGCTCAAGTTACTGATATAACATGCCATTTTGCTTATTAAACTATTTCAGCTATTCCCATATATCAAACGAATGTGTATCTTGTTAAATAAAGAAATTAATTATTATAATTATCTTTTAAGACTTGTGAAGTTCTATATTAAAAGCAGGTGTGTCGTGCACTTGATTTGACATTAACGCTGAACTAGGTTATGCAGTTTTAATGGAAATGGAAACCTTGAAGATTGCCAAACACGGTGTAATCATAAGGTCATAGTATGATGTCACATAAGACTTCAATCATCAGACGAAAGTTTAGTGCCAAGTGCCGATACAAAATGAAGTAGTTGTTGTTTTTTGTTTGAGAATAAAACTTGGGAGTGATTTCCTTGAACAAGACTAATGTCTTATTATACGACTTAATTATCTGTTTTGTGGTCTCTTTTGTTCTGAACGGTTTTTATTTACGGGCGATCCCATATGTACAATTTGCCTAGAAACAAATGATGTGGGGAATTAAAATCGACATTGTTGTAAAAATTGTATGTTTTATTTTGTTTATTTCTTCAGTTTTCCGAAGATTTATATATGATGAAACAGATTTATGTAAAGTTATTAAAAATTTAAATTATATTACATCTTCAATTTGAAACAAGCAATACAAAGAGCAGTCGCAACCATTTTAGATACATCTATTTTCCATTTATTCCATTGCATTGTAAACACGGTATAATGGATTTATAGAATCTATCATTGGGTTAGATAGAATATACATAGGAACCTATATATAAAAATCTTTTAAATATTTTATGTTTTAAAAACTCGGGGCGGTTGACTTTCTATGGTTGACAAAAAGCATTTTACCGTTCGCAAATAATTTCTATTGATCCAGTTAAAAGACATGTGTCAAAATATTCTTGTATTATAGTTTGGGGACCTTTCTGTTGAAAACGTGTCATAGTTAAATCAAATATATATACAAGCACAGTAAGTTAACTGGAGTCAGTTATTAGTTACCCGCACTCCAGAGAATACCCATTGATTGGCTCATTTTTGCTAGGGGTTTACTTATTACGACGACAAGGAAAGGGAAAGCTAAAGCGAAAAAATATCATATTCAGATGCTCGTTCATTGGTTACTTTTTTCTGGGGTTTCATATTGTGACAACAGGGGACGCGTTTTTATGTTTGACTATGAGAAAGAACATCAAAATACTCGGCGATCAGATTCGTACACGTGGGCTACGCCCCCTCGTACAAATCAGATAGATATGGATTTCGATGCTCTTTCTTTTACTTAATCAATGAAAATAAATTCAAATGAAATTATTCACCAAGAAGCAATATTATCATAATAAAAAAACATCAATATTAAAGGTGGAAAATGTCATAATATTAGTGTTTATGAAGTATTCAGTCCAAACTTCAATGGATGACAAAAAACATTTTTTCGTTTGCGAAGATTTTTCTGCTTATTTAGTTATTTCGATTAAAATATTAATTGAAATAAGATTCGTCATCAAAAAAATATCGTTATCATAACTAGTTGAGTGTTTACAAGGCAAAGTGTCACAATAGTAGTGTTTACGAAGAGTTTTGCGAAATTCAAGGTGTTCTATTCGAAAAAGAAAGAGTCAGGCCTAAGTAGAGTTAGACTCTATTTCGATTCCATGGACAGTCTAATAGACTAGTTCTCATTTTTAAAATACATATAGCCCTTATGAAGCTTTATTCTTGTTAAAATAGGAGTGACTATCACGTATTTGTAGGAATACGTAAAGAAATGTTGCACGTGGATTGTGTGATGAGCCCATATCAGATAAAATTTTCCAGCACCGATAGTTTTAGAAATATTTACTAGCTTTTCTATCCGGTTAGAGAGAAAATTAAATCCACTGATACTCTCCGGATAAAGTTGGTATTCCCGAATTATTATTCTGCATTAAGACAACGGAATAGTTTCAATTTAAACTTGGTTAACCATTTATAACACATACGATATATTTTATGTAAAGTGTTAGTTTAAACACCCCTCGAAAGCAATATATTTACAAGTGTTTCGGGTTACATAACGTTAAGATGATTCTCTAGGCTAGTTAACCAACTTCAACCAATCCCATATATTTCACCAATGTGAGTGTGAGTGCTTTGTTTGTTTAAATAATTAAAAAAAAAGATCTCTTTAACGTGTGAAGATTTTATTAAAAGCAGCTGTATCCTGCTATTGATTTGACAATAACTAGGTTTGCATTTTTAGTGAAAATGTTAACGTGAAAGATCGACGATCACGGTTAAATTAATAATGTTGAAATTTTAAAGTCACATTACACGGGTTTTCAATTCATCTTAAAAGTTTCAGTTTCATGATCCAGCCAGTGATTTTTGCGACGGACGCGCCCTCAGGCGCGTTCAGAGCCTTGTCATCTACACATGGGATTTCGTCGGCTACAGTCGCGCAATGTGTCCTCAACCGAATAACAGCCCACGAAATAGTACTTGAATTTGATCCTATGAAACTCCCATACTCCGTCGGGATATCTTAAAAAACTTCCATATTTAGCCTTTTCAATTTCAAATTAAGTTATCCAAGTTAAAATATAAACGTATTTGATTGATAAAAACGCTGTACACCCGTTGTATTATTGCGCAATTATGCAAATAACTGCTGAAACGATTTACCGCTGTCGAAAAAGTAGGACAGCAAATTATGCTATAATTAAGGAGTAAGCTCAATAATTCATAGAAATTATAAGCAGGAAATAAATATTTCCCCATTAAACAAAAAAAAATTATTAACATATGAAATCAAAAGTTTTTCGTGACTTTAGAATAACTCGCGCATTAATAAAAGAAGAGCTCTTTTCGTGACTCATACCGCGGGTTTAGCTGAATATCCAGCAGTTATTGATAAATTAGACTACAGTACAATAGTTAGTATTATAAATATCTATTTTTGAAAATGCATGTAACAAGGGAGTTTTTCAACACTTTACCACCATGTAGTCTTTCATGGTAATCTTTATTAAAGGAAGTTATAATATCAGTTCTACTTCGATTCTTGTGTTTTGTTTACATAGTTTTCTAGGTCACGATACGAGTTAACCATGAGATAATAATAGCCTTCGACCAGAAGATAACACTATTCTAAAAATAGATTCTGCATCATAGATCTGTGCTGACTTTCGGACGAGTACACATTATACATGTAATAAACTAGCGGATACTTACTTTGTTTACATGCAATACTTTAATAAATTCTATACAATTGTAAGAAGCAAACAAGTTGAAAATGGAATTTAGTGTGAAATTGAAAGGGACAACTAAACACTGTAGTGCTTAAGTGACGTAAATGAAAAACATCTAAAACAATACACCATTAATTGCTGATGATTTTAACCAAAAATAGTTTTAATGAGACATATCCAAGAGAAATAAAAGTACAAATGAGCCGCGTCATGACAAAACCAACATAATGGGTTTGCGACAAGCATGGATCAAGACCAGCCTGCGCATCCGCGCAGTCTGATCAAGATCCATGCTGTTCGCTTACAAACCCTATAACAAATAGAGAAACTGATAGTGAACAGCATGGATCCTGATCAGACTGCGCGGATGATATTTACATATCATTTCTTGGAATAAATCGATACGGACACTGATTTACAAGTTTGATCAGAGTTTTTAGGCATAAATTTCATTCTGTATTTAAAAATTTGGACTTGTTCTGCTTGAAAGTAGAAAATCTGAATTATATCAGATTGGGACACATAAAATATATTGCTCTACAAATCTCGAACTTGTATGGAACAAATTTTCTCTGTTATATCTTTTGTGTTTGTTTTTTTTTTCTATAAAAAAGCCTTAATGTCTCTCCGGTTGCATGTCCGTCGCATTCAGTGCTGCAGCACTTTGATTATAAGGGTTACTTTTAGGAAAAGAAAACCTAAACGCAGATTTATGTTACTTGAAATATGCTTTTTGATATATGACTGTTTCTAATTCATCATTTAGTTAGACTGTAGTACAGAAATGCTTATGAACAACATAAAAGCTTTATTTAAGCCCTCTGTAATTTTAAATAATATTTACTTTATGCATATACATGTCTAAACTAATTATAAAGGCCTTATTAAAAATAACCAATACTTACTTATCTCTCATTTCAATTAAGATTTGTTATGTTAAGACCGGTTAAAAAGGTTTATCTAGAATAAAATTGAATATAATGATTCTGACAATATCTGTGAAACAGCCAAAATTGAAAAATGACCCGAGTAATTATTTAATATCCATTACCAGTGTTGTAATATCTATTTATTAACACTTTGCGTGACGTTTGAAGCCTCTATAGCCATTGTATGCAGACGTACTAATTTGATGTAAAATTTATAGCATATGTGACACAGACTATTAAACACATATATTTTGGGAAATTTATTTGCAAGGTAGTTAATATAACTTGATAAAATATATTTTGAATTGATATGTTTTTGTTGGTTAAAAAAAATAATGGCAATATATTTCTATACCATTAAAATATAGCACGTAATATAGACATTGAAGGACAACATATAGGACTATTATTTGACGAAGGAAATATTGAAATAAAAGGACAAAATATAAGAATATTAATTTACGAAGGTAATATTAAGATGAAAGTACAACTGTAACATAGGATTCCTTGCCTTACGCTAGTTAACCTTAAAAGACAAAATGTAGGAATACTTTTACAAGAAAGAGATACATGGAAAGCACGTAAATAGTACGACTTTTAACTACAATGTGGTCAAAGAAAATACTACAGAAAATGATCAAGCTGAATTGTTTTCAATGATTTTTGTTAGAACAAAACAATAATGCATAGGTAATTCTTATAACGAAAAAGTCCAACATTTATCTTAAAATTAATCATATATACTCAATAATGACACTTTTTATTTGGAGAGTTCTGTAAAAGATTAAGATAAAGTAATAACATTTATTATAATAATCAAATTATTAAACGACATTTATATACCTTAAAAGTCATGTATTGGATTTATCAAATTTTAGACCATTTCCCTGTTTAAATATGATAAATACATTTCTAAGAAAATGTAGCACATAAGCAGGTTAGATTATGTACAGTCCTAATACTCGCACATCTAGAATAACCAATTGCACTATTTCTTAAAAAGCGACTCTACTTTTTTCCCCTCAGTGGATTTAAAACAACTTCATGTCTTATTTCGTGCCTTTTAAATCTATCTTATAACAGCTGCAGCTGTTTATGATAAACTGGAGGGATCACTTTGTTTCCAGATTTTTATACTTCACAACAGCAGGTGTCAAGTGCTGTGTGGCAGCTGTAAAAAGTTGACCAGTACTTCAGGTGTTGTTATATTTTTCTGGTCCTTCGGGATCATTGATGCCAGCACTATTGAGTGTTGAGAATTGAGAACCGCTCAAGCCGGTGTTAGAGGGTGTGAGGGATGTTGCACATTTTCATTATCCCTCATGTACAGACTCAATCAAACCGAGTCTGCAATTCTTTTGTAATTTTGTTGTGATTAATGCTTCCGAGGGATCACTTTGTTTCCAGATTTTTATACTTCACAACAGCAGGTGTCAAGTGCTGTGTGGCAGCTGTAAAACGTTGCCCCGTACTTCACTTCAGTGTTGTTATATTTTTCTGGTCCTTCGGGTTCATTGATGCCAGCACTATTGAGTGTTGAGAATTGAAAACCGCTCAAGCCGGTGCTTGTGGATGTGAGGGATGTTGCACATTTTCATTATCCCTCATGTTATAGACTCAATGAAACCGAGTCTGCAATTCTCTTGTAATTTTGTTGTGATTAATGCTTCCGAGGGATCACTTTGTTTCCAGATTTTTATATGTTCTCCATGAAATGTAAGGAAACATATTTGATTGACTTCTACTAAAAGCCGGCTCTTTCACATTTTGTTGATGGAAACCTTGGCACTTGCGTTGTTTGAGCCCTCTACCCACCAAACAAATAAACATATCCGATTTAAACCAACATGGTTGTTTTTCAAAATCAAGAAGGTTGCTAGAAGGTTGGCAATATGATAGGCACGATTAATTGGGTCACCATTAACTTCATAGTAGAGCAATCATTCATGATGTGCCATTTCGTGGAAGAAAATACACGAATTGATGTTTGAATAAAGTTATAAAGTTGTAGCTACGTCATTATGGTGTATTCGTATCGAGATAGTATCCAAATGAAAATCTTAACGGCAACAATTCCTGACGCTTCTATGTAGAAAAAGTTTAAAAACTGGGTCAGTTAAGCGCTTATCTCTGAACACATCAGGATAACAATTGAAGAATTTTCCACGTTATTGTTTAAAGATATCTACGAGAACCTAGAATTGCTTAAAAACACTATAATTGTGTATAAAATTGCCAATATCTCTAAAATATATGTTTACATATGTATCAATAAGGATGATAATTTGCCTTACAAAACTAGTATTAATTCATTTTATTTTGTTTAATTTGTAATGTTGGATTTTCATTAAATGAAGTGCAACTTATATCTTTAAGAACACCGTATTATTCACTATGGCTTAAAATTTCTTATTAATATGTTCCTACTCAATTAATATTCATCAAGTATATCATTTTAACATTTTAGCGAAGATCAAAGCCATCATGATTCACACTTAAAAGTGATAATAATACATTGATTTGAATTTCTTTATTTTCATTTGTTGTATTTGTATTACATTTTTGTTTGTTTATTTTATTAACAATTCTGACTTTAACTGATAGTGTAATCGCAAACTCTAAATGTAAAGTATCGCTTTTGGCATCTTAATAATAAGCCAATATCTGATCTGATGCTATGCAGATGTTGTTGCTATAAATGATTTATACGAAACAACAAACCATATGAGATGAAAACAAAACATCATAATTGTGTCTGTTTAAGTTAAGTTGCAAGTAAGCAAATGATTCTTTCCACTTTGATTGCTTTTTTAATTTTCCAGTTCTGAGCACAAAACTAACGACGTAAAAGATATTTTCATATTTTGTCCGTCTTTATCAAAGACAGCCGCAAATAGTAACAAGCTCTAGTAATAAACATCCACACAAGTCGGATATAGAAACAGCAATGCCAATTTGAAATATATTACTTGAATACGATTCTGATAAAAGTATGGATTGACCCACAAAAGATATAAAGACATTTTTCAAACACACTGGATACAGGAACAACCGAAAATAAAAAGGACAACAATTTATTGAAAGCGATAAAAATATCGAAGCAGTTGGCATATTTTACTTTGTCTGATTTTTTTATTGTAAAACTCTATTACGCATCATAAAAGAATACTTCGAAACAAATTTTATTTTAATAACAATTCCAACTTTCATTAAGCTGTTCTTTAAATTTGGCATTTTATCCCCTTTGTTCAAAACAGCTATTATTTTTGGAGTTAACCAATATGCATGATTTGCAGGGAAACATGCTGGATTCAAATTTACATTGTTAGCCAAAATGTTTGTCATAGTTGATTTAGCTGTAATATATGCTTATGTAACATAAGCTGGCTATTTAATAAGATTAAACTTTGAAGTACCAAGTCAAAGGCAAACAAAATAAATTTTATCAAAACTTAAGCTTGAAACAATCACTATTATTGCAACGAGCTGTCGCAATAATTTTGCATTCAGCTCTTTTGCATTGAAGTCGATACATATACACTGTGTATTCTCTGAAAATATATAATATTACCGAACATGTATTCTTCTTTACATACTGAATTTAAATTTAAACCATGTTTGGCGTTGATAACGCTTACGAAATATTTATGTTCATTGATGCAGGTCTTTTAAAAAGCAATCTTAACTTTCTAAACCTAACACTTTCAATTTAATTCATCGTCAGCAGTGATGCACAGTCAAGCTACCACCCGTGTCAGCAGAGCTCAATATTTAAACATTATTTACATTGGCATTCAGGAAAAAGTAAACCTTTACACAGTTTTTTCTGATGCTCAATATGATATTTGTTGCATGTCTGTTTCACATTAATCTATCAGAAATACAAGCTATAAGTGAAAACAGTCTAACAATTAAAAACATCTCTCAAAAACTGCTCTTAAATCTAAACAGTAACACAGCTATAACAAATCTTATGTTAGTTATGATGTTTATTCATTACCTTTCCCATGCTGTATAATATCAACATTTAAGCATAGGGTAAAGAGAAACAATAATTAAATTCATTAATGTTGCATCAGGTATTATATTAGATATCAGTAAAATAAATCATATCATGGATTGCACATTTCACTATTCTGTCAGTACACATTTTGATTTTTAAATGTAATGAATAGTTTTGTTTCATTTTAGAGATGGACAAGTCCATTCTATATATCTATAATGGTAAAGGAAAATATATTGAGCTAAATTATTACGGAAAGATCTGTCTATGTTTAGGGTCATATGTACATGAGGCAAAATTCAAAGTTATCATTTTTTGAAGGCAGGAGTTGATTAAAGAACAGTGTTATACAATATTATTTTACTGCAGAAACGAAAAGAGTCTATACTGATGATTATCTCTTTTGAATATCATACAAGATACAAAAAATGTTATCATTCTCTAGTATACATTATTCACCATTTACTTGTAAGCCACCTTTTGTTGCAAATGGGACTTCATCAAATTACTGGAACTGCAAAGGGTTGAAATCTTGTTCGTGAAACAAGTTCGTGCAACTTTTATTAATCACCTTCGAGTCCACTTCCTTGAACCGACCAGTACTGGTGCCATATGACGAATCATGGTCATGAGTCGATTAGGGCTCGAACAAATGATTCTTGGGTTGAGAGGCAGACACCTTAACCACTAGGCCACCGCTCCTCTACATGAAATTCAATTTTGTGGGATTTCTTTCAGTCCCCTGAATCATAATAATCCTAGACATAATAAATCATGGAAAACTTACAGGCTTGGCAAGATGCTATTTATAACTATATAGCCCGTTACCATTAATGTTTGAAATGTTGCAACTGAACGAAACATATAAACCAAAGAATAGCACCACGAACTTTGACTAAATTTGTATGTTTGTTTGTTTCATTTTACGCCTTTTTCCAACAGTATTTCAGTCATATAGGCGGGTAGTTTCCTTACCATCGTTCCTGGAGAGTTACACCAGTACTAGACTACCTTCCTCCGCGCTAAACTACCAAAGCATCTCCCGGGGATCGAACCCACGCCAGAGAGGTAACTGGATTAGAAGTCATCGACTCTAACCCCTCGACCACGGAGGCGGCTAAAACTTTGACTAAAAATGTACGACTGACCTGAAAGGTATTTAAAAGAAAGTATAAAGTCATATAAATAAGGGAAAAAAGGAAAAGAAAAAATTAAGAAAAAAAAAACACCTTTTATTGGAAAACATTTAATGTTGTTAGAAACTTTTATATCCACCAATGTAAAAGCAATAACAATAAACCATTTAAATACAAAACATACCTTTAACGTTAACAAGATATAGTGCGTTTTATTGTCAACGTAATGGATATTCGTGTAGCGTGTAAGGGATATTGTATGTCAGAGAACAAAGATAAATGGTAAACAAATAGAATTCTAAATAAATTTTCGTCGTATTGAAGGATTGAGTTCAGCTGAAATAGATTACCTAGACAAGTTATAATAACGTATTTTAACTACTGCTGTTTCAGTAATTCAAACGTTGTCGGCACATTTAATACTTTGATATTAGGCTGATTACTCAATACTTATAATAAAATATGACAAAGAAAACAATTAAAAATAATCTGATGCAATATTGTATATCATCTCAGAAACCACTAGGAAACCGTTAACAACAGAACGAATTAACTTGACAAAAATGTCACAAACAAAAATGTGTAAACATGGCATTCTTGTCATTCAACCTAGCCTATAAACATTTCAATATCTCAATCAAAATCTATTTCTGTTCATTTTTGCAATGCTCATTAGAATATCCGTAGCTTAATATGTTTATTCACAGCAGCAAATAATCTTTAAACTTTTTTGTTAAGCATACTTTTTATGGCTGTAATTTTTTATTTACTTAAAGGTGATTTCAGACGCAAAAAAGACAAATCAACTGTCAAATGCCGGAACAAATAAAATATTTGCTTGTCATTGCAGAAGAACAAAGCTGTAAAGAAGATCGCATTTTCTTTAACTTTGACATACATCTAAGACTGATGTCTGTTTATACGAGCAAATTATCCATTTTATTGTCTTTTTCGTTCAAAAGAGCTATTATTTACAAGCGAACACATATGTACTATTTGCCTCTAAACAAATGATGCCTGGAATTGAAGTTAACATTGTTGATCGAATTCCATGTCTAAGTTTACTTTAATTTACTTATCCTTGCGTAGGCGAGGTGAAACAGTTTAATATCAAGTACTATTTATGAAAAATGTTTGATCAAAGTTTTAGTTGTACGGCAGTCAATTGGATACAGCTATTTTACATTTCAGTCGATTGCATCATTAACACTGGATAATGCATAATTCAAGGAATATGTATTCTCAAAAGGTACTTTACATTCGAATATTTATTCTTCATTCAGAACAGAAAAAGCTGATTTAACGATCGTTTGACATTTTATATCTTAACATTTCAACCATTAATCATTTGTATCATATCATATTTAACTACTTTTTTTTCGATTAGATTAGGTTAAGAATCAACCATAAAAGTAGGTCACATAAGCGTGATAAACGATAGCATTATTTGTGTACCAGTTATCAAGTCTCAAATCTATTTCAAAGTCCGTAGCATGAGTCGGATGTTTCCGAATGTACTCGGGCAAGATAAATGTAGCTATGTAATATTCACAAGTGTTGCTTTACTTTTAAATACTGAGTGATGTTAAAAGCCTTTATAGCCTTTTTATGCAACCTGAACGTCTAGGTATAGAATTCATAGTATATGTGATATTGGCTGTCAAAGATATCTCATTTATGGCTCCATAGTATCTTGTTTGCAGCAGAATAATTATTTCTTATTCAACTGTTAAGATGAATATAGAGGCTCCATTTTTTTACATATAAAAGTTTGACACAAGTCTTGACACTTTCAGGGCGTATTTTTTTAAAATAAATTTTTAAAAGTCACATAATTTGAATAAACAGTGCGCAATTCTAATTGAAATCATACAACGTTGACAATTCGTTTTGAAAACAGATACCGAGAAATACTGACAAGCATTACTTTGTATATGTGAGTGTCAAAATATCTGCAAAGGGCACCTGTACCTACTTACAAGAAATAAACATTACCTTTCAGAAAATTAAGTATTTGCCAAATTTTACTTAACTCTCATTTGTATATGTGTATTTATTTTCTCTCCTTTCAATACGTCATCCCTCAATTGACATATCCTTCTGTCATAAATATAATGTAAATTTTATTACGTTTTGTATTTCTAATTGCTTGTTTACATGATTCCCACTACGGTAGGTTTTCATATAAGTTATCATCTAAGCGTATTCCAATGCCTCCATCAATCATTCTTGAAAGCTCTGGTATAGCTCTTTTATCTGAAAAAGAACACTTTGGCATAATTGTGATATTCTGCAACTCTATTGCTTTTGTAAAAAAAACCCAAAAAACCCTTAAAAATGATAAATATTTAGAGTGTCTTATTTTATTTCACTGACAGAGACTAAGAAATCAACTAAAAAAACGGCAGAAGCCATTATTCTTTGCGCCAGTAATTTTCAGAGAGAAACTTATCATTCTGCGATCCTCGTAAAAATATCCATTTTGGAAGAGATATAATGAAGATAGACGATAGATAGTTTCATAGGCAATATAAATTCATTTGTTTGCCTTTGGGAAATGTCATACATTTAGGAGTCTTCTTTCAAAATGAACCATGAGAAGTGGTAAGCATGCGCATCCGTACTGTCTGACCTGGATCTATACTGTTATAGATATATCACATAATATATTATCTACGACATACCTGGTTATTTTGTTAAGTTGAAAACATCTATTTAAAACTTATGGCACGTGGGAATTGTCAATTTTTCTTCCTTGACTTGCAAAGAGAATAACAATTTTCACGTACACCTTAAGGCTTGTCGGTGAAAGTATTCTGTCCTAAAACCTTGCTCTAATCACGTTCTTTTACAGTTTTTTTTTTTTGGGGGGGGGGGAGGGGTTAAGTCGCACCATTGCAAGTAGGTCATATGGCGCCGAAATATGAATGATGATTTTGGCTAACCTTGGGTTAAACTTAAAGCAACACTAGGGTTTAAAACCACCTAACGTGCTGGAGCTTAGAGATGAATAGACTCCGATTATTCAAACCCCATTTTGAATGGTTTTTATACTGGTATTTCAAAATTTATTTAACAAAAGCTGCCAAGAACAAAAATTCTTTGTTTAAAAGAAAAACATTTACATCAATACGCCCAACAGAGCAAGTAGAAAACAAACTTATCGATATGTTATTTTCATTAAACTCGACCTCACGCAGTTAGTCGCCGGAGCAATACATTTTTTTTACCTAAATCTTTTTCAATTTAACAGTGCAATATCTGCAAATCAATTGGATTATTCTTAAATCGTAGTTTCAATCATTTTAAGCTGAATTATATATCATTTAATTTCGTATTTAATCGTCTGTAATCGGACAATTACCTTTCAAATGAAAGTTGAACATTCGAGAGAACTTTGCATCTTGTTACTGGAGTTTCCTACCAAGAAAGGTTTTAGAAAAAAGAGTTGATGATTATGAATCTGTTGGGTATATTAAAATCTATACCCACTGTATGTATTAAATTTCCCTTCACCTGCTGGCCGACCAATCAATTATCTTCAAAAGCTAAAAACGTGTAACACTTGGTTGGTAAAATATAAACTCTTTACTGATCTGTACTTCTTTAATTATTTTGTGAGTTAACCAGCTTTTTTGTAACTGGTTCTTCTGCCTTGAATTTGGAACGGTGGAAGGAATTTTAATATAAAAGCACAAAAAGGTTAGCTATCAACAGTATAAAGTATGGTCGGACTGAACGAATGCTTTATATAGAATTTAGAAGGTTAAGGGTACAATTTACAATTTTGTTTTATTCTTTGAATATATATTTTTTTTTAATTCTACGCGCAAAATCCCAAACAGAGAATGTTCGTCTATCAAATTTAAATTGATCTTGAAATATTTTATAACAGAAGTTTATTGAATATTCAACACCTTTGCAACATAAGTCAAAAAGCAGCAAACTATGTATTACGTTTAACGTATTTTTGATTCTAAAACTTATTGTCGGTTTGTCTACAAATCAAATTCAACTTGAAACAAAGGTGCAAAACTTATAACACTGTCTTTCCAATTGGCAAGCTAATAATCTATTTTCCATATATAAGTATCTTTATTTGCAATATATCTTTTCCAAAACTGCTATTTTTTAAAAATTTTCAGAAGAGTCTCAAAATGTTTTGCTTGAAAATAAATGATGAAAGAGTAACAGCATAAATTGATGTCTTTGTTGATTTGATAGTTATCACAGCTGATGAATTTCTATGATAAAACATTGTTAGCTTCACAATGACAGTGAAATGAATAATAGTTTTATTTGAACGCTGTTAATAGTATAACAAGGCAGTTGCAGAAAATCGCCGGAGCAATACATTTTTACATAAATCTTTTTCAATTAATGTTATATCTGCAAACCAATTGGATTATTCTGGAATCGTAGTCTCAATCATCCCAAGCTAAATTATATATCATTCCATTCCGGATTTAATCGTCTGTAATCGGAAAATTACCTTTCAAATAAAAGTTTAACATAGGGACGATTTTCCCAAAGGTTTTTAAAAAAAAGATTTGGATAAATTTCGGGTTGGATACATTTAAGTCTTATACCTTTTTGTTAGTTACAACTTTTTATTTTAAAACCCTTTTCCCTTTTCCCCCGCTCGCCGCCCCCAATCAATTATTTTTAAAAAACAAAAAAATTTTTAAAACACTTAGGGTTTTGGAAAAATTAAACTATTTTCTTTATCTGTATGCTTTTATTGGTTTGGAGTTAACCCTTTAAAAGCAGTATTTTTGTTACTGGTTCACCTGCCTTGAATTAGGAACGTTTGAAAGGATTTCAATATCAAAATACAAAATGGTTAGCTACCAACAGTATATAGCATGGTCGAACTGAACGAATGTTCTGGCAAGCTTTTAGAAAGTTAAGAGTACAATTTAATTAAATAATTCAATTTTTCGCCTAAGTTAGGGTTTAATGAAATATTTTGGTAATATTGACTTCAATTTTGTTGTATTCTTTTAATATATTTTAAGGAAGTTCTACGACCAAAACCCCAAACAGAGAATGTTCTTCTATCAAATCTTAATTGATCTTCAAATATGTTATCACAGAAGTTTATTGAAAATTCAATACCATTGCAACATACGTCAAAAAACAACATAACTATGTAATTATGAAACAAAGGTTCAAACCGTATTAAATTGGCTTTCCAATTGGCAAGCTAATACATTATTTTCTATATGTAAGTATTTTTATTTCAATATCTCTTCTTTAAAACGGTTATTTTCTATTTTTCACATGAGTCCCAAAATGTTTTACTTAAACATAAATCATTCAAACAGTAAATGTATAAATTTGTTAGCATAAATTGATGTCTTTGCTAATTTGAAAGTTATCACAGCTTTTGAGGATTTTCTATGATGAAATATTGTTATCGTTACAATAACAGTATAGATAATAGTTTTAATTGAACGCTGTCAATAGTATTATAAGGCAGTTGCAGAATATCAAGTACATCTTTACTGATCTGTTATAACAAAATTAGATATACCAAAACTTCCAAAAATGATGTTTGAAAGCATTGATTTCCGCTAAAATATCAAGTAAATGAAAACTAACGTTGATGAAATATATTCACACAATATCAAATAATGTGTGTGTTAAGGAAGGGTATGCCCTTTACAAACTCCTGCGTTGAAGAAGATAAAATAAATATTTGTTCTCGACATTTTTGTCCTTTTTGGTATATAAATTTTGGAAATATTTGCAATTTTTATATTGGTTTGTTTGTTTGTTTGTTTGGATTTTTACGGCACGTCAACACATAACTGGCCATATCGTGCCGAATGCTATAATAGGCTTAAAATATTATGTAAAACATTGTAAATGACAATAAAAATGAGTCAATTAGATCCTAGAATACAAGTTTATCTCTTTTAAATAATCAATTATGTTTTTTGATGGAATTTTATTAAAAAGTTCTTTGAGTGAATTTACAGAATAAAATCTATTACGGGCCTGTGAAAAATCATGACATTCAAGAAGAAAATGCTTGACGGTAAAATTTTCATTACAACCTACACAGAAAGGGGCATTGTCATTTGTGAGGAGATAAGAGTGGGTAATTTTAGTGTGTCCAATTCGGCATCGAAGTAGAACTGTTTGATCACGGCGGTTTGACAGAGATAGAGATGGTGACATATCAAGAGATGGGTTTATATCGTGAAGTTTATTAAAAAAGGCATTGTCCCAATTTGCTTTCCATTCAGATGATACGAGTTTATTTATAGCCGGTCTAAAATCACAAGCAGGTAACAATAAGTCAGTTTTTTGAAAATTTAATGATTGTTTAGCTAAAGCATCTACTTTTTCATTTCCTCGTATTCCTACATGGCTTGGAATCCAATATAATTTAACATATTTTGTTTTAAGTATATCATGAAATCGCAAAAGAAGTTTCTTTACCATGATATTGTCAGATTTTTTATTTTTAATGGATATTAAAACAGAAAGCGAGTCAGAAAATATCACAAATTTATCGTGGGTATGCTGTGCTATGTATGACAATTTTATATTGGAAACAAATTATGACACTAGTAGAACAATGAACGTTGAAAGTTCTTCCATTGAAATCGTGTAAATTTTAGGCAAATATTAATCTTTCTTCATAATTTATATAAGTAGAAACACAATACACAATTCACTTATACCTAGCCTAATGTTTGAACACACAAACATTATTATGCTTCAAACATCGTTTTACAAAACTATGATTATAGTAAAATGAAGACTATTAAAGGTCGCAACATATGTTATAATTGAATACAAAATGTTTCAGACTTATTTTAATGACCTTTCCATAGACCCAAATTTTTAATTTCAAAGTTAAATTTTCTTAATGCTTTAGAAAAAAGTTGCAGTTTAAGTATTTTTTTTTCTTAACTTCTATCTTTATTTGTAATTGATCCCATATTTACATCAAAACACTTAAATATTTTTATGCAAACATAGTAATTGACAAAAAAGAGTAATAACAACGTCATATAAATATCAAGTATATAATGTATGTATAAAGTCAATAAGGAAATGCAACGGGTTTTACTTTTTCTATGATCAATCTGCATTACATAATGCATATCATTTTATCCGATTTACTAGCATACTACAGAACGCAATTATTCAGTAGAATAGTGAATTATAATTCACGAATTCCGTTTAAATGCACGATCTACTGGTTTATAAACAATTTATAAGACTTCATACTTAACCGAATTTACAATTCAAGTGCAGTGAACATGCAGAAATCATATTAGGTTATTGACATTTAGAAATTATTTTTACAGGAATGGATCACAAATAATTATCTTAAATTGTAATGGAAAATAATTCAAGAGAGAAAATCATGCACAATTCATTGTACACGCCTTTTCTGTCGGTTTAAACATCTATGATATGCCATCAACGTCTAGGGAAATTCTGATTCGTGTCATTTGTAGAACAATAATTAATACTCCGCTTACTTTAGAAATAAGCTTTTTACTGCATCATTAGAAAAAGTAATTATAAAGAAATCGACTTGACAAGAAGCTGCAATGCCAAATGTATAACCTATTTAGGTTTCGTCAAGTAAAAGAAATCTCACGAATGTGTTGTGCGAGTGGGCATTATATTTGCCCATGATTTTAAAGCTACACGTCTGCAGAAAGGTTATCAATGATTTAAAAGAAAAAAATTAAGGCAATGACTTTTTTCCCATTATTATTTTGTTAATCCCTTTACAAATAGACTTACTCTGGATTTAAGAATAGTTTGGGTTTTTCCAGCTTATCCGTAGATACAAATGAATTTTTGCAGTTAAAGCTCCTGAATATAAGCACTGCAGGTTGACGATTCTATTATGACGGGTAGTGCACCGTGAAGCTGTAACGGTAAAAAGTTTGTTTGTACCTACAGATTAGCTGGGGAAACCCACATTTGCCGAGTTCCGACTAACATCTATTGAACAATACAGATTTATTTTGGAGATTTCGGCACTTTCGGGTACAAAAGTAGTAAGAGTCTTTTACAAACACAAATCATGTTATTAAGTTTAATGTAAAAGTTTGGAGAACCTTATATAATCATAATACACTTTATATAATTGTTCTAGTTATCTCGTGATTTTCCTAAAATTAGGTTGTTTCGAATGGGTTTACCTTAAACAAAGCGTGATGCAGTGGTATATATGATATGTTTCGAAATATTTTGTGAAGCCATACATTCTATATAAACCCATTAACATATCTGGTTTCATTTGATTCACGAATATGATTTTCTAGGGGCAAAAAGTATTTTGTGAGTCTTTTAGTAGTGTATCGTTTAATATACGAAGTGATAAACATCATTTTACACTAGCAATGAGTAATCGCACATGTTGCATGGTAAAAAGAAATGTTTTCCTAGGTCTGTGTTTAACATAGCGAACAAGTATATTAGTCATCAACAAACTTTGTTTCAGAAAGGCAAATTTACAAATATCCTAAAACCTGGTGATATTATACATGTATATAACCGAATATGCCTTGAAAATACTAGTTATGATTCAATGTCGACAGTTAGGTTCCATGTCGACAGTTAAGTTCCATATCTCTGATATTAACACAATAATTATAGCAGAAATGCTTATCTATAACCAAAATAACACATTTTATTACATTTAGAAAACATCAATAAAGAAACAATCTGTTATCAAATACATTAAAAACATAAAGATACAATTTTGTTTATTTATGTTGTAGTAAATAAGTAATAAATCCTCGCTCTCGAATCATGATACTATTACGTAAAATTACCATAATAATACGTCATTTCAAAACCCTGAATTTTGGAAAAAAACATATTTGTCACAAAAAGAAATGGTTTCCATATCGGTGCTCATACATTTCCCATGCCCTCAAATGTAGTGTTATGAAGCCTTAATGCATAATCGATAAGACATTGTCTCAATTATTTGACTACCTTTTGAAGTATCTAATTTCTGTCTGCAACTGGGAATGCAACTTTAACAATTACAGTCTACATCTTACTCAGCTGGTGATTTGCGCTAAATATACCATAAAACTGTCTCTGAAAAGGCGTTATTAGTCCAATATATTGCACACGTACCTATAAGTTTGAATTTTTCTTTGCACCAATTCTTTCAGGGGAAACAAGATAGATCGCCTTTTCGAAACGGTAAATTTCAAAACATCTGCGAAAGATCAGAAAGATAATGTATCACGTTTTAATCATTTGTTTGTTATGCATTGTTTTATGTCAGCAGTCGTTTTTTAGGAGAGTTGTTTTTATTGTTGTTAAGTCTTCTTTTTGAATATTATAAGATACTTGTTTTTCATTTCTTTTGTTATTTGAATTTTTTTTAAATTATATATTAACGTGAAAATATTTTCGTAGGTTATTTTGACATAATAAATCATATGTACGGAACGTCACTTACACAAAACAATAAATTTCGTCACAGCATACCTGTTTTTGTTATCAGACAATGATTTTGTCCCAATACTATTCTTAATTGATATGTAATAATGATTTGGAACTAAAATCTTTCCTTTGAGAATCTGATTTCGTTAGGCATACATTTTATTCATTTTCTTTTTATTACTTTACATACTTACATTAATAAGACTGACTTTAATTACATTTATTTTTATTTTTGCGAAATACACTTCGATAGATAACCAATGGCGGGTCCATTCAAGCAGGTTGTTATGTTATACACCGGCCAAGAACAAGTTTGCATACTATCATATCTTTACTTGCTATGCTGCACCCTTTTTTATGTCTTTGTAAAGATGTTTGCGTTATGCCTCGATGAAATTCATGCACCTAACATACAAGAATGTCAAGAATTGTTTTTTATAGTAACAACTGTAAATAATAATTATTTTTATTTTTGAACAGTTTAGATAACCACCGTGTGTGGTAAAATATATTAAATATCTAAAAAAAAAAAGAGGCCAGACGATGAGACAATTACAAAATACCAAACGTATTTTATTACATTTATATTGTGATTGTTATTAAATATCATAAAATAAATTTATACTTTAAAGTATTTTGCTATTACTGCAACTTATTTGCAAAAAATGTTTTGGAATAATCAAGAAAAAAATATCAAGAGGTTTTTTAAAAAGAAATATTGCAGCTTATTCGATAATGTTTGCTATAAGATAATATTTCAGTACACAGTCTCTATGTCAGCTACTTGAACAACTTTGCATAGATATTCAACATATTCCAACCTTTTTGCAAAAGAAATAAAATGTGTCTTTTATTTACTTGAGGACGTTCTACCGTTAAATTGATAATTGTGTTGTTAAACGATCACGTGCTATACATGTACATTTAGTTTTATAACTCCTGATTACCTGCAAATACAAGTATTGCTTTGATTAATTGTATTGTTTGAACATCAGAATCTGTTCAATACGTGAGTTCAAGCAGATATCAATTTTCCTCTGTTAACATTCTATTGTATTTACTCCAAAGACATAAACCTTAACTCCTATCACCCTCGATGGATCTGGTATTTGCCTTAAGTATTCCAATAGCAATAATAAAAAAGAATAGAATCATGCACTGAATTTGAAATCGAACAAAACATGCAGTTACGTTGCATTAATCGCCATATAAATTAGAGTTTCGTCTTAATTTGTATGGAAATAATTGTCATTCGTATGCAGCTGATACATAAAAAAAACATTCTATTTATCTAACCATGCATTAGATTTATCCCACATTGAACGGATGCTATATCTCTTTCCTTAAAAATGAAGACTAGTCCGCTTAATTTTTAGGTTTCTCTTTGCATGAGGAAAACATTTAAAGAATAAATTATGTGATGAAGCTAAATAAACCAATTGACCAAATTCCGTATATCAACGATCTTTGCCAAAGGCATTTTAAGTGTTTATCAAGTTTTTTTTAAATAATCAAATAATAGTAAACAGGAAACAAGCTAATCATCCAAAATAAAGTGCAAAAAGCTTAAATAACAAATTTTGGTTTGCTAAGATATTTAAAAAGAAACAAGCATATAGCGCTACGAATAGATAAACTTAAAGTACTAATGCTCTTAGCATATATAATATATCTTAAAATCTGAAAGCTATTTAAATCCCAAGCATATAATGTTTTAATAATTATTATGCATTTATATGATATGTTGTCTCCAAATAGTTTAAGGAAAGAACTGTCGAATAATTTCCCCTTGGACATTCAAAGCAATTAACTTTTCAGTTCTATACAATTGAAGACAGACACTTAGTTCAACAAGTTTCGCGAGTGCACATCAGTCAGACCTAAACAGTATATTAATCTCAGATCGTTTCTATTTCTGTTTCTATGAAATTAAAACTATATGAGCGCCTGTCTCTTGATTTTTCTGTAACCAGACAACTATTAATCTGTTAGTGTGTCATCTGTAACTAAACGTTCTAGGTCTGCGAAATAGGACTGGCGATTTGTTCATAAAGTATATACATTCTTTCGGAGCTAAAGATTAAAACACTCATTGAGATTTCTCATGGTATGTATGTTTTTTTTGATCGCTGATTTCTTCTCTTTGTATATGAAGTGTATAAAATTTTATATAAAAACAAAGCATTTCATGGGGACAACTGTACAAACACCATTGTCTGATTCCGTTGCAGATAATCTGGAGGTTCTTCTTTACAGCAAAACAGCAATAAAGCTTTGACCCGAGGGAAAAGGAGATTGAGATTTCCATGTGTCATGGTCTTTTAACTTCAAAACTTGGATTAGAAAGGGAGTAAATTTTTTAGTAATTTATTTAGACCTCTCTTTATTCTCCCAATTGATTTGTTATATTCGTCAATAACATTGTTAATAAAACAGAAAACCATAAAATACCAGAAAGCAATGTTTGCAATATTGTTTTGATGACATTTCAATTGTAAACGTTTTGCTCTTTTTTCTCCTCTGATGTTCTTTCAACGTTGTCTTAGTTCTCTTTTTTTCAATACTGAATACACTCCAAAATGCACTTTTAAAGTTTGAGAAGATAGCAAGTTTAAGTCCGCGCTTAAGCTTGCACTGTGGTGACAGCAAACGTTTCTAACACGTTACAGATAGAAAAAAAATTCTAAAGGAATTAGGATTTTAGATAGTGTGTGAACATTTTAGCTTAAGATTGAATCCAACATATTTTCTTAATGTTCATTTAATAGCTTTCATTAATCGATTTGTAAATTGTTTGACTCCTGTTTAAATAATCTTTACAAAAACATGTTTGTAAGAGTGCAGCATCAGTGTCATCAACATGGAAATTCACTTATAGAATGAGACAATATGCCCGTAAATGATCGTTAAACTGAAATAAACACAACATTTCCTTGTAAAATTGTATAAAAAATATTACCTTAAACTCGAGGCTGCAATTTTTCTTGTATTCAATATCATATATGTTCTGGTTATTTTTAACTTTATGAATAGAGTCACTGACATTGTAATAGTTGAAGTTGTAAGGTTGTATGTGTCTATGAATAGTTTAAAAAAAGACACAATGGCGTTATCATTGCTTTCATTGTCATAGAACATATAAAATAACCTTGAAAGTAACTTGCGTATGTACAGAAGCCACACCAAATCTCATCAGGAAAGAAAATGAGTATTTGATACATTACGTATTAATAAGTTTTCGTATTTATTACATAACAAATAACACTTTTAAAAACAAATCCTTTTAGAAAAAGACAAAGAGTACGGAAGCTATGATAGAAACATCTGTTAGTTAACGCTTGTCAAATGTACCATACTAGACATGAGATATAGATTCATTATTAAACGGTTAAAAACGATTAAAAATGAGATATTTATTTATTCTGTTTATCACAAACAATTCTTTCGTCTATAAAATAAATGATGTGATTTCTACGATATTCAAATTGAATGTATTTTTTTTACAATTACACCAGTTCAATAAAACATTTTCATGACGTCATTTCCACCAATACATGTCATACAAATAGCCTTGAGTAAGATGTAGACGGTAATTGTTAAAGTTGCATTCCCAGTTGCAGACAGAAATTAGATACTTCAAAACGTTGTCAAATAATTGAGGCAATGTCTTTATCGATTATGCATTAAGGTTTTATACCAATACATTTGTTATCTAATATAATAATGATAAAATCGTATTGAACTCCTGACAAGAATGTTATAAAGCTTGCCAGGGGCTGGCATGAGTGCCCGAAAGAAAAATTGATATGTTATGGCAACTAATGTAAGATCTTGTTTATGAAATGTTATACCAAATAAACAAGCAATAACGATTCGACCTATCCTTTATAGTAAGAAGCCTTAGTTCATTACATTTATAAAATCCAAGAAACACTGGATATATCAAAACGCTATGAGACTTTCTTTGATTTGCATATGTTTTCTTTAAATATATCCTTCAAACAAACGTGATAATTTGTAAGGTTATTCGCCTTTTGATGATGATTAATGCGTTTGTCAATAAAATTGCCTGAATTAACGTTATAAATAATGCATCTTACGTTGTTATCCTATCAAAATTGCCAAGCTTATCACATATTGCGCTGTTACATGCAGATATTGACCTCTGCTTTGACATAAACATCTTGACTGAACATTAGACGAAAATATATATTTAAGGTAAGACATATCATTTACATAAAAGTGCAACGGCAACAAATGTAGAGGCATTAACCGCTGTGTAGAGTATCACCTTTTTAGAGATTAAACATTATTTCGATTAAATAATAAGGATATCTTTAATGGAAATGTAATCACACACACGAATAAATACTACATGCTCACTTTGATTACTTGTATGTCGTTTCATCTTAAACAGATTGTATTCAAATTTACTAACATATATGACAAAGGAAAAGTATATGCACTGTGGAAAACATCTTGTTTAGAAGCATTTAAAACTCTATTCTGTGTCTATTCCTGTATTAACAAAGCGGCAATTGGCATTCTTATTGATATATTTTTGGTGCATAAAATGACGTCAAGGCATCTATCTTTCTTCCCCTGAAACTATTGGTGCAAAAAATATCCAAATTTATAGATACTTGTGTAATGTATGGGACTAATTTTGCTTCTTCAGAGACAGTTTTATGGTATATTTAGCGCTAATCACTAGCTGACGAAGATGTAGTCGGTAATTGTTATAGAAGCATATCCATTGCAGACAGAAATAAGATATTTCGAAACGTAGTCAAATAATTGAGACAATATCTTATCGATTATACATTTAGGCTTCAATTTAGCTAGGCAGGGGGAATGTATGAACATCTATTTTGAACAATTTTCTATTAGTGAAAAAAAAAATCTTCTCCAAAAATAAAGGTTTTATATTGAAGTATCATTATTGCAATTTTATATAGTATTACGACACTAGAGAGATGCTTTATTACTGATTTATTACAACATTAATCACGAAATTGTATCTTTATGTTTTTAATGTATTTAATAACAGATAAATTTCCTTTTTAGTGTTTTATAACTGTAATAAAGTGTTATTTTTGTTATAAGATAAGCATTTCAGCCAAAATAATTTAGTCTGTTTCATAGGTATGAAATATCACTAGGTTAATTGTTATATGTGATTGCAATCTTTGAACTGCTGACACAATGTATTCATATTTTTAATATAATTCAGTTTGTTTTTTCTTTAATAGTGTTATTGTTGATTGGTATCACGTCGTTGTTGTTGTTTTGTTTTCTTTTTCGGAAACACTATTTGTTGATGACTTATATGCCTGGTCGCTTTGTCAAACACAGACGAATGAAAACATGTTTATTTATCATGAAACATGGGCGATAACTCATTGCTAGTGTCCAAGAAAAAATGATATTTATTACTACATAAAACGGTACATTAATAAAAGACTCACATAAATACTTTTGCCCGTAGAAAATCAATACGTAAATCATATAAAACCAGATGTGATAATGGATTAATAAAGAAAGCATGACTTCACAAAAAATACGGAACATTCCATATATACCAATGCATCACGCCTTTTTTAAGGTAAGCCAATTTTAAACGACCTATCTAGAGTAAAAACACGTGACTTATAGAACAATTATATGAAGAGTAGTATGATTATATGTAGTTCTTGGAATGCCAAAACGTGTGTTTATTAATTATTTGTGTTTGTAAGAGACATTTACTACTTATGAACACTGAAAGTGCCAAAATATACTGTAACAGATAAATATGTATTATTCAATATATATAATTAGGAACACTGAAAATTTGGGTTTCCCCAGATAATTTGTATGTGCAAACACACTTTTACCGTTGCAGCTTCACGTTGCAGTACTCGTAAGTATATAAGTAAACATGCTGCTACTTATTTTTGAAGCTGTAACTGTAAAATTGTGTTTGTATTTACGGGTAAGCTGGGAGAAAACCCAAAATATTCTTAATTCCAGATTAAGTCTACTTGTTAGGGGATTAACAATAATGATTGGAAAATTTCCTTATACATTTTCATTTTAATATTATTGATTTTTTTCTGCAGACGTGCAGCTTTTAAGTCATGATAAAGTGTAATGCGCAGTCGCACAAGAAAATCGTGAGTTTTCTTACAATTGAAACCTTAAACGGTTATACATTTTACATTGTGCCTCATTGCCAAGTCGAAATCTTTATAATTTATATTTCTAATAATGCAGTAAAGAGCTTATTTCTAAAGCAAACGGAGTAAATAGTTTTATATTAGTATTGTTTTATAAATGACACGAATCGGAATTTCCATTGACGTTGAAAGCATATCATAAATGTTTAAACCGACAGAAAAAGCGTCAATGAATTGTGCATGATTTTCTCTCTCAAATTATTTTCCCTTGCAATTTAAGATAATTATTTGGGCTTCATTCCTGATAAATGGTTTTAAATGTCAATAACCGTTCATGTTTTCCGCACGTTCACTGCACTTGAATTCTAAATTTGTTAAAGTATGAACAGGCACGTCTTATGAATTGTTTATTCATCGGAAGGTTATGCATTTAAACGGATCTGTGAATAATAGTTCAATAGTCTTCTGTATATTTGCGATTTTTAGTGTGTTATTAAAGCCAATAAAATGCTACGCATTAGGTAATGCAAAATTATCATAGAAAAAAGTAAACCCCTTGCATCTTTTTATCTTATCTTTTTTATATATGTACATTGCATACTTTTTTTATACGACGTTGTTATAACTTTTTTTAAATTTGTCAATAACAATGTTGATTAAAAAGTTTTAGTGTTGTGTTGTTAACCTGACAGCATTTACAAATATAGATATATGTAAAGAAAAATAATCTAATTTAACAGCAATTTATGAAATCCTAGTAAAATATTAAGAAAAATCAATTCAGAAATGGAAAATTTGAGTCTATATGTCTCTATAGCTTAGATCAGATGATGTGTAAGATGAACAAAAGTTTTGTTCTTTTGAATAATATTGTATTTCATTTCTTCGAAAAAAGAATTTAAAAAATACAAATAAAATTCTCCGGTTTTTATAGAAAGTCTTGCAAATACACAATTGTGACAGAAAGAACTATGTGCACTGGTAAATTAAGCGTTCTGTCTCAAAATTTGGTCATTAATGGCAAATTATGTTTCATTTAAAGGGACAATGTTTACATATAACAGATATTGAGTAGCTATTTTGAAACTTCACATTTCCGGAAAGGATATGTCTGCATCCTATTTTTCAGTGCCCAGTGACTTTGAGGTACTTGTTTGACCGATATACAAATTAAGAGTTTAATCATAATCTTGTTGCAACATAATTTTCTTCAATTCCGGATCCCAATAGTATATATTGTCTGACGAAATTACATGATTGGTGATACTAGAGGTTAGATAATATATTTATTGATTCTTTGCTCACTTATATCTGAAGGACATACATGTAAGATTCATTGATGTTGTAAGTTGTTTTAAGTATTTTGTATTCCAGGTATTTGTATTATTATTGTGGAAAAACGTGTTGCAACACTTAATATCTTTCACGATGGAACTGTGCAAGCATTGATTTGTAAAGAATGTGCGCTCATATAATTGCATTTTCGTGTGTTTTGTGTCAGAAGTAAATGTCAACGAATGAAAAAGTAAGAAGAAAACAAGAAAAAGACTTAATTGATTTATTTGAACGAGAAGAGAGAAATTTAAGACAAAATTAATATAAACAAAATATAACATTTTTATTTTTACCTCCTGCTGACGTCTAAATGTTATGTTATTTCTCAAGACATGACATGGAATTTAAAAATAAATATTGGAAATAAACATCGACATAAATGTGGCCTTGATGGAAGAAGAAATACTCAATTTATATCAAAGTTCAGAAAGTGTTGATAGCTTCCCGACGTGTTACCGTGAACATGTCAATGTCATTCCGATATTATGGTGTATAATTTTGATATCAAAAATAAAAAGGTAATGCTGTATAATTGACATCGATGGATCATTGAACTTTTAAACAGTAGCAGCGATCAACGATTTTACCCTCAAATCTTAGAGACTTTGTCAAAACCATACGTGTCCAACTGATCATTTTTGCGACCTAACAAGGATTATTTTACACTGGGTTTCATTCTCCTAGGTAAACATAAAACGAAATTCTGCCGCGAAGCAGGAAAATACTATGTTGAAATGTATGCTTGTTTAATTGGTTTGTATTGGTGTGGATCAAATCCGACACAAATGAGTCACGATAGATGCAGTAGTTTTGTGTTGAAGTGTTGATAAAGAAACGCGTTTGAAGGACTCGTCAACCTCATTACTAGGCCAACTGTACAGTTTCTGTTGTGCCAGACTAATTGCGCTGACAAGCTGTCATTTTCCACTTAGTTAAGAGTTATCAGATTCGATCGACCGGAAAACGATTGAACCCCTCATATGTTAGAGGTTTTGTCAACCTCGCACTTTGAACGCGTTTCCATTTTCTGTCGCGTCTGCAAATAGACTACTGATAGTGATTTCTTGCAGTAAAAGGATTTCATTTTTATTGAGTTTAGTACTGGAATAAATCAGATTAAAGTAATTTAGAATCGACAATGCCCCAAAGTTTTGGCGGTTTCGAGATCATTAGAGCAACTGAACATATGTGCCGTATCAGATTTAATTTTATTTCAGTAAAATGTATATTTTTCTATACAGCATCGTATTTGGTAAGTCAGACTAAATCGATTGAGATACGATTTTGCTGTCACATTTTAAAATGATATCAAGCTCGTTTTCATGAAAATCGTCAAAGTCAATCGTGACATTTCTGGTTTCGTTGCATATTGGCCAGTGCAATATTTCGGAAATCCCAATTTGTAACAATAAAGTACTATTTTTAAGGCAATGATGACCTACCCAGTGGTCATATTTACTTCCAGTTGCCAACTGTTGTAACTCTTAGATTCTGCTTACAATTATAATTTGAGATTAAATGTGCGTCGAAGCTAAAATGCAATTTTCTTAAGAAAGTGTTTCTTTTGTATGAAATTTCATTACTATTTTCAGAGGAATAAACACTTATTAATAAATCATCGCATATGCTCACATCAATGCCACTTCGGCAACTGGTAGCCACGATTCATTTGCCTTATATTACTCCGGGCTTCTGTATTAGCCAAATGGTAGGTCAGGATTGTGTTTTGAAGACTATACTTGTGTGAAGAATGGAGCCCATAGCTTACAAATTCTAGTTCGTTTTTGTCAACATTTTAAAATACCTGTTTGCCTAATTACAGAAGGAAAATGAATTTAAATCAAAGGCTAATTGTACCTGATGCATTATATTCAATAAGAGAGAACATTGCAATATGTAAGTTTTAAATGTGACAATTTGTCAAAATTAATTGACATTAATCCTTATATTACACAACATTTCCATTTTATTAGACAAACAACAACTCAATCACTTTATCATCGTCGGATACCCACGGCCGAACCATTTACATTTATCAGCCGTGGGATTTTTAGCCGATATTCAGTCGATTAGAGGTGTGTCAAAGGCAGCTATTTCATTGGCTGCCTCACGATTTCATGAGGCGATTAAAACCAATCAAAACGCTCGTTTTGTACGACGTTCGGTATTACAGACACTATTGCGGCAACCATAGACAACGTGAATAGTTCAACATCGAAAAAATTAAACGATTTACAGCAAGAATGTATAGATAATTTACTTTTACAGCGTGATATTTTCCTTTCTGATTGATATTTGTTTGCAGATGAACTGATTTGGCGATATTTTTTGCCATTGATTTTACCAAGACACGTACAACAGTTTTTAACCGCGGGCGCTGCCATTTTGTTTCTTATTGTTTTTTTCCCTCCGCTGTTGAAGAATATAGATTTGATAAATGCGATGTCATTGGTAGATATTTTACGCACCTGTTGCCGTATATCGACGCAAATCGATTCATTTTACCCACGGTTGATTGCATGTTATGTAACATGTTAATCAATCGTGGGTATCCGACGATGTCACTTTATATGAATGCCGATGTAAAGTAGTCAAGTTATTTCACTATGTCTTAAAGTTAAGTAAATAATTAATAAAGCAATTAAGTAAATTACAGGTATACTCAGCCTTTTACAATTTATTTCTGACAACAGCTTACGAAAACCCATCACCATAACTTCTTCACTTTTTTTACAACTACTCTAGGGGCACACATAATAGTATTTTTATATCGGATTTTTTATACAAAGAATTAAACAAAATTGAAGTCCATACTACCAAAATATTTCAATAAACCCCAAATTAGGCGAAATCATTGAATTCTGTAAGTTAATTATACTATCAGCCTTCTTAAACGTAGCAAGAGCATTCGTTCAGTCCGACCATGCTTTAGACTGTTGGTATCTAACCTTTTTGTATTTCGATTTTAATTTCCTCCAACCGTTCCATATCAGGTCAGTAAAAAGTTAATAGTTTACCAATCAATAATCTAGTGTTACAAGATTTTAAAGATAAATGATTGGTCGGCGAAGTTTTGAAAGGAAATTTAATACTAACAGTGTTACATGTACATACATAGGGTATAGACTTTAATATACTCAACAAAATTCATCAACTCTTTTTCTCAAACTTTTCTTAGTAGGAAACTCCATTAACAAGATGCAAAATTCTCTCGAATGTTCAACTTTCATTTGAAAGGTAATTGTCCGATTACAGACGATTAAATGCGAACTGGAATGATTTATAATATAGCTTAGGATGATTGTAACTACGATTCCAGAATAATCCAATTGATTTGCAGACATTGCACTATCAAATTGAAAAAGATTAAGGTTTAAAATTGTATTGCTCCGGCAACTAACTGCGTGAAGTCGAGTTTAATGAAATAGAGAAATAAACATATCGATAAGTTTATATGTTTATACTTGCTCTGTAGAGCGTGTGAAGTAAATGCTTTTTCATATAAACAAAGAATTTTGTTCTTGGCAACTTTTGTTAAATAAATTTTGATAACCAGTACATATTTGCACAAACTTAATTTCAACCTGATTAACAGAAATTTTACAAATTTAAATGAACAAAGAACAGATATGTTAGTAATGTAATTTTGGGTATGAAATAATCATGGATGAAAACCTGTTCATGATTGTACACATACAAATACTTTTCGTTGTCTTATGTTTGTGCAGTAAGATTATGTGACTTTGCCCCCCAAACCGCCTTATGGCTGAAGGGTTGCTCCATAGGGTTGGGACATCATAACTGGAACTACCATTCATATTTGCGTGATCGTAAGAGGCGACTAAATAGTGCTGCAAATCAGCCCATTTTACTAGCCTATTTAGAGGGGTAAGTGGTCTATGTCAGCCAACAGCAAGTTTCATATACCAAAATGTTCGTCTGGATCTGTAGTTTCTGGAATGGATATTCATTTGGCCCAACCCCGATGCGAAGCTAAGATATCCAAGATGGCGTCAAAGATGGCCGCCAAATCCCTAAATATTCTAGTATATTTACGTTGGCTTATTTCCTTTTTCAGTTTAGTAAATCAATTGAAATTTTACATAAAATTTCTTATTTTCAACTTACTAATGCTATAAATTTTGACTTTATTGACTTTTTTCTAGTTTTCATCGCCTAATTTTAACGAAGAAGAAAAAATATGTTGCAAACTGGGTGTCCTTTTCTGAATATGTGTAAGTTATTAGTTTTATTCCTGTTTAAACTGAATAACATTCATGATTTCGTTTAATACAGCTTTTAAACTATATCTACACATATTTAGAATAAGTTAGAATAAGCGAACTATGCCATGAATGTGTTTTATTGATCTAAATTCATATACAAAGTGGGTGGGGTATTACGAACGGGGAGTCAACTTTAAATTAAATACTTTTTCGTTTTATTTTATAATAGTGATATTAAAAAAACAAACAATTTTATTTAATTGGTTAGTGATGAGACATCTTACCTTTCATAGAAGATGTCCTGCATGTGTGTCTAAATGTTGAAATATCTCTTTTATTTGTTTTATGCACACACTAAGGAACTAATTTACTGACCTGCAATTCGGTATTCGTGTTGACCTTGTGCTAGCCTTTTGTTAAGGATTTGTTTGCAAGTTTGTTTCTCCTTAGCCATAAACATTCATTGCTTAGTCTTCAAATGTGATTTTGATTATACTTGTAGGTCACTGTTCAATACCCATAAGCTAAGCATTTATTAGGAAATAATAATATCTATTTATTAACTTACAGAATTTCTCGGACAAGATTTATCTCCACAACCATTGAGGCAATGCACTTGAAACTAAATACATCTTTGAGATCATTATTGTAGGTTACTTCCCTCTAACATGTTTTTATTTCAAAGAGTTATACTACTTTATGAATAAGAGAATTTCTTTATTATGCAGGCTGTTGATTTTAAATATTCGAATGTGCTGTCTGACAAGCAGCTTTTGTTTTAAGGCATTGATACTCTACAATTGAACCATATTTGAAGTTTTGTCATTCTTGATGACGGATATAATATATATATATTAAAATGTAAAATGTAATTTACTAGAACATTTAAAATGGGTTGGTTATTCAGTTTACAGCAAGAGAATTTTCTGCTAGACTGGATCTTAATGATGAATAAAATATTCATAATATAAATAATATATATATATTTTCCATTCACTCAATATATACATTATATATATATATATATATATATATATATATATATAATGTATATATTGAGTGAATGGAAAATATATATTATGAGGGCAGTTTCTTTTTAGCTCAACTATTCGATGGTTAAGGACAACTATCCTAGTCGCCCGAGCGTCGGCATTAAAGTTTGCATACCATCTCAAAGTCCATTGACATATGGCTTTGAAACTTGCACACATGTTTACCATCATGCCCTACACTTGAGCACTGGATGAGGTCTATCAAGCATTTTGACAGAATTATGCTCCTTTTTCAACTTTGAATTTACATTACCACCTCATATAATTTCAGAATTCCATCGACAAATCGCTTTGAGACCTTGCACACTTGTTCACCATCATAATCTCAACCTGTGTACAGAGGAGGTCACTGTATCAAGCTTTTTTTACAATATTTTGTCCCAATTTGTTTACTATCAAGCACTGAGAATAGTCGAGCATGCTGTCCTACTGACAGCTCCTGTGTATGATTTTGAGCATTTTGTTTCAAGTTTGTTGTTAACTTCATTGGAGGAATGAAGAAGAACTTTCAATTGGACGAAAATAGCTAATCTTTTCCCTGGCGGGTACTTGATAGTAATACTATGTGCTAGGGGCGGGGGGGGGCGTAGAGAAATATGCACTTTCCAGTACCGTCCATGAACAGGCTCAATCAAACCGAGTCTGCATGTTAACAGTTTAATATTAATAGGTCCTTCGGGATGGTGGTGTTTGTGTCGGTAGTTTTCATTCCGGATCACGGCAGAAACCATATTGTATTTACCAGAGCATACATGTAGTTCAGCCACCGAATCGTTCCTGGACAGGCTGTCAAGCAGTTTACCAGTACTAGTTGCCCTCACTTTTGCAAGGAACTGAAACTTCTGCACATAGCAGAACAGTAGTACAGTGCGAATAACCGTAGAAACTATTTCATGATCAATTACAACGAAAGTGACCTGCCCCAACCGGGAATCAAACACTGGTTGCCCGATTCACAGTCCAACGCTCTACCTATTGAGCTAACTGGACGACTAGGTCCTTCGGGATCATTGATTGCAAAACTTTTATAGTTGAGGATTGGGTACTACTTAGTCGGTACTAACAGACGTGAGATATGGTCTCTCATGAACAGACCCCATCAAACATAGTTTGAATTTGCCATGTTTAATTGCTCTCAAAGGATCTTCTCTTTTCCTGATTTTCACAATCATAATGCCAATGACATGTTAGTTTACTTTATATTTAATTTTGTATTGTTACTAGAGGGATTATATGTTAAGTCTCTCTACTATTTCACAACCGAAGGCTATACGTTGCATTGAATAGCACTTACCGCTACCTTTATGATATCCTTCACATAAATAATCAGATTTGATCAAGTGAAATCTTAAATACTTTTGTATATCCAAGTGAACGTAAAATGATTATAACAAATTCTTAATATTTTCAAATTTAAACATTTCTATCATTAACAATAACACAGTAACTAAAATCTATGATAATTGTTTTTTTTTAAATACATGTAACATTGTTTAACTGTTCACAAGTACTTCATGCAACATCATATTGGGTATATATATTTCTAGGTTAATTAGATTTACCTGGGCCTGCTGTCGTGTGGATGATTCTAATGAATGCAATTTATTTATTACTGGCTATCGCTATCATAAATTACGTAAATATTTTACAAAGTCATGTCGTTGTAAATCAGATATATTTAAAATTTTAATTGTACTTTAAAGACTCTTTTACGTCTAGGTATAAGCAGGCCTGATTTAAGTGGAGCTGACAGCTTATCTGTGGCATGCAGGCTTCATAACCTCTGATCCCTTTTCAAAATTTTATTTAATTAGTTACGCTCATTGTTTTCTTGTTTAGGGCACACACATTCTTTTACTTGGGGACCATACGCCGCTTTTTATGGAATGACACTATTAACGTGTCACATTGAAGATTCCATGATAACCGCATTATAAGCGCGTCTGCGATGTTTCTTAATCCAAAATTTCACCATAACCATGATTAAAAGTTGAATTCTGCTTCATTCGGTGCTAGGGGGCGTGTACTGTAGTTTGCACTTGACAGTGCCGTTCATGAACAGGCTCAATCAAACCGAGCCTGCAAAATTTTCATTTTTGACGTTTTGTGAGTTCTTAATTGTTTTAATTTCGTCTTCTGTCTTGGTAAGTGATGTTCTTGTTGCTCTGTCTTCCTTTAAGGCATTGAATACTTTGGTTATGGTAATTAGGCTGTACCTTATATGTACATATTTACACGATCGTGTATTTTTTTATTTATTTCGTGTAATGTAACCATAACAATTGTTAGAATTTTACTTCATGTACTTGGCGGGGATTTATTTTATTTACACTGTGTCGTCATATAGAAACATACCGGTAGTGGTAATTGCAAGTTACCATCCACACCCCCTAGCACCGGCTTAAGCATAATTCTCAATTTTACATAAAATGGTACACTTAAAGGAAGTGAAGACACGTCCATAGATGTATTCATACGAAAGTGATCATGGTATCTTCAATGTAAAATGTTTGTGCAATTTCACGAGATACAACATATTGTCCACAAGAAATAGAGAACAATGGGGAATACTAAATAAAATGGATTTATAAAACGGGATCAAATGTCAAAATATAATCTTTAAAAGCTGGTAACATATCCAAAGGGTTATTATACACTATTTATCCAAAGGGTTGTTATACACTATTTAAAGAAATACTAGAACCACACAAATCTAAAAAGGTCAATTAGAAGGAATTTAAATAACACAAACACAATTATAATGCCAATCTGAATGATTTTCATATAAACATTATGTTTTATCCGACTACTATGCATGTTTCATGAAACCAAATGATCAAAATCTCAAACTTTTTAAATGAGTGTTTTGTCAATTTAAGAAACTTTAAAAAATAAATTACATTTCATTTGACTCAAAAAGGTGTGTAACATATATATAAATGAACAGAGGTTGTTTTGCATACATTGTACTTTTCAAATCCTAATGTGAACTTACAATAAAATCATGCTTATTAAATTGGTAACACATTTTTGAACAGATTTTTAGATCTGGCAGGATACCTGTAATATTATCACACTATGAAAATCTCTTTGTGTTTATTAACTTACGTAAATATTGTCATTCCATATAATCAGTAATTGATAGAACAAATTAGTACCAGTTACAACCTTACATTGAAAAACTATTTTAATGTACCGCATCTCATTTTATATGTCTTACTGCATAATTAAAAAGAAAGATTTCTTAAGATATGATATGAATGCATTGAAGCATTTACTCTCATGAATATATAACAATAGTGGAATAACAAAATAATTAATAGATATTTCTCTGTTTAAGCTAAGACAAGAGTATCATAGCAAAAACCCATATGTTTAGCATTACTTTGCTTATTTACGTATAAAAAAGCAAAAAGCAATCTGTTTTCTCCAATAAAATGAAATCTCTTCATATAAAACGCTTTAAATGATATCTTCCGTGCAAAAATTTCACTTGAAATACAAAAGCGGAAACAAATATGAGCAAATATTAATATTCTAGAATATTTAGGGATTTGGCGGCCATCTTTGACGCCATCTTGGATTTTTAAGCTACGCATCGGACTTGAACCAAATGAATATTCATTCCGGAAACTAGAGACCCAGACGAACAATTTGGTATATAAAACTTGCTGTTAGCTGAGATAGACCACTTCGGTGTCATTTTACCCTATGAATTTGCAGCACTATAAATGGGGTTCAAAATATTGGAGTCTATTCAGATGAGGTGGTTTTCCTGTTTCGGCGCCATGTGACCTTCTTGCAATGGTGTCCCTTTAAACAAAAAGAAATGACTGTAAAAGAATTTGATACTGCATTTTATATCAAGGTTTTAGAACAGAATACATAAATAGAGAAATACAGAATCCCATAAAGAAAGCCTAAGCCGCTGCTAAAGTGAATGGGGATAAGTCTTAAAATCAAAAAGGAAGAAAAATTGACAATACCCATGTGCATTTAAGATTTAAATAGATGTTTTAAACTTGACAAGATAACGAGGTATGTCGTTGAAGATATATTATGGATAATATGAGAAATAGAGACAGTGTCATGTTTTTACCGTTGCTTCATTTGTTATAAATTGGCACAAAGATACAAGTAGCCCTTTGAAGAACATAGAATGATTACAAAATTCAAAAAAGTCGAATTAACAAATTATACTCAAATGAAACGAAATTTATGTAACAAACCGGTGGGAATGTTTTATCAAAGTCATATTAAATTGTCAAATATATTACGAGAAAATAACTTTTGTATAAAGTACCGGTAAATCAAACAAAAAAGTTTGATATTTTCTGTAATGTACTGTAATGTAAAACTAGTTTCAAGATTAACAATCTTAATTTGGTTTGCCTTATGTTTGGCTTTTCTCATAGAAGGACATACTTTGTGTTGTGTCTATAATTTCAGTAACAAATCATTAGAATAAACTGTGTCTTTAGAAAGAAGTGTTTCTTTTTGTTATAACATTACTGCCTTTCATTTACCTTTTTCTTAAATAAATTTGGAAATTGAGACATTATTACGATATTGTATACCTATATTGAGAATTGTCAGGTACTCGCACAATTGCTATTCACAATTACTTGCCAGGGCAATTGCTTGGAGACTCTTGCAAGCAGTTGACGATTACCTATGCACTATGGCAGACATATGGCCAAGTAGCATTAGTATTATTCATTGCGTTGATATATAATTTTGATGAAAAACTCCTTTTGAGATTTTATGATATGTTAATAAACAAAGTCAAATAATGTTGGATCCCAAGCTACGAAGGAATACGAAGAAATGAAAAAGTAGATGTTTTGGCTAAAGAATCCTAAAATCGTCAACCAGTTGATTTATCGTTACGAAATAGTTATTTTAAACCCTCAAAAAGTAAAGTTATATAATATCTTCTAAATAGAAATCAAATTTGGAAAATGCTGTAGTTAACAAACTTTGTGATATCAATATCATTCTAGAGAAATCACCTTCTCTATCTCTCCTTAACCGTCATATAAAGTTAATAGCTTTAGCATTGGGTAACGTACTAGAGTTACACATTCTTACCTGTTAAAAGCAAAAGATGCTCCATTTTGAAATGAGTATTTTACTGTAAAACATTTCCGTTTGAATACCATGATCCGGCACATGTCTGTGATACTTGAATACTGTATAATCACCCTTAGGATATGTTGCCTGCTTTTTAAGTTTTGTCTTTTGACGTCTTGTCTGTGATACACATGCTTCAGAGCCCTTTTCAAAATTCTATTTTATTTAGTTTCGCCCATTGTTTTTTCGTTTAGGGCACACGCATTCTTTTACTTTTACTTTTACGCCGCTTTTCATGGAAAGGCACTACTGTCTAACATTGAAGATTCCATGATTATCGCTGTATTAATACATCTGCAGATGTTTCTTAATTCAAAATTTCACCATTGTTCGTGTTTTAATGTTGAATTCTGCTTAAGCCGGTGCTAGGGGGCGTGGACGGTAACTTGCACTTTCCAGTACCGTCCATGAGCAGGCTCAATCAAACCGAGCCTGCAACATTTTCAATTTTGTCGTGTTGGGCTTTCTTTAGGGATTCTGTATTTCACTAATTCATCGAGCCAGTCCCCTAAGAGAACTATTTTCCTCAGTCCCTTCCAAAAGTCTGATAGGTCACTTAAAGGTGTATACTTTTTTTCTGTAAATTGGCTAACTCACTTGTTCCAAAAAGATTGAGAAAAACAGGATCCCTACAGAATGTCAAACACTGCAACTATAAGCCTCACCCCTAGCAACGGATTAAGCAGAATTCAACATTTAAACACAAAAATTAAATCTTGAGTTAAAAAAAACATCCGCATATGTATTCATACTTGTTACTTGGTGTTGGGGTTGTGTTGAACACCGCCATTCCTTGCCTTCCTGTTTACCAGATTTTATAATAGTGTTCGTCGGTCTATGACCAGTTATGTGTCAATGTCCACGTTTAACACAAACAAAGAAACAAACACTCGCCATATTCTGGATGCAATTGTATATAAATCATTGAGCGGATTTTGTTGCACAATGGCTAGTGCAATAGCTTGGTGAGAATTTTGTATACCAACTTTAAAAGATGTTTACAACAAAAGATTAAAAGTGAATTGAAATCAGTACAAAAGAACATGAATAACGATCAACAAGGTAAAGGCAACGTTCACAGACGCACGCCCCCGACTGCGCATGCTTACCACTTCTCATGTTTCAATTTGAAAGAAAACTCCTAAATGTATGATATTTCCCAAGGGCAAACAAATGAATTTATATTTTTATACTTCACAACAGCAGGTGTAAAGTGCTGTGTGGCAGCCGTAAAAAGTTGCCCCGTGCTTCAATTCAGTGTTTTTATATTTTTCTGGTCCTTCGGGATCATTGATACCAGCACTATTAAGTGTTGAGAATTGAGTACCGCCCAAGCCGGTGCTAGAGGGCGTGAGAGATGTTGCACGTATTCATTATCCCTCATGTTGATATTTTGTTGTGATTAATGTTTCCAGATTTTTATATTCCCTATGAAAGTATCTTCAATATATCTTTTCAAAAATGGAGATGGTTTACGAGAATCGCAGAATGAGAATTTTCCCTTAAAATTAATGGCGTAAAGAGCAATGTTTTAAACTGATTTCTAAGCTGATTTCTCAGTCTCTGTCAGTGAAATAAAGTAAGACCTACTAAATATTTCATTATTTAAAGTTTTTTTACCGTAAAAGACAGTTGCAGAATATTGCAAAGTGTTGTTTTGCAGCTGAAAGGCTATACCAGAGCTTTCAAGAATGATTAATGAAGGCATTGGTATTCGCTAAAAAGATTAAATACATAATATATGGAACCTACCGTAGAGGGAAACATGTAAACAAGCAATTAGAAATACAAAATGTAATAAAACTTACGTTGTCTTTATGGCAGAAGGATATGTCAATTGAGGGATTAAGTTTTGAAAGGAAAGAAAATACGCATTATACAAATGAGAGTTAAGTAAACTTTGGCAATAACTTAATTTTCTGAAAGGAAATGCTTATTTCTTGTAGATATTTTGACACTAACATATACAATAGTACTGTTTATCTCTTGGTATCTGTTTCCAAAACGAATTGTCAACGTTGTTTGATTTCAATTCCAACTGCGCACCGTTTATCCAAATAATATGTTTGAAACAATTATTTTTCAAAATTACGCACTGAAAGTGTCAAAACTTGTGTCAATACTTATATACGCTACTATAAGAAAAAAAGTGCGTAATGAGAATATCAGTTTTCATAATTTCTGTTCAGAAAATAATTGACATGCAATATGCAAGAAAAAGAATCAAACACCGGCTGTTGGTACAGACGTGAATATCTAGCTCTCGGGTAACTGTTTAGCGGAAACTCGGCAGAGCCTCGTTACCGCTGTAAACAGTTACCCTCGAGCTAGATATTCCGGTCTGTACCGGCAGCCGGTGTAAGATTCTTATATGCATACATATGAAATCATGGCGTGTCTATATTAATCTTAACATTTGAATCAACACAATTTAATACGCTGCAAACAAGGTACTATGCAACCATAAATGAGATATCTTTGACAGCCTTGTCACGTATACTATGCAAACATTATATATATAAACATTAAGTTTACTTAAATAGATTATAAAGACCTTAAACACCACTCAGTGTTTAAAGTAAAGCAACACGTGTAGCGAATATCAAATAGCTAATTGTATATTGCCCAAGAACATTTTAAAGCATACGACTTATGCTACAGACTTTGAAATATATTTGAGACTTGACTCGCTGATAACGAACGTAATTAAATAATGCAGTCGTTTATCACGCTTGTATGACCTACTTTCTCTCACATTTTTTCTTCAAAACTCTAATGTTACCTATTCGACAAAAAATGTAAAGTGTGATTTGATCAAATGATTTATGGTTTAAATGATAAGATACATAAATGTTTAACAATGATTAAATTAGCTTCTGCTGTTTTAAATGAAGAACATAATTATATTCGATAGTGTAGAACCTTCTGAGAATATAATTCCTTTTATTATGCATTATCCTGTTTTATGTTGCAATCGACTTAAATGTAAAGAAGCTGTATCCAATTGACTGTCGTACAACTAAAAATAAGTAAAAAAAATCTTTAAAAAATTGTCCTAGGTATTAAACTGTTTCACCTCAAAAATATCTTCCGCCTATGCAATGGTAAGTAAATGAAAGTAAACTTAGACATGTAATTCGTTCAACAATGCTTACTTCAATTCCAGGCATCATTTGTTTCAAGGCAAATTGCACATATGTGATCGCTCGTAAATAATAGCTCTTTTGAACGAAAAAGACAATAAAATGGATAATTTGCTCGTATAAACAGACATCAGTCTTAAATTTGTGCCAAAGTTAAAGAAATGTGATTTCCTCCTTTGTTCTTCTGTAACGACAAATACAAATTTAATACTTTATTTCATCCCAGCAATTGACAGATGATTTGTCTTTTTGCGTCTGAAATAATATTTTTATGCTTTCGGATCTGATCCTTTTTAACTTTGTATTGTTTTATTTCATTATTGTATGTAAATCTTATATGTTCAAAATATTCGAAATAAATTGTTTTTACTAAATAGATTGAAATTTAAAAGCTTGGAATTATAAAAAATATGCATGACAAAAAAACTTGCTGATGTGAATACTAGTATACATATTCTTAGCTAGGAATATTCCTAATGAGACATGAAAAAAAAACAACGACAGAGAATTAAATTAATTGAAATGTCCATAATTATAAAGTTTTCCGTAATCCAACATTGTGTCAGTTATTGATAGTGATAGTTCTTCAGAAAAAGATGAAAGCCAGGTTTACCACAACTTGGGTAGTGCGGTTGGTAGAGGATTACAAGCCGCTGATGGTGTATCAATTGTCTTTGGTAAGAAAATGTGAATTTGGCTGAGATTTTAACCATTTGCAGTTACTGTAAATTTGATGAAGTCCCATTTGATTTGCAATAAAAGATGGCTTACAAGTAAATGGTGTATAAAGTATACTAGACAGATAATTGCATTTTTTGTACTTTGTATATACAAAAGAGATAATCATTTTTCAAGACTTTTTTTAATATCTTTAGTTATCAGAATTAGATTGTATATTACTGTTTATAATTAACATCTGCTTTAAAAACAATACTTTTGAAGAATACATATTTAAATATGACCGTAAACATAGACAAATCTTTCCGTAATAATTTAGCTCAATATATATAATACTTGTCTATCTTTAAAATTAAACAAAACTATTCTCATATCTTATAAGTTATGTAAACAAAAATGTACTTTGAAATATGTTCAAGTTCCCCTAGATATGTGTTTGATAATCTGTTTCATCTGTATCACACATTATAATATAAATTTTACATAGATTTTCACCTAGTGCATAACCTCCACTTTGAAGAGTATTCTAATAGGCTAGAACTACTGTCAACTGCATTGTAACTGAGGGGCGTGGGTTCAAGAGGGCAACTTTTTTTTCTTTTCTTTTTCTTTGAACATTATTTGCTCTCTCATATCAGTCTTGAGAAGAAAAAAGCGTTCCATTGTAATTATGAAATTATCATTGGTATTTATTGGCTAAATTGCGCCAAATGTTTTATCAAATATGGTACCTGATATATTTAAAGTCTAATAAAATAAAATCTAGAGGGTAAAAGGATTCTATATTTGACAAGCGCAACCAATATACTTTAAGAAAATTTATGCAAACTGTAAAAACAGCGCCTGATTTGAGTAAATTTAAGGGATATTTTGAATAAGGCCCTCCAAGTAGAAAATGATCGCACAAGTGCTTAAAATGGGTGGGGTAGGGTATCATTTATATACATATTTCAAACATTTTGAGTAGAAACATAATTTTGCTGGGTCATTTGTCAGCTGAATGCTATTACTTGTTTCCCAAAAATGTTCTGTAGGAAAACATTTTTCCATAATGATTATAAAATAGAATATTTAGAGTTTCTCATTTCTGAAAAAGAACCGTTCAAATAGCCAAGTTTTACTTAAGAAAAAAATCTCCATAACTCGTAAACCATACGGTAAACTTTGTTTAATTTTTGCGTTCTTGTGTCTTTTAAAGTCTATAACTGGCCTATGTTGTATATTTTATAGTTCCTTATAGTGCCCATTAGGGGGCTCATACCTTAAATCAGTACGTCTGAATATAATGGCTATTCAAACGTTATGCAAAGTGTTAATAAATAGATATTGCAACACTGGTAATTGATATTAAATAGTTACTGGGTAATATAATACTGCCTCAGAACTATGTGATGATACAGATTACAAAATATTTATTTACTAAACTAATAAAATATAGACTATAGTTCACATGTTTTAAAATGATGTCCTTATTTTTATCAACTTAATTTATTTTTTTACGCATGGTTCCTTTTGTCTGTCTCTCAAAATGCACACAAAGTATTTATTATTATTATTAGGAACAATTTCAAAAATTTCACTGAGTAAGTAGCAGTAATATAATTTATTCAACATCTAATTCTGATTTATGGGAATTCCTGTTCGTATCAAACATGACATAGATAAATTTCTAGAATAATAAAAGCTAAATGTTTTGATCGAATGGAACAGTTGCATTTGTCAATTTTGGCTGTTTCAAAAATATTCTCAGAATCATTGTATTCAATTAAAGTTTAGAAAAAACTTTCAAACCTACCGAAATGCTGTTTGCAAAAGTGATAAGTAAGTAATTGAAAGTATTGATAAGGCCATTAGAATTAAGTTTTATATGTATAAAGTATTTATTATATAAATGATGAAGGGCTTTTAATATTTTTATATTGATAATTAGCAGTTCTGTCTGAATTTGTTATTGATTGCTGTTGTTTAGTTGTGCTTAAAATTGATGAATAAGACACTGTCGTATATCACAGTATATCAAAAAGCATGTTGCAAGTTAAATAAAAGTGCGTTAAAGTCTTCATTTTCCTTGAAGAAACCCTAATCAAACTCACTGACTGGATCATAAAACTGACACTTTGAAGATAAATGATTACGACTGCTTGTTATGGAATTGTATTGATTGTTTCAAACTGAAGCTGTAATATATTTTTTTGCAATTACTTACATAAATCTATTTCATTGTATATAAATCTAAACTTACCAAATAAACAAAATTAAGCATACAATTTTCACAACAATGTTCATTTCAATTCCCAACATCATTTGTTCCCAGGTTAATTGTACATATATGGGATCGCCCGTAAATAATGGCCGTTCAGAGCAAAAGAGATTACAAAACAAATAATCAACTCGTATATTACTAAGACATCCTTCTTGTTTGTATGCCAACGTTCAAGAAAATCTGCTCCTCAGTTTTATGTTTAAGCAATTATAAAAAAATCTACTTCATTTTGTCTCGGCACTTGGCAGTTAAAGTTCGTCTGATGAATTGAAGTGTTTTGTGACTACATTCTATGACGTGTCTTAAAAGTTTCCATTTTCATTAACATTGCAGCATTTTGGTTGAATCAATTGTACGATACATCTGCATTATATATAGAACTTCAAAAGTGTAAAAAAGATAATAATAATTCCTTTTTATTTATTTAAAAAAAACAACACAATAACAACCAAACACATTCGTAAGATATATTTTTGTTTGTTTGTTTTGGGTTTTACCTCACATCGACACAGTATAGGTCATATCGCGACGTTCCCGCTTTACTGGTGGAGGAAGACCTCAGGTGCCCTTCCGTGCATTATTTCAGGCATGAACGGGCACCTGAGTAGAACCACCGACGTTCCGTAAGCTAGCTGGATAGCTTCCTCACATGAAAGAATCCAAAGTCCCTGGCGAGATTCGAAACCACAGCGGTGAGGGGCAAGTGATTCGAAGTAATGACCTTAACCACTCGGCCACAGACGCCCCCTCGTAAGATATATGGGAATAGCTGAAATCGTTTAACACGTAATGGCACTAAACTTGCACATCCTTTGCTTTCAAAGGGTTTTTATAATTTCGAAAAGTTTTCATCAATTTAATACATAAAATATATTGTATACATTATCAATGGCAAACAATGTTTTACTTTACACTCTCCGTTTATCTTTAATGAAGAATAAGTATTTTTGAATATCACATATCTTTTGAGTATACCCAACATGAATGCACATTCTTTGCAATAATTTTGATAATTAACTATAAACCTTAAATAAACTTGTTTTCTCTTGTCATTAAACAGGTTGATCTCATATAAATCACTGCTTTGCTTACAACAGCAACAAAAAATAAACAAATACTTTTCTTTCAGGCCAGACAATGTAAGCATCATTTGTTTCCTTACAAATTCCTTACAAGTTCTACAAATGGGATCGTTCGTGAAAACACCCGTTTATAATAAATGAGTCAATAAAGCAGATCATTCAGACGTTTAGACAGTCTTGTTTGTATACCAACGTATAAGAATGTCGTCTTCACATTTTTCTTCACCGTCAATGATAAAAAACTACTTTTTGTTTCACGACACATGACTATAGGTTGATGCTTTGTCTTTTTGCGTCGGAAATTTAAAAGAGGCTTTGAACCATTATCAAATATGCTTATGTAAAGTTTATCTTGCTGTTGTACATACTTACACAAATATTCCAAAAGGGAAAAATCCCTTACGAGCGATAAAAGAAAAGCGATTGTATTAGATTGAGAAAAAATGTATAATATGAAACGCCAACTTCTATTTTACTCGTTTGAGGTTACCTTTATGATGTCATTGTTTACAAGATAATCCATCCTGCCTTATTGTTTTTAGTGTTGATTATTTACTTTTTCCTGTGTAAATAAAACGATGATATTTACGTAATTTTTCATGTGAATAATTAACTTTGTTATAAATTATTTTCTAACAGGGGTATCAATCTAAGATAAATGTACATATACATTTAACTGGTTGGTTTCGTATAAATCACTGCTTACATTAGCAATAGATAAATAAACGTATAGTACATTTATTTAAAGACAAACAATGCAAATTATAATACCTAGCATCATTTGTTTCAATGCAAATTGTTCATATGGAATCGTTCGTGAATATATCAGATTATTTGATAGTTTTATTTTATCATCTTGTTAAACAAGTTAAGTGTATAGGGTTTTGTCTATAAGATCGGAACACTGTATTTACTGACACATTAGCAATGTAAAGAACATAGTTTTACCAAAGTTGAATATGTTAAACTATTTAAACATAACTCATTCTTTCAATAAGGTCAATGTTGATATAAAATTCTATATGTTTATCATCCATCACTATCTTGTGACAAAGAACATACAATATCCCGAACACGCTAGACGATTTTGCATTAAGTTGACAATAAAAGAAATAAATCTTGTAAGCGTTGAATTGATTGCTTTGTATTTAAATGGTTTATTGTGATTGCTAATGTCGTGGTAAACAAAATGTGAAAAACATTACGCGTTTTAGTTTTCTCTCAATCGCAAGTTATATGTTATTTACTTAATAAAGATGTCATTCATGTCTTTCGTATAACTCTTCGGGTAAATATTACTTTTGTATGTTTTGTTATACTTAAATTTCAATTGCAAAATAAACATTATAAAAGGATAACGGGCAAGAGCCTTTCCTATCAAGCATCATCCTACTTGCACCCTAAAAATATTTTTGCATGGTTAATGCAAGTTTGTGGGATAATACGCCATTTAATTGATATGGAGGGTTTTGTGGATTGGGTGTGAGGGAAATGGATGTATGTTTGTGTAGGTTGTTTTGAAGGGCTGCTTTTTGTTAAGGTATATTTTTTTCTTATTTATTTTATTTTGGATCAGTTTGGTGAAAATTGGTGCAATTTTTTAACTATATGAAAAACATACTAATATGCAGTATTTGACATTATTGTTTCCAAATACGAGTTATGTAGGCGTGTTCATGATTGTGACGTGTGTCAATGTTGTCAACCTTGTTGAAGGTTTTTTTAATACGTTCATAGATTTGTTGCTTGCAAATTGCTCACCCCTTTTGCTCATTGCAATTTTATATATTATCATTTATTGAATTAAATAAAACACATACATTTCAAACTTATTTTTATGAGATATTTATCCGATATAGGATTATTTAACCCCGAATTATCATCGTTATGATTTACTTATACCTAATTTAAAAATAAAAAGCGGAGGGAAATAGTCCATTTATGAATTACCTTTTTGTTGTTGTTCTGAGACGAGACAGTTAAAAATTAAATTTGATATTACCTTAACTTAAAAAGCATTGAATCTTTTTTTTGCGTTATTTTTCACGGTGAAAAAGAAATGTCAAGTTGTCAATTTATTTTGAGAAATCAGTGATTTAGTTACCATTGAACTATAAAACACACTTGACGTTTTGTCTGCGTCTCTTAAATCATTAATTATGCGTAGACTCCCACATAGCCTCCAATCAGATATGGTCTTCAGATTGTTGAAAGTTAATTAAATGCCGTGATGTCCGCAACAGATAAAATGAGATGCACTTATTAATTTTATGAGCTCCTATAGGTGTGTCGACAACTTTCCCGGTGCAGTACGTGCTTTTGAGGTTTTTTTGTTCTACGTCTCTTTGATATTTAGGTTCAGATGTATTGATGACATTCTAAATCTTGAGGCTTAGCGTCTTACTTTTTGACAATTTAATGCTCATGTATTAAGTAAAACGCTCGTTTACATTTTGTTGTTTCAGGCAAATCGAACAGCTTGTAAATATAAATAAATTATTATTCTTTTATTTCACAGGGTTGTTTGCTACGAGCTCTTTATACATGTTTTTATTATTACATTTATCTTAACGTTTATCACAAAACGCATGTAAAACATGTTTAAGAATTTGTCTGTCTAAATGCAGATTATCCCTATGTATACATAAATGATTAGGTGTTCAGTATCGATGTTCAATCTTAGAGAATTAAATGAAAATGTATACAAATGTGATTGATTGTAACAGGTAATGCATTTTTATTTACCTAAACCTTGTTGGGTTCAAGTTATTGTTCTTTTGTCATCAAAGGTGATCAAATATACATTTTGTCTTTGATGGCCATTTGAGTGCATGTATATGTTTTATATCATATACTTATTTGCAATCAATTTCCATGAAATCTACTTTTTGGTTTTGTCATGGTCTTATCAAAGTCGTATTTAATCAATAACTTAATAATGCTTATAAGTTTTTTTTTCTATCTTTCTTTATATGTCAAACGTTTGAAAAACTGAAATTTCTATTTTGAAACCATCATCACAACAAAAACATTGCCGGGCTATACTTCATAATAGATGTAGCATGAACTTTTTGCTTTAGTTTGTAAAAAAATAGACGGTTGAAAGTTTAATAAGTTGTTTTGTACTGACAATTTACTAGTACCTATCCTGTTAACCATTTAGAATGCATTATGCATTCGTGTGTTAGTAAAAATGTCTAAATTGAAATAAGTACAAAATTGGGAATGTGCTACTTTTCAGATATTATCATTATTTGCGATAGATTTAATGTCTATCTGAGACGCATATTAGCGATAAATAAATTTCACTAGTTATACATTTTGACTTTTCTATAACTCTTTGTCTTTCTTATCATATCTATGTAAAATAAAACATATTTTTATTAAGCCTTGCAGTTGACTTCACTCCAATTATTTGACGACAGATTAGCATGTGTTACTGCTTTGTATTCTAACTTGAATGAAAAAAACTTAAAGTATGTAATATGATTGCCAATTTTGTCAATTATTTGACATTCAATGTCTTAAATTTGCCTATATTCGATTTATTTCTTTGAAATCAACGACGATGAATTCTAAATTTCTTACTATCGTTTCATTTATTTTCATTCAACATACATGTAGAATTTCAATCAATATATCATAAAGGTTCTCACACTTTTAAAAATATTCACGGTGTTTTTTTATATCTAGAATGACAACTTAAGAAATAATTATTAACAACATTGATTAAAATTTAGATTGAGCGACTTAATGAATTTGACAAGCTTTAATATATTTGAAGCGGAGCTAGCGTAATTTTAAAATGATTTCTTAAGACGTGTTTAATGAGCCAACAAAACAATTTATGACTTGTTCAACTTATAAACTTAATTTTGATGAGAAAGTAAAAACAGTGTCCCGGGGTATGGCAAAGAAAAATAATTTTTGAAAAATAATATTGCTTCTTACTAAGATATTGAAATATTCTAGGTATTATTTCGCTCTTTTAAAGTTAGCGCTGTGCGCGGTGGATTCATTTCCGATAATATTTGAATACGCGAATAAATGGCATGTCACAAATCCGCAAATATTTGCGATTATCATTATTACATTATGAGATGCTATGATGAAGTTAGAATGCATAATATTTTAATTCATGTTGAATAACACATGTTATTGACAGTTTGCATACTTAGAATGAACGCAATTTTACTCGCTATAAAAGAAGGTGTAATTGTTACAAGTACAAAAGTACCCTTCATGTCTTTAGAAAGGTGCTTGAATTAAAAACTAAGGATTTAACTTTCATAACATATTGTAAAGCAGCTTTATAAGTTTTTCAGTTCTGTAATAAGGATGAACACAGTGAACGATACAAAAGCCATGTAAAAATCAAAGGGCTGCAAGCTCTGTGGTATTTTCTGATCTTTGCAATCTTAATCGTACTGTATATCTGTATTTGTTTTCCTGTATAAGTTTATTTTTGGCGTCCTCGGCGCAATGTGAAAGGGCGACAGCAACTTCTCGAGCCTTTTAGTCGGACATAATAAAAGCCGTTTATTCCGACCAGTATGAGGGTGCTTGACTGCGGTCTGGAGACCACAGGGTATTGGTACGCGTTTAACTTTTGAGGCATGGAAGAGCACGTGACCTGTTTTCGGTACATTGAGGAGCATGTGATCTGTAAACCGTACATGATTGGTTAATTGACCTTTTCGGAAACCTGGATAAATACCGTTGGCTGGTACGTTACAGATAATTCTCTAGGGAATTAGACACATAATTAAGAACAAAAAACTATTACGTGATATTTTTAATTTTCTATAATTATGTTACCGTTTAAGGTGGAAAAACTTGAATGATGTGTTTGAAAATGATCAATGTTTCTTTAATATGTATCTCAAAATGTTACAAACAATAAATTGTTTATACTGAAAATCTACAAAATTAAAATATTCGTAGTGGCATCTGCCATCATAAATACTTGTGTGTTTACTTTTTTTTTTTGCTCGGAATTATTCATAAAATGGTAGGCCTATTTAATTATTTTCTTAAAAAAGAAATAATTGTTTTATGTTCGATCTTCTCCGGTCATCAACGGTCACCAGTTTCCAAAGACCTTCTTCTATATTAATCGATTACTGTCAAATATATCCAGATACAAACGTTTATTTATCCTCGCCCCACCCCCTGAAAATAGTTAAATGAAATATATTAATATCATTAAAAACGTTCCCCGCAGGAAACCATTTTATTAATTAAAAATGAAATGTCGCGATATATACAATGAATAGCGAACTGGAGAATTTCGCAATGCAAACATTTTCAAATGAAATAACCTTTTCCGTCAATAAATCGCGCTCTTCGGGGTATTTTTATTTATCATTTTGTAGTACACAGTGGGTTATTATGGTTCATGTATCCGAAAGCTGAATAGAATGATGAGTTGGTGACCTATATATTCCGAAAATCTATTTATAGAGGGGTGTATTCCAATCGGTAATTCCCGGTCTCTCCTGGTCTATTTTGACCGGAATTTACTAGTGACCGGCGAATAGTACCACACGTTTATTGTCCGTCTCTCCCGGTTTTCGAGTAGATGTTTGATATCGTTACAGAACAGAACAAATATTTACAGTTATATAAGTTTTTTTCAAAATGAATGTTTGTCACTTAGTTTGGTTACAATAATTAATGAACACAGATCAACTCTCAAATTTATTGATTATTATTATACATAAACATACAATTCGAAAAAAAAACCCAACAACAACAATAACATGTTTTATAAAACATGATAAAACACTGATACGTTTGTATCAGATAAAAACAATAAATATGTACAATAATTGAGAAAAAAGGTACATTTTTATGGTATTAATATGACACTATCAACTTTGAAACATTTTATTTAATTTGTTATTCGTGTTTAGTAAAGATGCCGAGGAATTATTCAAAGTTACAAATTAGATTTTATGAATTATTCAATTGATTGATAATTTAAAAAATGATAAAGAAAAATACAAATGTACATGTATATGTTTTAAGAATAAACAATATTATAAATTAAAAGTTTAACCATAATTTACTGACTTTTTCCAGTTAAGTTTTTACTTAATATAATCGTCGGTCAATATGACAATTGAATTCTTAAAATATTAGTAAACGTAAAAACTCAGTATTAAAATAGCACATAAAACACAAAAAAAGAAAGAAAACAATATTCATAAAATCTGTATTTTTTATTACAATTATTGTATAATAAACAATAATGCTCAACACGATCGACATGGTAATGTAACCAGTGTCATATAGTTATTAATTAAGTGTGGAGAGATACCTTTAGAGGGGGTCTTCGCTAATAGCGATAACATAATAAGGAACAAGTGTGGTGTTGATCATGCATTTACACATATGGATTATAAATGATTGTATACATGTATATCCGTTGCTAAAAAATCATTTATGTTCATTTTTTATGATAGCCACACTTTATCCTTGCATATCGTGGCTATTTCCAACAAAGACACTAAAAAAAGAATTTAAAAAAATGTTGACTCGACTGGGATTTGAACTCCAGACCTCTCACACGTGAAACGAGCGCGTTACCCCTGCACCACGGACAATTTATAAAAACAGTGGTTGAATAAAATCAAGTCATTCGTAATTTATAATTTCCATTGCATTTTGGGTTAGGGTAATTTCGAGGTATTTTGTTCAGGGTAAACCTGTTGTTTAAAATTGAAGTAAATAATTTAGCAAAAATCTTCTCGCCCAAACAGTCCAACATGTAGAAACTATATATTCAACTACTCGACAGTCAGATTTATTTGTGTAGTATTCGGTCATCGATATCGCTAAAAATAGCATTTTCATTGATTAAATCATATTCATCCGCGTAATTTGTGAGTGTGCATTTATTGACAATTCCATAAGCCAACGCTACTTTTAAAGTTTAAATGTGTAGTAATTTGTTGGACACTTGTAACAAAAACTTGTTCTTTCATTTAAATTGCTGGTTTTTAAGCAGTTTTGAGTGAGAACTACATTGCGTTGTTAGGACTGTTGGGAAATATTGTGTTAGACCGTGGATGTTAGCTATGTATTTATCTGATCTTGCGATCAGAAAATACAACTATAACCCTATTGTCTAGTCTATAAAACGCCAACTACTTATTTCAAGATATCTTATATTCAAGCATATTAATACGCCTAGAGAATGACGCGAACATTGCAATCCTATTCGGCACTTTACGATAACAACTGCCAGGAAAAGAATATGTAACATTATACCTACGTATACATTATCTTAAACATACTTAGTAATACGACACATAAGTGATATATATATTTCACCTTCATAATATCATCGTGACCTGTGTGTTACCCCTGTTTTACATTACATCTAATTGAAAGACCTCGTTTTACATATAAAATATTTTTGAAAATAAATGTCTTTTTGCACAACCATACTTAATGCGTTATTGCCATTTCCATTTGGCGTGAATAAAAAAGGACACGCTTAATTGTGTTATAAGTTCTGTCATACTTTATTATTTTGTATCGTATATTCCTTTCGTTATCAATTTCAGTTACAGCTACACTATACTTTTTTTGTAAATGAGGTAGTTAATTTTGTTTGCAATAAAAAAGCACGCTTGAAAAGCAAAACGGAAGGTAAATAATGAAGATAATCATGCTGATATAATTACATTTTAAAAAATTCTTTTAAACATATCGGCAAAGAGTACTAGAGTTTTACAAATGTTTTAGTGCTAGTGACGCTATTTTTTATCAAAATTACATACATTTACAAGGTTTCCTAGTTAAAAATAATTTCGTATTTGTTTTCGAACTTTATATAATTCATATAACAATTATTCATCAATAAATGATATTAAATTTACTAAATTCAGAGTCATTACGAATTAAGCTACGATCTTTTTTTATTCTTACAGTAAATAATTCGTACAGACAACTTTTCATTATTTTATGTTATTTTCCATATTTTATTAAGGTTTCCTGTTGCTAAATGTCTTGTTATGATTTCATTTGGTAGACATGTTGGTTTTGGGTAACACAAAGGCGTGGTATCAAGTAACAAAAAGTAAGGGGGTTAATAACATATTCAGGACAGTGTTGACAGTCAGTAATAAGTCAGTTAGTTTATCTTTGAGATCAATAGTTCAATGTTCCAGTTTGTGAACTAATCAGAAAGTCCTTTCCTACAAATAAATGACGCATCAATTTTTTTACTTTTCAATAAACTTACTTATAGATAAATTGTTTTGGTTTTGTAAATGCTAATATAAATATGTTTCCTTCCTTTTGTAACAGTAAACAGACTCCAATATGATTATTTGTATGATTGTGATTCCATCTTTGTTAAGTGATTTGTAAGCAAGTGTTTTTAACATGTGATTTGGAAATAGACAGATTATTATTGACTTCATTAACTTTTATTTGATGTTGAAAGTCTCTGATGAGTGTATAACTACCATATCTACAACAATATCAATTCTTTCTGATATGTGCTCGTTGTACTAAGTGATGTGGAATGAACTTACATGCATCACTTAATCTTAATTATTCCTTTGACAGTGACAATGTTATTATTACAATTAACCATGAATCAAATTGTTTTTTTCCCTTTCATATATTTTCCCACAAAGTTTACTCTTATCATATTTTGCTAGAAAATAGTAAAATGGTTAGTTGTTGGTATCTTGTTTATGTATTTTCGTCTGTTGTTAGTTACAATAATTGAATGTACCTTTGTTACAATTTTAAAACCATTTTAACAGTATGTTTCAAACACATACATACTCTTTATCATGTCCATACTATCTTATCCACCTAAACATACATTTCATTTACTTTATATATAAATAATCATATTACACACAAAAAATTAATGTGTTCTTTATAATTCTAAAACGTACTGAAAACTGTAGTTAGGAATAAAATAAATGATAACAAGTACTTAGGCTAACGTTACAACGAATAGAACGGAAGGGAAATCCTTAAGAATTTTAACAATATTCGGATGTAGCATATTTCTCTAATGGATATGGTACTTTTATAAAATAAACCTTCCTTTTAATCAAAGGTCAAGCTATTGAGATATTTATATGTTTTCATCTCATTCTGTCTACAAGATGAAAGGATTTAATGTTAAGTAAACATAAATTGGCATAAAAATATAATGCATATAAAGGGACGTTATGGTACATAACTCTTTTTGAAACGGTTAATGACCTATGATATTTAGTGGAATATAACACACATGTCCTTTCTGATATGCTTGAGAACAAACGACGATTTATACTCTTGCTTGGTAGCTTCGTCACACTTAGACAATCCAAAGTACCTTACTGGTTTTGAGCCTACAGCGATGAGAGAGGCAGGTGATTTGCCAAGGACGTCCCTATTTCGAGTCGTATTATCTGGAATATGTCAATAGCAATCATGATGTATTGTTATTATTAAGAACGTGTTTTAACATAAATTATCAAATTAAATCAACATAAAAAATACAAGAAAAACAAAACCATTAAAAATAAAAGCCGAAGGACGCTTTAATGGGTGGTGTCTAATAACTGTTTACTTTATTCAATTACTACGCTTATTTAAGGACTTCAAATTAATTGACATCAAAAACATTTCAATTCATTATCAACAGAACAAGAGTTTGTCTCGTTATTCGTCTATAGTATTAATACTGCGTTTTGTTCAGTAGTTCATGTAATCTCAAAAATGCAAAATGTAACATAATTTTAATATTCATAAAACAAAACTAAGTTTATTCCCGTACCGTAATTGGTTCTTGTTTGTTGATGTATGTGTTTGTTTCATTGTTGGTTTGTTTCATAATTTGTGAATAGTTTTTTTTTATTAAAAAAATAAATTTATTGACTCGATCCAAAGACGTTTCACTTCAAATATCAAATGACATTCAATTTAGACGTTTTTATTTCTTCCCTTAGTTGTTGTTGTTGTTGTTGTTCTTTTCTCTTTTTTTATATCATCAAATTTGCTCAAAATGTCGTAAAAAAAATCATTCATTTGAAATCGGCTATCATTGTGAGTGCCTTACATTTAAAGATCATATGAGATCATTCTACATATGTTGACAGGTGAGGAAAATACATCTTACTCATTTATCTATGAAGATAATAAAGCTTTCAGTTCTAATTTCCGACTAAAAGATAATCTCATGGCTGAGTCTTCTTTGTTTTTACGAAGAACTTTATCTTAGAATGTAAGATCAAACTAAACAAATTGCATTGAACTAAAATACAAGACAAAAATAAATAACATCAGGACAAAGTATGCCTTCACAATTTATGAAGTTAAGTATATTATCCACACAATGATGTTCTCATTTCCAAAATAATATGTAGTACGATCTTAAAGATAAGTAAAATAAAGTGGACTGATAATTTATATGACAAGCTGATCTGTGTATGAAATTCAAATTTTATGTGTTTAAACATTTGAAACGCAGCCTTTATCATTAATGACAGTCTAGCTTCAGAAGACGCTTTTGATTAAGCTAGTAGAAAGAAATCAAACTCAGTTTCAAAATTTTCCTATTGACTTTGAACATTGACTGATTGCAAAGTACCTCAAACTTTTTCTTTTAAGTAAATTGTCCATTGAGACCTTTTTTTGAGGGAAGATACTTTCGAGGTTTGTATATGACTATAACAGTACTGTATTTTAAATACCATAAAGTCAACTAAGGGAAGCAAAAACACGCTAACCAAGTTTAGGTAGACACGAAACAGCAATGCATGCGAAGGTTATTATAAATGGGAACATAAATTATATATATGTAGGTGCACCGCACTAACCATAATAATTACATCAAATGATAAACAGAGACAATATTCACAAACAAACATAAATTTGACTGACGTCACGAATGACCATAATAAGTTAAATCAGTACGTTGGTTCTAAAATGAACACATAATTTGTTTGTCAGTGTTTGCAATCAAAAACACTTTTTATTTTCAATGATAGCTTGATAGAAGAAAGCCATCCTTTGATGGGTAATGATGTTATTTTTAAGTACCGCATTTATAATGATTATCGCAAGAAACTTTAGTTCTTTATATAGAGCTATATTAGTTTCATTTGATAAGTGTTTATGGGAAACATAAGGGAGTGTTCATCAAGGTGATGCTATAAACAACATATTATTTCTCTTTTTTATATTACACACATCCATAAATAAGGATTGTTTCCATTGAGACGTATTGTTTGTTTATTAAAACATGTTGTACTTTAAGAAATCACTGGTAAAATATAATGAAGTGATAAAAACAAGGAAAGCTCAAGCTCGCATTCCTTCTGAATAGCAACAATAAAATTTTGCAAGTCTCAGAATTTAGTTAAATTGTCAAAAGTGTGACCCATAATAAGGTACCTCTATGTAAGTGTCGTAAAAAGATGATAGTTGTCAGTTATTATAACAAAATTGGCAGTTTGTAAAGGGTAACATGAACGGTAACTTTCAGGCTTTTTAATACGTTAAATATATTATAGTAGACAATACAGAGAAACTGGCTTTAAAATAATAAATAAAAGCATAAAGATTTTTATAGAATAATATTCAATTTACTTTCAAAAAAAGAACAAACAACTTTTGTACGATATGTCCTTTTCAAAATTGGAAACAAAGGAATTCCTACAGAACAACTAAAATGACAAGATTGAAAATATTGCTAGCTCGTTTTATTTCGTAAAATCACGGTCTTTGTATTTTGTCATTTTAACAACTGAAACAAAATTTGAAGGAGTCAAAATAATGCGTATATACCATTGACTTGTCGTTGTCATTTTTGATGTTTCATATTTTAACAAAACTATCATCCGTAAGATACAGCGTAACCAAATCGTCAATAATCTAATATGCTTTTATAGTGAGTAATCATTTTTATTTGCCAAATATTTTTCTTAGAAAATTAAAAGAAATTAAGTAAAATAGCACGAGAACTTCAATGCTTGAATACAACAATTGTTGCTAGTTTTGTTCCCATCGACCTAAGTAAGCCAGTTATTATGCGTTTTATATTATGATATGTTTGTTATGAAAAAAAAAATCAATAATCGAAATGTTTGCAATTCATTGCCTTTGGCATCTTGGGATCAAACAAAATTCATAATTATCGTCATTTAGATATAGGGATTGAAATGGTCTGAAGTCGCAGTTAAAAGTTGTATGTAACTGTCTTGCCGGTAGAAGACAGATTTAGATTTCAGCTTTATTTTCTGAACATTACCTTTTTAAAAAGCATTCAATCTTTATTCATTTCATTAAAATATTTCCTCTTTATAAATTATGTCTTTTTGCTAAAATCCCACTTCTTTCCTCCTTACGGAATTAATGCAGATTTGTATGGTGGCCGATTTGTACCATGCCGTATACGCTCCTCGGGGGGAGGCAAACGAAACACGGACATATGGCAAAGTGACCATTTTGTTGTGCTTTTTTTACCGAGCCCCGCAGAGCAAAAGAACGACAGGTGATCACGTATGTTGTATTTTTGTGTTGGCCTAATTTCGTCTGGCACCAAGTGGAGTGAATGGTGAAAGCAGGACAAAATTATGGACAAAGTGGTCCCCTTGTCGTATTTTTGTGTTTTCGTCTGGCGCGCTGTTGAGCAAAAATATGGCATGGCACAAATCAGCCATCATAGATCTGAGGTGTATTATTGAATTACATGCCAGAATTTTAAAACAACAATAAAGCCTAATTTTATTCATGCAAGATAACAAAAAAAAGGAAACAGGTCTTAAATATTTCTTCATTACGATGTCTTTGCATTCTAAATTGTCACAGTGCATGTCTCCTGTTGATTATTAAAACGTTGCTGTTATGGTAACCGTTATAATGTTGCTAACAAACCATCAATACATGTTTAACGTTGCTATCATCATAATATTAAGTCATTTGCTTGATATTTGCACGTCATGCATGCATGCACGAATGAAGTATGTAAGTTACATTTTATAACCTTATGTATTTTCACATCCCGTAGACTATTGCCTTGTGCATGCAACATTTATTTAAGGCTTTCAGATTATTTGCACGGTTAATAAATGAGAACAAATATACAAAAAAAGAAATCTGCTATAAATTGTTCCCCCTTAACACTTACATGTTTAAAAGTTATCATTGTTTTACTGTATATAATTAAATATTAAAACATAAATTGAAATTGTATAAGTCTCTTTACATAGGAAGTATGTAACAATACGAACGCCATGGTTTGTTTCAAGCACTCATCTATGACATAATGAGCATCACAAAACATTGTCATGAAGAGAGAAAAAAAACACGAAAAGTATAAAATGTTGCCCATGGTTTGAATGTCAGAAAAAAATAATTAAGAAATAAACAGCTTCCGGAATAAGTTTGCAAATCCGGAATTTTCGCAAACTCAGCTACCCTTTCTTAAGTAATTTAAGAATAAATGAAGAGTTCAGTCAACAATGGGTATAAAGTTAAGCAAAAACTGGTCTTTAAATTCCACATACACCTACCTGTGTGCTGGGCAGACAATTAAAGTTGAGTCCCCCATGGGGTTTTATCATTCTTCCACTGGGGCTTTGCTATCCTGTATGGGGTTTTACCCCAATTCTATAAAAATGGCAGAAGAAAATATTGGGAGAACTTGAAAAAAATAAAGAATTAACTGTTTGACAATATATGACTGTATATCTCCTTGAGCGCGCGCGAATGGATCATGCGCGATATCATTGCTAAATGGTTAAAAACACTTAAAATAGCAGCATGATATTCTATTCAGAAATTTTTTATTTTTATTATAATTATGTTAAATAACACAGCTACAATTTTTGAAATGAGTTACGATTCATGGTTTACTTTCAATGTTAATAATTATATAAAATAGAAGTTGATGTTTACTTGCCCTAATGGTATTGTACTCTTTTACAAACATAACATTAGCTTCTACAGAATTGATTTAAGTTCGATTACATTGGAAAATATAAGCCTGTAGAAATATTCACATTTACGTAGCGTTTAATATCAATAAATGTGTTGATGATATTTTGTTTATATATTTAATTGCAATGAATTAATTGGCAATTTAACTTGTACTTTACTAGTATACGGTTTCAAATTGCTATGGTTGTCATTAAAGAAAGATAAATTATTTTTCTATTAACGTCTCGTAAAACAGCTGTCGATATGAATAGAAACAGGTCACTTAATCAATAAGATAATCAGGCTAAATACGGACCCTCTTATCGAAATAAATGAAGATTTCAGGTCATCGATAATCGACAAACGAAGATATATATAGAACCACGATACAGAACAATGAAAGACCCACTAAGGTGAAATTATGCCCCTCCAAAGGTTAATCATGAATGAGCTGGTGAAAGTCAAAAGAAGTTTACATTTTGGCCATATTTCCTTTCAATTTGATAATAATTATTTATATCGCATGAACGATAAATAACTCACGTGGCCAAAAGAAATCTCTGTAAATTTCTATCGGAATTCACCTGTAACGTTTAATTTATAAAAAAAAGTGGTGCAGTGTTTTTTCTTTGTTATTCTGTTTTGGCAGATGTATACTATTATTATCATCATTATTATTATTATCATTATTATTATTAATATTATTATTATTATTCAGATGCTTCATTTAACAAACAAAAATATCATTTACAATTAAATTCCTATAATCATTTTAAATCCTTATTATACATTAGAAAATAAATGAATTATTACAAATTTCCATTTTCAGATATACAATGTCAACTCCGAGTGGCACATATTTCTTCCTAACTAACACAATATTCATCAGTTCGCAGACATTTTCATGCCGTATCGAACAGGCAGAACAAAGGTGAAAAAGTGAAAGAAAAATGTGAACGAAAATTGAAAGATAGAATTCAATCCTGTAGTCAGGCAAATATATTGATATATAAATTGCATAAACACAAACACACCTGGCGAAAATGGGTCTATAAAAATGATCACTCCACATGGTAAACGAGAAGAAAATGTAATATTTCGCAAAGTTTTAATTTTCAGAGTAAATTACATAATTATACAGTCGATAGTATTGAAGTGTGGTGGTTTTAGTAAAAAGTATTATGCTTTATTGTATTAAGAAATATCTAACGTGTGTACACGTACATTATATAATTTAAAATTCCAAGTGAAAAAAGTGTGCGACCATATTGAGCTCAGTAAAATGACACAGTCAATAGTTAAACATAGCATTGTATCACTTAAAGAGGTTTGTTATCGGATCTAAACCATTGAACATCGTACATAATAAATCTTGTTATATGTTTCATCATAAGCAATTAAGTTACATTTTTAACTTTCATTAGCCATTTCATCTCAACATTAAAACCAAAAGCATAATTCAAGGGTTTAATTTGTTACAATTTGTATCAGCTATAATTGTAATTAAGAACTGCTATTTCTTTTTCTTTTTAATTAATCTGAAAATAGAACTTAATATAGAACCATATTATAATTGTAGAATATACAAAAAGTGGCTGATTTCTGTAATAAAACCGATAGTTTAGATAAAAACGTTTTGTAAACAATTAGCAGAAAAGTGTCTTTACTTTCGTAAATACAGATAAGAAAATTGGTGTGATTTTGAAAGACTTGCAACTATATTCTATTAAGATACTCACGGCGATGTCTTATCTCCGAAAAACACAATTCTATGTCGCAAAAATATATACAATTATTATTATAATTCCGTTTTGAAAGTATTGTTCATTTTGTGAATCAGTATAATATATAAAAAACGCGTTCAAAAAAAATTCAGTATAACACTGAACAAGTTATCTCCTATTATCATTGTTAAGCGTAATATTTAATGTTTTTTACATTAGCCCTCCCTGTTATTAAATTTGTTGAGATAAATTAATGCATATGGTTTCATATCAGTATGTTTTGTATGTTTAATTACTCTTGATGTATGGCTGTCTTAATCCGTTATTGGTCAAGTACTATCGTTCATCATCAAACCTAGGGGACAAATTCTAAAAATAAAATATAATTAATATCAATGTCATGCTTAAACTATATTACATGTATCCTTTTATTACCTTTTAGGGCTATTGGGAAGTGTTCGTTTTCCACGACATTTCTGTGCATGCACATGACAATTTCTGTCTGTCATTCAATCATAACATATATATATCCTGTACACTTATAGAAAGACATTTACTTAAAAAGTATGGCTCGCAATTGAACTGCACAATAATGTCAGCTCTACACGACATTATGACTGATTTTATTGTATTCCTTACTTTTTAGTCTTCACTTAAAATACCGCCAACGTGTAGATTTTTTTAAGCTTCGTTATCTCTATTTTGTTACATCAAATTAAAATAATTAAAAATGTAAACCATAATTTAATACCTCATCTGATTTTGGTCGTGGTTTTCTTTATTTTTATATAAGACTTAGTCTTGATTTCCGTCATTTTTTTTATAGACTTGGTCATGGTTTCCTTCATTTCTATATAAGATATTGTTATGGTTTCCTTCATTTCTATATAAGATATTGTTGTTGTTTTATTTTTTTATTTTTTCGATCGACTTTAACTTTTGGAATATGTTCTGTCATATTTGTCGTTCAATCTATATTGATATTGTAACATATAATGTTAATTGTCAAGACCAAATCGATTATCTCGTTTTCTCACGAAATTATCTCACCATTGCGGAGCATTTTATTGATGTCATTTCTTATGCGCCGGAAATTACCTGTCAATAGCATCGTGTTAGCCACGGGTTCTTTTAAACGGTAACGCAATATTAATGTACTTTTCAACAAAGAATACGTTGCTGACTTGTATCTTAAAATATAAACCAGAAGCAACATCGTATGCTATTCAATAAAAGCGATTATTGCCGAGTAGAATAAACGCAACACACGATTTTTATCATGTCATATAAGTTATTTTGTTGTAGTAATGCAAAACAAGTGCATGAATTATTCTTATTATTCAGTTAGAAGTAGGAAATATGTATATTTCTATCAATTTCTATTTCTATCTTGAATAAAAAATTGTAGATTGTAGATAAAAAGATTGTAGTTATTGTGAAATATTAAGTTTTAGATTTCATTTTCAATACAAATATTTGAAAAAAACTGTTTAGTTATGGGGTTAAAGCAGCAACGTCGTTTTCATTCTCAGAAGAAAATCAACAACTGAATATGTTAACTTTGATTGCGAGAGCAATAATGTTACAATCAAATTTATAATTGATGTCTATTAACGTAATAAAATTAAATTCTTATTTAACACTTTATTATGAAGAGGTAGAAGAAATATAAACAATCTCAATAATGTTCGTGCAAATTGCATCACTTCTCTTTTTCACAAAATTAGACATAATGTTTTTTTTTTATAAAAACAATGCCTTTATTTATGCCAATTCTTGTGACTGTTTCGGAAGAAAATGATCAGTTAAGGATATAATATATGAAAATCAAGACCATCAAGGAAGGGCGACGTTCAATGAACGCAACCCCCATACGACCCAGCAACACAGGATATGTTTTAATAAGTGATCATTAAGCAAAGTATAACGATCAATTAGTGTACATGTAAGTGTCTAGGAAAAACACTCGTTACAAAAACATCCTATTGAACTTGTTGACTTCAAAAATAAAAGTACCATCACATAAATGTCGTGTTGATAGTAATTTAGTTATTATTGCTTCATATTTTAAGAGTTATTAAGAAATGTACTTTTTTGCTTCATTCCTAAACATGCACGTGACATTTAACGTCTATCATTCAATCGTAGCCTTAACATATCCTGTCCTTTTACAAACAAAGATGTAATCGTATTATAAAGTATCGCTCGTAATTGAAATGATTGGTAATGGAAGTTTTGCACGGCATTTAGATTTTTGTTTTGTTGCATTTCAGCTTTCTTAATCTTACAGTTGAATCCGCCATATGCCCGTTTTTTTGTTTTTGTTTTTTTTAATGATTTTGATTTATATAGTCAAATGAATAAACGGAAACGATATCATGTTTCCTTGGAATGACTACATAAACCCGATAAACCCTGTAATCAAACATATTTTTCCAGTAAATACTAATCTGCGTATCCTTATTTTGTTCATCAAATCATTGTCATATAAAATTGACTGAAACATTTTACTTAATATACCGTTAGTATGTCAGCTGTCTCCATTCACTCTGAAATAATAACTGTGTTAATATACATTTTTTCAATGTCCAGACGAAATTGATAATCTCATTCACGAAATTTTCTCGCCATCGCAGCGCATTCTTTTAATACCCTCTCTTATTCGTCGGGAATTATCCATCAATAACACCATGTTAACCACGGGCTCATTCAAACATAACGCACTACTCATGTAATTTAGTTTCAAAACGTGTAGATAATCTTGAGAATAATAATGGTACAATCCAATTAGTATTGAATGTTTCTTGTTTACGTTAATATATGCTGAACATGGTTGACCTATTTAGCAACTATTGATTTTATTTAAATTAATATTGAGGCGAATGATTTTCCATCTTTGTTCGTTTACTTTCCGGTTATGCTTCTTTCCTGAAAATGCTCAACAATATAAGAAAACTTTCAACAGTATTCAAGCAAATTGAATCATTTATTTTCTACATAACAGCTGTTATTTTCCATGATGATTGTATGTATACATTTTGTTTTCCAAAATCTATCATTGATTTCAGTTTGTAGACAAACTGTTTTCGTTATTCTTACACGAATATCAACAAAAGAAACTCTTTGAAAACAAAAATAAAAATATACTACAACAACAGGGTCGGTGACGTGCTAGTAGCAGTATTGTTGGTAAGCTATTATTTCTTGTTATAGTTATTGGCTATTAAGACATTGTGCTTTTTGTCCACGATATTTAAACAACATTCCCGTCACAATTCCAGTCTATTCTCAACATAGTCTGTACACTTGGATGAAGTTATACTTAACAATAATGACAGTTATGCAATGACATTGACATTGATTCTATTGTTGTTTTATTTTTCAATCTTTATACATTAAAGACACTAACAAGAAATATATTTAATTTTAACTTGATCAAGTTTAAATTGATCTGTTTCTCGTCAACGTATCCTTATAATGCTTTGTTTCACAAAGCATTGTTATACAAGATCGACTTATAAAATTAGCACTCGTGCTATATTCTGTCAAACTTTACAATCCATTCTATAACGATGCTTTGTTAGATATACAACTGTATTTTTAAATGACCGAATCGATAATATTTTTGCACGGAACTTACACAATCAAAGCGCCGGAAATTACCTACAAAAACGATCATATTCACTATCGGTACTGAAAATGACAATACAATATTTATGATAATAGAAATAAAATAATATTGATAATTTAAATAATAAAAATTAGATAACTGATACCCTGTAGGAAGTTTAAGGTTCTCCATTCCATTCTGTGACGGACAATTGCGTGGGAAATAAGACGGAGTTCTTAAGAAAATTTAAAACAAGTACAAGAATCATTTATTTTTCATCTTGAAATACACATCATGACCGAAACATGTGATAAGTAGGTCATGTGTTAAATATGTGGTTTTTTATTAATGCATGAGATATTTTATAACTTTAGCAATAGCGTGCCAGTGTAATATTTTTACCCTCTCGTTAGTATTGAATGACGTCCATTATATGGAGTTGAAGTTGTCTTATTTGAGTTGTATATAGTACAGATATCAGATATATTATTAGATAGATATATCGTCTTACATTTAATCAGTAGTTTTCATTTTGTAATAAGTCGTATACTAAATCGGTATTTTAATTAAATTTAATCCTTCTGAAAATTTATATTTTGGTTTTAGAAATGTAATAGCATCGATATAATTATGTCACAAGAACACGTGTCTATACCGACAAGGAGCAATATTATATCATTTTGATATGTATGTTATCGTTATACAAATGCATACTCGATATTTAAAAAAGTGCAAATTATTTTAATGTTTAAGACAACAACTGTTTATTGAAAAAAGTAAAGAAATGTAATATAGTAACACGCAGCAAGGTATACTTATGTTAACAAAGAACAACTATATATGGTATCAAGCAGTAAGGTTCTATTATTTTTACAAGGAGGAAGATACATTAACATTATAAAGTAACATTTATTTAGTAACAAGGTGTACATTGTATTAATATTAACAAGCAACAGCTAAAATGTAAAAAGCAAAAATATATATTGTTCTACCAAGCAGCAAGATATATTTGTATGAATAAGAAACAACAATTAATAGACAAAAGCAGGAACAAATATTAAAGTGTCAAGCAGCAAGCGATATTTATAGCAACAACCATCTTGAGATATTTATACCAACTAGCAATAAATAGTAAAAAACTCTGCAAATTCTATAATTCCCTTTAAGAGAACGGCGGTTTTGCTTAACAACCTTCTTCAGGGTACATAAAGAAATAGTAAACAATTACCAGGCAAGTATGTCAGCGCCACATGGCGTCAATAGTGACGACGTCAAAAGGTAACAAAGAGTTAGGTGCAATTATCATAGACATGATCAATTTGATGCAATATACTAGTGCATACTTAACTACATACTAGCAAGAAATGGGTCATGAGGTGTATTAGTAAGTATAGGATATTGATTCTATATCGGAAATGAAACGTTTCTTTTTTAAATACTAAGAATAAAAACAATGAAGAATATCCTTATCTATTTTTGTATTTTGATATTATGAATCATCCATTATAGGACAACTTTTCCATTTGCATGTGTCTTTAGCCGTCATGATTCTTATACAATACTGAATCTAAATTGAGACACGGTTTGTTTACTTTCGTACAAGGATTGATTTACTACTTTAACAATGGTTTGTGCCTTGTGTATTACGCACAGTGATTGCTCCTTTGTGTAAACTGTCAAAATCGTATATTATCCCATTGTCCTAAACGTCAACTGTTAAGTACAATATATACAATACACGAAATAACCTTGCATGAATGTCAACTTTGTCATTGAGGTATTATCAAAGGTTACAATTGCAAAACAACCTGTTTACTTTTATGAATAATTATTTGTAAGTTATTAAGGTTTATCATTTGAATTGCGTTGCACGTTCCATTGCAGTTTCATTATGGACATTTTTTGGAGTGAATGAGCCCGTCAGTTTTGCAACAAGACAATGTTGTATAGTCATTTTACTTACTTGTTTATTACATAAAACTGCTAACGACAACAAATTGCCCAAGTTGCTTCAGGAGAATGTCTTTAATATGTGGCATTGACGTGCTATTAAAAATCTCGAGATTTAATCGTTGTTTAGTTCTGTTGTTCCTTTTAGTTTCAATTAATAAAAAGCATTCGATTCTTAATGCTATTTGCCGGGATACGAAATAAGACTGGGCGGAAGAATTACCCTATTTATAAGTCATGCTCAAGTATCAATTCATGTAGAAAAGCTCATTAATTTCTTCCAAGCAAAGGGTGTGCTACTTACGTACTTATGTATTCTGATAAAGCACTGTGCTGCATGATTAAACACTATTAGTTTTAATTAGATATCCTGTTTTGTTGCGATATCTACGACTCCTATTCTTTCTCCTTTTGTATGATAATTTGCTTTGAATTAAATTTCAAACATTTCTGTAAAACATTAGTTTATTGTACCTCACATTGACAAATGTATGTATTTATGTATGTGTGCATGTATGCAAGATGTTTTCATCTTTATAGATAAGAAGTTCTATTCTCATGTTTACAGAATAAAAATGTGCATCACTTTATTGTTTTAAAGATTATTTATATCCGAAGAGTTCCAACTTTAACAAATATATCATTGAAGAGTTTTAACTTTAATATAATTATAGAATTATTTCAAATATTTGAATGTTTTATAATGTATTTGTATTTTGATTAGGATTATTGTACTGGCGTTGCTTTCTTATTAGGGAAACAAATACATAGTAATGCTTGTTTCTTGGTAGATGCTTTGATATGATATATTCATTTTATTGAGAACCATTTTTGTGTGATTGTCATTAGCCATGCGACATGCCCTCCCAGCTGCATGACTTTCTTAATTTCTTTTCTTACACTTCGGAAACAAGCAATCGATAACACAATTTCAATCATGGGTTCGTTATATCGGAAATGTGTAATTATCTGTTTTTAATAAACTACGTCTAACTGTAAGATTAACGAGTATTATAAAGAATTTAAAATATGACCTGTTTTTTATTCTAATACAATTATCTGATAGAGAATACTGCTTTCTGTGCAAAGTGTTGTATATGCCGCTTATATAACGAGGCGGTGGACTGGTGTTGATTGGTTGATTAGGTTACAGGTATTCAGTAATCATGGAATATTGGATGCATGACTAGCAGTAAAAACCATACATTGTCACTAATTTTGGAATATTGGATACACGATATTTGGTAATTTAAAAATAAAGCATAAAAACAATAAATTAGTCCTTAAGCATACGTGGCAGCCGTAAAAGATATATTCTTAGATTTACGTCATTCTTGACTGTTAGATATCTGAAAAAAGCACTGGAAATACCTTTGTATATATATTTGTTTTTTAAAAAGTTTATAAGTTTCGTATGGTGTTCAATTGATGCTAGCAACAGAAATACAATATTGTTGTTATATATAAATAATGTTTCTCGACTTACCTTTTTATGTTGCACATAGCAGAATATTAATTGCCAAAACCTTATCGTTATTCCTATAATAAAAAATATGGTAAGGATGTGTTATATAAACTGGATATTACCGCCGATGGCTGTGGAAATGTTAAATAATTATTGATACTTTTTTGTGGTACTATTTATTCATGTAAACTGTCTCATCATTTTATGGTTACTATTAATCAGAAAAAAAAGCGAAAGACAAATAGGTCATTAGGTCGACAATATCATAAGATTGTTAAAAACTGAGTTCCTCTTTTTTATATCCCTTTTAATACGTTTCCTGTTTCTACCTTTTTAAGACTTATAAAGCCATTACAACAAAAGTATTACTTATATCTTAATGTAGTCTTAATGTAAAAGAAAGAGGAAATCTTAAATTTCTTCTCATTTGTTTCTGAAGTGATCCTTTATGATAGAAACAGATACATGAATACCAAGGTCTAATGAAATATACATTGTCAGTACCTTTCCCTCCGAATATATTTAACCTGTTTATTTACAACAAAATAGTTTGCTTTCTAGGTTACCGTACTGGTTACCATAGTGACATTTCTTTTTTTGATCATATAAAAGTTAGGCCACATTATGCCTCAGGAAAACATGTTCTTTAGACGGGGTACACTTTATGAATACGTTTATATAAGTGACTATTCATTAAAAAAATTGTAGATCATCCCATAATCCCCGATAGAAAACAAATATATTTTTTCTTTCTTTAGAAAGGACAAACATGAGTTTAATAACATTTATATAAAGTTTTTAGAGTATTTGAAAGGTAATCATTTTCGAATGTAGCAACTAATGTGAATTGTGTTTCATTAAAGAAGCAAATGCAAGCACAGTTGTATTTTGACTTCAATACAATTAACTGAACTACTTACAATAAATATGCCGAAAATATAACAGAGGCAAATAACTTGTCTAATAATTAGCCAATACGTTGCATTTTTGCAAACAAAAAATGTCACCGAACATTTCTGAAGCATAATGCGCCTTTAAGAGATATGACTCAAATTTTGAAAAGCAAAAGGAAATGGATTCTGCAATCGTCCTCATATCATTTTTCATTGCTTGTACAGGCTTTCTTAACAGTCAATATCCATTCGATATTATACAAAATAACACAAACGTACGTCTTCATTGTGGGTATCAAATTATTTTATAAAAATAACTTATTTGATATGTCAATAAAACCTTATTCAATATGTTAATGTTTATAATTATAACCTCTTTTATAATCTTTTTATATAGTTAGACTGCGATAATCTATTTTAATAAATCTTTTGAAATCTTATAATTAATTATCGTCACACCAAATAACATTTTTAAAAGCAAAATTCTTAAAGAGGAGAAAACTTTTGAATTAAAGATGCAATTTCATAAAAATGTTCAGCTCTTTTTGACTTATCACAAATATTGTTATATTTGCCATGTTTTAAGTCTATTTGTTGCCATGGCAATAAAAATATTTCCAGTACTTTTTGAGTTATCACTGGAATCAGTTTATGTGTAAAAATTGCAATATTTTCAGTATATGTGTTGCCATAGCAACCAGAATTTTCAACATTGGAAGAAAAGAAAAAGACGTGCATAATCTCCAGACTGCCATCTATCCATAAAATATTTCTATTACTTTTTGCGTTAACACTGGATCCAGTTTATGTGTAAAATTTGTTGCCATAGCAACCAGACTTTTCAACATAAGAAGAAAACGAAAATATGTGCATAATCTCTAGACTGCCATCTACCCATATTTCAAGTTTCCTAAAAATATTTCCAGTACTTTTGCGTTATCACTGGATCCAGTTTATGTGTAAAATTTGCCATATTTTCAGCATATTTGTTGCCATAGCAACCAGAATTTTCAACATAGGAAGAAAAGAAAAAGACGGACGGACTGACGGACAGACAGACGTACGGACGGACGGAGGGTAAACCTAAAGTCCCCTCCGGTAAACCGGTAGGGGACTAATAATTATATTTATTCAGACTAATTCATATTTACTTTATTTTTTTCAACCATTTCATAGATTTATTTTCCGCTTTAAAAGTAATAATATCACATTTTAATACCGTTACATATTAACAAATACTGACTTATGAATGGCAGATTCAGAAACTAGAATGTCATATTTTATATAATAAAATCAAGTTCGTAATATTATCCTTTTTATGACAAAACAAGCTAACATGATATCCCCGATCCGGAGAAAAATGTCAACCCATCTGGAAAATTAATTTCCCTTTTTCGAATTATGTCACTCTCTCTGGTAAAAAATGATAACAATTTCCATGACAATTGAAATTAAAATTCTTTTCACAAAACCAATCATAGGGATGTGGATGAATCGGTAGCGAATTTCCATTTGACATTAAAATTAAAATTCACAAGTACATGTACACCTGTCCATGTAATTTGGATTCATAAAGAAACGGTTTCAACTAAAAAAGATTGAGAATATGACAAACCCAATCAGGCTTTTAATTTCCCACGAGATAATGCCTGAACTTAAACATTAAAATTCATTAGTTGCAAACCTTGAGCATAATACAATGATTGACAATATCTTTAAAAAACATCGCATTCAAGGTTATTGATGCGAGTTAATCTTAACATATCCATTTAAATGTCACAAATGACTGCCAGAAAATATGACGAATAAAGTTAATGATGTGCTAACAACAAAGGCGAACAAAGCCGTCGGTCAGTACAAGACTCTTTTATTTATTAATAAATAAAATACTTTAATTACTGCCAGATTTTTACAATGTTAATAAATGTTATATGTGTTAAGAAAAACGTAGAATATCAATAGAATCATCGATGGATTAATAAATATAATCATTTGATGTTTTCCACTAAAGATTTTGGTTCAGACATTTTGAACTAGACTTATCTTATGCATTATAATTGTGTAAATAAATCTCTCGAATTCTTATTTGCACAAACACTTTGTAAACTTTGCCGTATATACGCTGAAAAAACGCAAGCGCGCACATGTATTTCTGCATCTCAGATCGGTTACTACGTGTGTGCATAGAATTGATTATTGCTTTTTTGTTCTTTATGTCATAGTTCTCGATTCAAATGTTATTCCTTCAAACAAAAATAAATAAATGTTATACCGCTATATTGACGTTCTATTTGGTAGCGTTTGTGTAGCTATTAAACGGCTAACGACATTTTATTTGACGAGATATACGGTAGAAAATAGTGTATACGAGATAAATAAGACCAAATGCACTAACCGAGGATTATATTTATGTCATCAATGCTAATAATATGTTTTGCTTGTAGACAATTATGCATTATATTTCCTGATTAAATTTCAATATCAACTTTCCTAGTAAATGAAATAAATTTATATGATACAGTTGGGTCACGTATTAACTATTTGTTCTTTTATAATTAGAATTAGTGGACAATACAAGATGCATTTTACATATGACTGTTTAAATTTTGTGTTATTTTTATTTAATTTTTATAACTGCATTAATTGTTAATTGTTGATAAACACATACCTTTCACAGAACTTTGTTATTTGAAGCCGGATTTTAAAACTATTTCACTGAAATGATCACCATATTGAGACGACGTGTCAAGCACAACATTTGGGTCACTACCTTAAAGGTCAAGGTCACAGCATGACCTTGCAGCAAAATCGTGTGCGGATTTCACAGAAATGATCACCACATTAAAAGACAAGAATAATGATCAACTAGGCAAAGGCAACGGCAACGTTCACAGGACACAGACCCCGACACACCCAAGTAGGGCACCCGGAAGGCACCAAACCAAAACCTGGAGTGGACATTAGGGCGGTGGAAGGAGAGGGACATGTAATGTGTGAAATAATATAAACTAAAACGGGCCCATATGGGAATTAAAGGGACAAGGGCTGTAAGGATGAGAAGGGGTGAGGGTAAAAAAATGGAAGGGGGTGTGAGAAAATACTCTTCTTAAATTGAAACTATTCATTATTGGGTATGCAATAAATGGCTTTCTGCGAAAAATGATAAGACGACGTGTCGCTCGCAAGTCTGTAGATAGATCTCATTGAGTAGAAGTGCAGTGCAAAGAACATTAACTCTGCCTTGCCTAAGTTTAGAATTATCACACTTTGAAGTTTGTCTGGGACATTACTCTGAAACTACAAAAATATATACTTTTCTGTGTGGGGAGCATTACCCGGTTCAACCGGCTCTTGTTCTCATGAACAGACTCAGTCAACCTGAATCTGCAATCAATATAATGTAATATTGTTGCGATAAATGCTTCCGAGGAATCACTCTTGAACATAATTTTATTAATTCGTCCACATTTTGGGTAATTTCATTATTTCATTATACTCAAGTTCTAATAGAAATCTATATTTTGCAGAAAATTACACTTTATTATAATAATTATCTTATTCGGAATGAGCGCAGTATAACGCTTCAGACTGATTCAGATTTGTCTTTAATTAAAATCTCTTTCATCTCCCGATTTAACTTTGGACGACAATACATAAACTTATTTATAGAACCATTCAGTTAAGAAATCAATTATTATATTATGTTTAAATTTTAGGTGACTAGTTAACAATTGACTCTAGGATGTTAAGTGTTGTTCTACCTGTTTGCAATTTTTAAGGAAAGCATAAATAAAATTACTCATTGTGTACGTGTAAAATTCTGTAAGCTGCCTCATCGTATGTGTCAGCATAGTTATTGCAATGCATGTAACAAAAAAAGAAAAAAAAAGAATGCGACATCTTATTATTTTGCCATTACTTCTGTTGATATTGTGGCATTTGTTACAATAAACATGATCACCACCATGGTTTGTTATGAGAAAACTGTCAAACTATTAAAACAATGTTGCTATAAATGTTATAGCTTGCTTAAAAGTAAATTTAAATGACAAGCATTGTATAGATAAATGATAATATAATGGGATGTAGTTGGAAATTACAGCAAACGGACGCCCATCTGTTGTTGATATCTTAATACGATTTTTGACATATGGATATTTTGTATATATTACAATATAGTCATTTTTGATAAAGCATCCTTAAAGAATTCAATTACTGTTCACATCATTTTGTTAACTTCACATAAACAACAACAGGCGCTCGATAGTTATTATGTATGTTCAACGCTTATATGATCACAGAAAAAAATTGTTTGATGGTGTTTGTTTAATATTGTTCGAAATACGCAAAACAATGCTAGGAAACGGAAATTACCCCACGCGAATGTCAGAAACATATGTGTGACATTCAGGAAGTTACGTTCTTGAAATAATTTTCTCGATTAAGAACTGTTTTGAAAAATCAATTGTAAGTTTCCCCTGCTCTTCAACATAAGATTCATAACAACAATAATCTTTGTTTATTCTGTTATTCTGTTTGTACTTATAATTATTTAAAGAAATACATTTATTATAGACCTTAAATGAGTTTTCAGTCACTTAAGACCGTGACATAATAAAATAAATTCTCTAAAGAAAAAAGGGAGATGGCAAGTGACAAATGTATCAAAGTCAATCCTTAAAATGGCAATGCTCGTGCAATTAGGAATATGGCATGGTTCATTAAAATCTCACATTCAGCAATATATTACAAGAAACCAATTTTCTCTAGGGAAATCAAATGTCTGGCCTTAATATAATCATATCTTTATGATGTGAGAATACGACAATGTAAGGTCCACTGGTATTAATTAAGTCACATCAATGGGACTTAACGGACAGTGTAAGGGTCACCGATACTGTTTATTCGTGCAGAAGTACCGGTTAAGTTGACAATTTCTTCTTTATTTCGTTATACATATTTCGGTCAATTTATGGAATATGTGTTTCCTTACACAGTTACTAGACTTAAATGCTTTTAAATGCGTTTTAGTTTTTAAAAAATAAGATATTCTGAAAAAAAGGAACGGTGTAAGCGAATGGTCTTAAGATTTGGCCAAGACTGTCACCAAACGGTCCGCGAATCTAAAACAAAATATATTTACAGTAACATGTACCGTCATGCCAAAGATCAAAACCTTATTAAAGGTTATTTAATGTTTGAGAAATGTGTCAAGTTAGTGTTGAAATGTAAAGCATAAAGTAGAAGCCAATCCCCATTTTGACATAAAAAGTGCAGTTCTTAGTACATCTATTTATTTAAGTTGAAACTACATCTATTTTATTTAAGTTGAAACTGCATTGAAACTTTCAAAAATGTTTGTTTAAAAATGTTGCAAGCAATCCGACTAGTTTTGCTAAGGAAATGACACATCTCATTACCTCTATGCAATGATTGCAAACCTTCGGCATTGGCAATATTATTTGATATGGTGAGGTCTATACAAGTAATTCATGTGAAAAATAAACCACATAACTAAATTGGGGTATTTGAAACCTTTAGTAAGGACATCTCTCTATTTTGAGTTTTCTTTAATGTGTCATCTAAATAAATTCTGGACAATTTCCCTTCCTTTAATCATTTTGGCATTTTTATTCTAAAATTATTAAAAGTTGCAATATGTATAGTTTTACTCTTCGTATTGCAATTTTAATCAACCTTCAGCATCAACAGAATTCTTGGAAAAAATTATATTCTATCCCGTAATGTTAATTGTCTCTTTGTATTGATACAATAATTTGATTAGGATCTATAACATTTTGGTACTTATATATGCAAAGTTGATAGATTAAGCCAGACAATTATGTGTTATTTATAGCATGCAGACAATTACGTATGCGATAAACTTATCTGATTAGGATTGATCTGTACACATTTGCTGTATGCAATCAATAAGTGCAACATAAGTACCATTAAGACATACTTAATGTCTGATACTTATTTTTCAAATAGTTGATGCAAAGCCAAACTAAGTCTATATATATATTTCCTGTAAAAATGATAATGCACCATCATTGTAATTTTGATTTTTTTGTTTGTAGGACGACTTTGGATTTTCTTTATATGCATTTATTTAAAATTACTTTGCTTGTTTACTGTGTGATTAAATGTATCAGATTTGATTTGCCTATGCAATTTGTTTAATGATTTTGATAGAAAAGTATTTAACATGGGCTATACAAATGAGAAAAAATAATAGTTGAGAATAACGTGAGCTTTACGTTGACATTGTGATAATAAATCTAGCTATAAAATTCCAATTTAATTTACGCATGCGATTTTCCATGCCATTAGCAATCCATATTCATTGTTCAACAAATAAAGATTGTCCAATTCTTAAATTTATTAACTTTCATTGGAAAATAGTCAAGAGCTACTGCATTATGTTTATAACATTATTGAATTAATGATAATTGCATTCAATTAATTTGAAGAATTTAACAAGTACTAGAATAAATTGTTAGCTTAAAAACACTTTAATACACTATTTTTGTTTAATTTGTTTATCAATATCTTCAAAGATATACTTCAACGCTTAATTTTAAGACAAAGAAAAACTACAAAATGAAACTTTGAAAGGGCCTCTGTTCCGCCGATCTAATCACGTTTATGACAAGAACTAAGTGTTCCTTTTATTCATATATTTTAACATGCACCAATGTCGCGTTTTATATGCATTGCATAACTATTGACGCAATGGTGTCAACGCCACATTTGCTCCGGAAATTCAACTTAAATTGTGTCATTATTTTGTCGACTACAATATACTTGATAATATAAAATCATGATAAGAGTTAGGTACATGTAATTGCATGTCAAGAACACAATTTGTCCTTCTGGGATTGGCTTTAATTAGTATTTTTGATTGGCTTTAATTAGTTTTATAGATTATAGAAAGGAAATATTGAAACCCGAGCTCATTTATTAAGTTTTCTTAAGCGTGTGTGATTTTGCTCACGTGCGTATATGGCTTTCGTCTGATCCTAACACATTTTGTCTGATCTTTTGTAATGATCTTAACCTTAATTAAATAAGGTGTGTTATGATACATTTAATATAGCAGATCGTCAACAATTTTTAAAAAATCATACAACACTGAGTGTAGCTTTTGATTATTTAAATGTTTACATCTAATTTAAAGTTGAAGAGAGTGTGACTGTAAATAATAATATAGAATCTCATTAATAATTATTTATCAATATAACATAAATGTACATTTGCAACACCTATTTTAAATTTTAATTTCATATGTTAAAAATACAACAAGAAGCTTTCATGCATGCCACATAAGAAGTAGTTCGTTCAAAGGAAAGAGTATTTGTGAGGGATTTGTTTAGGATAAAAAATAGAACATGTCAAAATTTGATCCGATCATGATGTTACTTAAATTAGTTATGCTTCACAACTTCGGAAATTCATCAGATAATGCCAAATAATATATCCTCTCGAGGGAAATCAGAAGTCTGACCTTAAAATGCACGAGAACACCAGAATAAAAGGACATGGCTATATATGCCCATTGATAATTCTGATTCATAATTTTGCATCAAGAAGTACAAGAAAGAATATTTCCGGAAAAAAAGGAACACAAATAAGATTGACGTATCTTGCTAGGAAAAACATCATTCACCGTTGTTTATCCAACATTTTGTGAAAATTGCAATTTTAAAAGTAAAATAAGTGTGAAGGAATACACATTTTAACTTGCATATGTATGTAAACTAAAAATACATTTCCGATATATTCACCATGATTGTTTTACTTACAGCAATATAAAACAGAATGGTAACAAGAACAGATTAACTGCATTCTATAACTGATTAAAATATGTTCAGAGGAGAAAACATAAATTCGCAAATTCCAAATACTCATCCAACTTCCACCAAGTAATCAACATACGATTTCAATAATACAAAAATATCAATTGTAGCCACGGACCCAACACACAGGAAAGGGCGGGTTATGAGCCATTTTTTATCTTTTTGTCGATCAAGCAAAACCAGGTTATTGCGGTTTTTTTGTGTGTTTTATCTTTGCGTCAGATATACTGGGTAGTATATATCTAAGTTGCAGTGCTGGTGTTTTTAGCTGTGATTCACTATCTGACGTCACGTCCGGGCGAGGCTTTACTAGGTGTTTGAAAATTCAAAACTGAGTGTCCAACTTCTCCCCGGGTACAGAAAGGTCAAAGTGAAAACTGAAAAGTGCAAGGAAAAAGTACCGGTACATGAAGTTTACACATATCATATAATGCATGCATTATATAAATACTGTAATATTAAAACGATTTCAAATCTCCTTATCATTTGTTATAACGAGATCAAGAAGGACATAACTCAGAAAAGTTATCAACAAAAAACGAGTTCAGAAGAATGAAGACTTAAATGAAGATATTCAAAATCTTTGGTTATTTTTTCAACAAAATATAATTAAAAGAAATCATAAAAGCAACTATGAAGGTAATAACTCTAAATTCCTTTCACGAATTCAATACCGGTTGTAATAATTTGAATCCGCATTTATGATATCATTTGAGTGTTCAAATATAGATATGCTTTAAGCAAATTTCAGCAACGTGGGGTATTTATGTCTTACAAATTTGATATCTAATTATTTACAATGTACATTTTTTTTATTTTAAAGTAGGAAACTGATTCAAGAAGTGTAAAACATTCGTTTACTAAGTAGGAACATTTCAATTAAAAATAAATATTTAAACTCATTGAAACTTTTGAGACACAATGTATGTAATAATTAAAAACTTACCGAACAAATGTTAATATTTATATCCTTAAGGAGTTTGTTTGTTTGTTTCATTTTACGCCTTTTCCCAACAGTATTTCAGACATATAGGCGGGTAATTTCCTAACCATCGTTCCTGGAGAGTTTCACCAGTACTAGACTACCTTCCCCCGTGCAAAACTACCAAAGTATCTCCCGGGGATCGAACCAACACCAGAGAGATAACTGGATTAAAAGTCATCGACTCTAACCCCTCGACAACGGAGGCGGTTACCTCAGGGAGTAAATCGACTGGGAATATATTTCAGAAACGATTGATTTTTACAAGAAAGGCCTCATTGGTTTTGCTTTTGGTTTTCAAATGTGATAATGTGTGATAAGGACTGCCAAGTTTTAACACGAACATGGTTGAAATCTGATTTTTTACCTGTCACAAAGGTCCCTTGACAATGCAGAATGCTACGGAATGCCGTTAGGGCCATCGCCTATGAATGTGTTGATCTGAAACGCGATAGTCGATAGTACGATGGTGAAAACGCGAAATCACGAAACTAGGATGGTGAAAACGCGAAAGTACGATGATGAAAACGCGATAGTACGATGATGAAATCGCGACAGTACGATACTACGATGATGAAAACGCGATAAACTATCGTGTTTTCACCATCGTACTGTCGCGTTTTCACCGTCGTAGTTTCGTGATTTCGCGTTTTCATCATCGTACTGTCGAGTATCGCGTTTCAGATCAAACCATTCATAGGCGATGGCCCTAACGCCATTCCGGCGTACTTTCACGTTTTCATCATCGTACTTTCGCATTTTCACCATCGTAGTTTCGTGATATCGCGTTTTCACCATCGTACTATCGACTATCGCGTTTCAGATCAACACATTCATAGGCAATGGCCCTAACGGCATTCCGTAGAATGCCGGCTCAGAATGCGTGATACATATGATTATTGTCTAAAAATCATATTGTGACAAAATAACATTTTGTCAGCAGCATAAACATGTGACTTGTTATGAGTCGGTAGAATTAATGTGTGGCTAGATGGACGAAAAAACAGCGACAATGCAAAACTGAATGGATTTATATCGTCAACTAAAATAGAGAAAAACAGAATCCCTAAAGAAAGCCCAACACGGCAAAATTGTAAAAAATGTTGCAGGCTCGGTTTGATTGAGCCTGTTCATGGACGGTACTGGAAAGTGCAAGTTACCGTCCACGCCCCCTAGCACCGGCTTAAACAGCATTCAACATTTAAACATAAAATGGTAAATTTTGAATTTAAAAACATCCGCAGATGTGTTCATACGGCGGTTATCATGGAACCTTCAATGTGACACAGTAGTGTCATTCCATGAAAAGCGGCGTATGGTCCCCAAGTAATAGAAAGCCTTCCCATCTATGTTATATATCAGATGAGGTTTGTTATGAAGGTTGTATTTGGTCATTATATCACAAAGCTCAATGAAATATTTGTCAACAGCCTGACGAGTTGCACTTTTTGCTCTGAATATCTCCAAACTTCCGGGAACTTTAACTTTAAGAGTTCTATCTAGCGCCGAAAGAAGTTATAGAACCAACGGTCTGTTAGAGGGCGATCTCTGTTACAAATGGCAAGATGAAAAGTCAGTTGCAAGATTGATAGTTTCAGTTCTACTATAACCATACCCTTCCTCTGTCATTTGTTAAGGTGCTGTGGAAGTAAGGACTCCTGTTCCAAAGTAAAGTGTAGTAATGTGCCAGATTTGACAACATCAACATCATTTTTTCCACTGATCCTATTTTGTAGGGTAGTTGCAGGGATTCCATTATTGCTTGATGCACCTCTCATTGACATTTTACAAAATCTGAAATCAGTATATGCCTCAGTCAAGCTGTTAAAACTATATGACTGTATTTACCCTTAGCTTTGAACTGAACCTATTATAAAATCTCAATTCCTAAAAAAATATAAGCTATCATCAGATATTTTTATTAAGGACCCCATGTGTTAAGTCTGATCAATATTTAATGGTCCACAAAATCAGATTCTGTTTAGAAGGACTCCTACATTGTCGAATGAATACTTAGTGGTGTTATTTTTCGTATACCTACGACTTGGGCAAATCATTAGCATGCAGCTGATACATTAAATATTGTTTTATTTTACTATTTCAAACAAGTTTATATTAAATTTAAGAAACAAATGACAGATTTGCATTCATATAGGTAAACTAAACTGCTTCTTACCGTATTTCTGATAATTTCTGACAAAAAGTTAAGTTTGACGTAACATTACACAAATTAGGTTATTAATTGAACATGGTTGTGTTCGAATTTAGGTTGTGATTAAAAAATGGTTGATTCGGGGTATGTCATACGTAAAACGTTCAATAATTTCTGATCAGATTTTCAATGATAAATTTTTGTTAGTTTAAAGGGCAGCCTCTAATAAACAACATGAATCAAAACTAACTAGAAGTGACGGTTGAAGTCCTTCGATACCGATTCTTAAATTAAAGAAATCACTTCATTAAATCAGGAACGGAAGCGTGTAGTGTAGAGACAATTCATTTTCTTCAACATACAGTTAGAAATCATAAGTAAATACAATGTAATAAGACTCGGCCGTAGCACAACACTACATACAGAAACGCGAAATCACGAAACTAGGATGGTGAAAACGCGAAAGTACGATGATGAAAACGCGATAGTACGATGATGAAATCGCGACAGTACGATACTACGATGATGAAAACGCGATAAACTATCGTGTTTTCACCATCGTACTGTCGCGTTTTCACCATCGTAGTTTCGTGATTTCGCGTTTTCGTCATCGTACTGTCGAGTATCGCGTTTCAGATCAAACCATTCATAGGCGATGGCCCTAACGGCATTCCGGAATCATCGTACTTTCGCGTTTTCATCATCTAGCTTTCGCATTTTCACCATCGTAGTTTCGTGATTTCGCGTTTTCACCATCGTACTATCGACTATCGCGTTTCAGATCAACACAGTCATAGGCAATGGCCCTAACGGCATTCCGTAGAATGCCGGCTCAGAATGCGTGATACATATGATTATTGTCTAAAAATCATATTGTGACAAAATAACATTTTGTCAGCAGCATAAACATGTGACTTGTTATGAGTCGGTAGAATTAATGTGTGGCTAGATGGACGAAAAAACAGCGACAATGCAAAACTGAATGGATTTATATCGTCAACTAAAATAGAGAAAAACAGAATCCCTAAAGAAAGCCCAACACGGCAAAATTGTAAAAATGTTGCAGGCTCGGTTTGATTGAGCCTGTTCATGGACGGTACTGGAAAGTGCAAGTTACCGTCCACGCCCCCTAGCACCGGCTTAAACAGCATTCAACATTTAAACATAAAATGGTAAATTTTGAATTTAAAAACATCCGCAGATGTGTTCATACGGCGGTTATCATGGAACCTTCAATGTGACACAGTAGTGTCATTCCATGAAAAGCGGCGTATGGTCCCCAAGTAATAGAAAGCCTTCCCATCTATGTTATATATCAGATGAGGTTTGTTATGAAGGTTGTATTTGGTCATTATATCACAAAGCTCAATGAAATATTTGTCAACAGCCTGACGAGTTGCACTTTTTGCTCTGAATATCTCCAAACTTCCGGGAACTTTAACTTTAAGAGTTCTATCTAGCGCCGAAAGAAGTTATAGAACCAACGGTCTGTTAGAGGGCGATCTCTGTTACAAATGGCAAGATGAAAAGTCAGTTGCAAGATTGATAGTTTCAGTTCTACTATAACCATACCCTTCCTCTGTCATTTGTTAAGGTGCTGTGGAAGTAAGGACTCCTGTTCCAAAGTAAAGTGTAGTAATGTGCCAGATTTGACAACATCAACATCATTTTTTCCACTGATCCTATTTTGTAGGGTAGTTGCAGGGATTCCATTATTGCTTGATGCACCTCTCATTGACATTTTACAAAATCTGAAATCAGTATATGCCTCAGTCAAGCTGTTAAAACTATATGACTGTATTTACCCTTAGCTTTGAACTGAACCTATTATAAAATCTCAATTCCTAAAAAAATATAAGCTATCATCAGATATTTTTATTAAGGACCCCTGTGTTAAGTCTGATCAATATTTAATGGTCCACAAAATCAGATTCTGTTTAGAAGGACTCCTACATTGTCGAATGAATACTTAGTGGTGTTATTTTTCGTATACCTACGACTTGGGCAAATCATTAGCATGCAGCTGATACATTAAATATTGTTTTATTTTACTATTTCAAACAAGTTTATATTAAATTTAAGAAACAAATGACAGATTTGCATTCATATAGGTAAACTAAACTGCTTCTTACCGTATTTCTGATAATTTCTGACAAAAAGTTAAGTTTGACGTAACATTACACAAATTAGGTTATTAATTGAACATGGTTGTGTTCGAATTTAGGTTGTGATTAAAAAATGGTTGATTCGGGGTATGTCATACGTAAAACGTTCAATAATTTCTGATCAGATTTTCAATGATAAATTTTTGTTAGTTTAAAGGGCAGCCTCTAATAAACAACATGAATCAAAACTAACTAGAAGTGACGGTTGAAGTCCTTCGATACCGATTCTTAAATTAAAGAAATCACTTCATTAAATCAGGAACGGAAGCGTGTAGTGTAGAGACAATTCATTTTCTTCAACATACAGTTAGAAATCATAAGTAAATACAATGTAATAAGACTCGGCCGTAGCACAACACTACATACAGAAACAGCAATTATGCAGCGGTCAATTGCACCCATGTATGAAAGGCCAGGAAAGGCGGACACGTGCACCGAAGTAAACAAAATAATAAAAAGTTGAGTTCAATCACCCAAACCATTGTAAATGACAAGATCAAGACGGACTTGACAGTAGAAAATTTATAATATCATCAATAAAACTGAGTTCAGAAACAGATATGGCCGAAATATAAATATTTGTAAAAAGAGTAAGGATGGCCACTATAATTCATAAATACTAAACTAATAAACTTTGATTAATTTCTAGCAAGATATAATCATCATAAAATATCTTCAAATGTTATAACAATAATTTTCTTTCACAGAAAAAATAAAGTTTAACTTTCAGCTATTCGGGGGTAATAATATAAGTCATCTTTAAAAAAAATCATTTGAGTTTTTTAAAAAAAAAAGTTTTATGCAAAGTTTGGCAGCGTGGGCGTGTTTTTAATAATTCTAAATCTGATAGAAGAACAATATTATTTTTGTATCACTTTGTCACAGGAGGGGTGTCTGACATTAGATGTGTAAAAATAGTCATTTAAAAATAAGAAAGTTTTCATTTGAAATCTATTTATTCAAATTTATTAAAACTTAATTTGACGCAAAGTCTGTGAAAATTGAAAACGCACCGAATAAATGTTAATTTATATCTCTAGGGATGCTATTGTCTGGCATCATATTTAAGAAACGGAAACCGTTTTAACAAGAACAGCAGCTATTGTTTATGTTTTATGGTGTTAAAATGTGATTGCACATGCTAAAAGACTGTCAAGTTTAACTTGAAAATGGCTTTTGAATATTAACCCGTCAAAAATGTTACTTGACAAAACCGGCTCATAATGCGTGATACTTTATTTAAAACAAGTTTTTTTGCTCTGTTTTGTTAAGATCATAAACCATAGTGTGTTCTTGGTAGGGACAATCATTCCCTTGAACTACTTTGAATGAAGATATATTGCGTCTTACTGAATCATATCTTCTAATTTCCACCATTTGCATCTTTGAACAAACTTAAACAGCTGTTTTATAACTAGAGATAATTATGGTCCAATAAAATATAACGGAAATAAGAATTTTTATTACGCACATAGATCTATAGGATATGTATTGTATAATTATAAAAAATAATAGAAAATGCTGTGAAAAGGAAAAAAAAGGTGAATGTCAGAAACATTTATAAGTTGTCAAGAAATAAATTATTCTTCCCAGGACATTTATTGCAATCAAAATGACGAAATTTGTTTAGATAGATCATGGTATGTAATCGTTTTTATCTGATTTGGAATGTTTCCCCATTCCAACTTATTTGGATTAATGGCACGGGATTAATTCCAGATAAAATGGATTTTGATCTTGACAAGGTGAAAGAATATTAAAAAACACATTTGCGGCTGTAAGTGTTCGAACATTCTACGTGCACGGAAGATTGCAATGTTTAATGAACTCATATTCAACTTTATGAGGTTTATAAACGGTCTTTCTTCAGTTGAAATCGAAAAAGAAATCACATGTAGTGAAGAAGTAGTAAACACTCGCATAAAAGTGCCAAACATTCACAAACCAATTGGTAGTACGTGTTTTTATGACAACTGCAACGGATTGCTTCATATAAAGGTAAAAGGCAACGGACTGATTTTAGCCTACGGCAACTCTCAATCAACCACCGAATTTGTATGTATAAGGCTCTTCATTAAAATCTATCAATTTGTATGTACATATTAAAAATAAAAAAGGTGAAACATCTTTTGAATAGTTGCAAAAACAAAAAGGCAAAGTCAAAGCAACATATGTTTAAAATGAACATTTGACAATATCGACATATATTTATAGAATTTTCAAATAAAAATCAATCATTTTTTCTGTCTAAAATACACAGAAAGTTGGATCTAGTAAGTATAGCGATAGTACATGTGGAATTATCGTTTATGGATGGCCGTTTTATGCTTCTAAAGACAGTATTAAGGCTTCCAGAAACCAGTTTTGGTGATTTCAAAGCTGTACTCTTGGGAAAACAATAGTAGTATTAGCGACATAAATGAACGTGCAAAAGGATTAAATTAACCTCTATTTAATACAAAACGGTTATTAGTTTCTTCTTCAAGAAAACAACTCTCATATTGACTAAGCCTTTAGTTTAGAAAAATGAAATAAGATAAAATAATAACAAAAACATATTTGAAATAATGTTTCCTTAATTTGATCATTTGTTGAATCAACCCGTTTGCTTATACTCTGGCAGCACTTTCCACCTGATAATCACATTCATTCTTATTTCTTCACTAATTTAATATGCATGTTCTCCGCGACTGTGACGCTGAAGGTGGATAAATATTTATATTCAGCAACGGAAAACAACAACTACTATAGATATCTGCAGCTCTTTGTAGCATTCCGTTTTTTTTTTGTTAAATATTTTCGCTCATCAGGAAAGATAAGTGATTACATGAAACGTTGAATGATTTGCATTTAGTAAGTAATTTAAACAAAAGGGTACGAGTCAATTCGTGCAAAAAATCTAGTTGTGGGGACTTTCTTTGAAGTATGAATACTGCTAAAGCCGGTGTGTCAGGGATGCTGCATATTTTCTTATCACCAAGTAAACCGAGTCGACATTTTTCAATGTAACGTAATTTGGTGTTTTTATTTTTTTTCCGGATGATCACCCATGTTCCAAATTTCTGAATTCAAAATCATACAAATAATGGTGTATGATATATAACTTTATAATATCTTCTTGTTGTCATTTGTTTAAAACAGGATTATGATTTTGAAACTGATTTTTACTTTAAAACCATTTGAATGATCATTCGTATACGTTGCGTATGAATGACGTTGGTGTTTATTTCTTAATTTCATATGCGTTTCTTTGAATTTATCAGAAATGATGTGCCTTTTATAACTGTACAGATCAAAGTTGCAAAGAGGGCAGGATATGTAATGATTTTTAATTTGAATAATTTATGTTTTAATTCATTAAAAATGTGTAACATATTCATGTACATTCATGGACATCATTTGAAATATACATTTTCTTATTAAAATTCTGTATTAACTAACGCTATTGATTGTACATTTTTACTTTGCAACATCAGTACTGTTTCATAGAATATGACCTGATCCTAGTTAATATCAGACTATACTCTAATATCATCAAATAACAAACAACGGTTAGATATACACGCAGGTGTCCATTATGAACACGCGACGTTATTGCATGTTGTTTGATATTCGTGACTTGGGTAAAACTTGCTGACTATGTCGGCACCGGAATTTAAATATCATAAAATAAATATGTTACATAAAATCGCACTCGGATGTTAAGAAAGAATAATGAAACTATTTTCTTTATACTCTTTTAAGAAACGTAAAGTCGAGTTATTTTCAATGTCAATCTTGCAGGTAATTTGAATAGTCATTGCCAAAGTGATGAAATTAAAATAATTGATCAAGAAGCTCCCTAAACGTAGCGTAAAATTTGTTAGAAATACCTCAGATGACCATTGATGAAAATCTGAACTATTAAAATAAAAACAAAGAAATTCACGACATTGATATAGACCACAACATGGCGAGGTAAATACACTAACGTGTGACACAATAATTTCTCATTTCAAAAATTCAAATATTTTAATGATTGTTTATTTATTGTCATTGCCCGTCACATCTGTTATTAATAATAGTCTTGTGTTATATTGTTGATTTGAACTGGATACTAGATTCATTTGTCCACTTCAAACGGGAAACAAAATAACAGACTTAAAATGTATCATTGTTGTAAGTTGTTCATATTTGTAAAATACAGCTCATTTGTAAAATACAGCTCGAATGAAATGAACTCGCAATGTTATTGTTCAGCATGAAAAAACTAAATTATTGATTGTCAGCTAAATGAATGATGTACTTTTTTTCAGAACTTCAGTGTCAATGTTTGCTTCACAACTTTGATTAATTTGATTAGACTACCACTTATTTATGTTCGATTAGTGTTCATAATATGTCAGAAATCACTAAATATACAAAGGAAAATTTATGTGATGGTTATGATGATTGGCATTTGACACAAAAGAGCAATCATCGGATAAAACATGTTTATTTCAATACAAAAACATATAATTTGTTAATATCATAGTAAATGGCAGTTTGTTATTGCCTTCTACACAAATATGTCACGCGACTTTAGAAAGTTTTCGCAACTATCAGAAACATTAGAATGTCCAGTTTAGCAGCTTAAATGTCATTAAAACCAAATAGTTTCTCCATTTGGCATTTTATAATATTCTGACAAAGAAGTAGCTTATAAACATATTTTGATTTACATCAAGGATAATTATCATTATTATGTAAATATATGATGCGCGCCGGAGAAAACCAGTGACAGTTATCTAATTGTCCTATTTAAAAGAAAAGTTCTTTCACGAAGTAGTTTATTGCCCTAGAATGAAAACTATGTCACTTTAATTGAATAGAAAGTTTTTTTATCTAGTAAATAAAAAAATAACATAGAGATTTAATTTAGTTATTTTCTTATGACCTTCTACAACTAAAATAAATATAGTTTTCATTTGTATTCTTTTAAAGTAGGAATGCATGCCTTGTGAGTCAAATGTTAAACCTGTTTTCTTACGACTAGGTTCATATGTTAGGTTTATGATTTTTAGAAATTCATATAATTTTAATCACAACAGGTGTGACAAATGTATCTCAGCACCGTTTTTGTAAACATTTTTTTTGTACATTGGTTAAAAGCAGCAGAAGATAACAGTTACAGATAATCTAGCGTTTTACTAATATTTAATAACATCAAAAACATAATCTTGTTGAAAGTATCTCGTAAGAAAGTGCATATTTACACCTTTTTGACTCAAAGACAGATGATCTGATTTTCTGTGATCGGAACATACCTTCTTTGAATTTAATACGAAATTCCTTCCACAGGGTTAATGCAAAGTTATGACAGTTGCAAAATCCCGGGAATCATGTCGCCAGGGATGATATTTAACAGAAATATGGATCAAATAAGATAGTTTTCGTAATTTGTTCCAATGTAAATTATATCATATATGATTTTGTTATAGTGCATATACAATGACAAGTATATTGATCAACATTTAACATTTTAATAGGGTAAGAGCTTTACAAGACTAACTTGAAATACAATTCCGCTGCCGTACGTTCTAAGTTTAAAAAATGGCTGTGACATGTGACTTTAAAAATTCCATGATCTTTAAAATTCATTTAATGTACTGTGTAAGTAATGCTGTATGTTATGCATTTGATAAACACGTTCAATGACGACGATTTTCTCAATTTTCTTGTTTGAATTAAGAAATAAGTGAAATGGATTTTGGCATTAAACCTAACAAGAAAAGATTATACCATCTAAAATGTTTAAAGCTCTGCTGTTTGCCGTGCCGTGGGAAAATTGTTGATTTTTTAACATAACAATTGCAAACAAAGTGTGAAATCAAATATTTGTTTATAGATCTAAATTTGAGTTTGTATTATTGTTTTGACATAATTTATTAAATAATTTTTAATACAATCTGATATTTTAGTAATTTATTCAAATTCACATTTATGTTACGATTTGAAATTTTAACAGTTCTTTTACATTACATGATGACAAGTACAGTGAAGTAAACGTGTTAATTACAATAGAAACGTTTAGAGACACGTCGCAATTATCTTAGAAAGCATTCTTAAACCATTTTTAGCGGCTGCATTTTAATATGAAATAAACAATGATAACACTTTTTTTACACGAAGAATTATGTTTTTGAAATTGAGCTTAGCATTAGAAAAAAGACCCAGCATTGTTTTCAATTATATATCAGATTGAATACTGCATAAAATACTTCGGCCTGTAAAACACATAAATTTAGATCTGTATACTGAGCAAATTGAAATGTCCTAGTAAAACTTAGATTCAAAATTGCTTTCAATCACGACTTATGCTGTATAAACATAAAACCTGTCAAGAAAACTAGAATGTCAATATTCCTCGCCTATAGTCATTAATGAAGCCATATTTTAAGACCTGGATAAATATTGAAACTCTTAAACATGTTGTCATTTAAAGTTCCCAATGGTTTTAACTACAAAATGTAAACATGATGGATGCATTATAAACAGAATCAAATTGATAACATTTGTAGATTTATTGTATATTGTTTTATGCAGGAATAACATATAACAAACATGATATATTTTTATTACTAACTTATGAAAAAATACTCTTAGACTAATTGTTTATTTAAAAAAAAGAAGAAATTGGTTGCCTATCATTTAATTGTTTTTGTTTGCTTCTTTTTATTTCTTTATTTTAAAAAAATGTGTCATTTTTCTCTATCATACTTTAACGTATCAATCAATCACCATCGTTATTTTCACATTTATTGAGGATTTCAAATAATTACTGCTGTAAACCTAAGTACTTGAAATTCATGTCGTTGGCTCATCGGCAATAAAAAATAGAAAACAGTATTTTTTATCAGACTATGAGTGTTATGTTGGTAATAAAACGACATTTACGACGATATTGTATCGTCCACAGAGCAGCAACTGAGCTCGATCAGTAAACTGGAAGGTCGCCATATGACCTTTGATGTATCCTTGTGACATACAAAACAAAAATAAAGCAACCAAACAAACAGACAGGTCTCGTGCATATTGTAAAAGCTGCATTACCATGACAATTAACACACATAATGTAAAATTATCATTTGTGTACTTTTTCTTTGTAGTTTTGAAATTTTCAAATGCAACAGCGAAAAAATTGATCTAAGAATAACAATTATACAACATAATGTTTCAATTGGATATTACCAATCATCTCAAACCAATTAACTAAATGCTACTTAACCTTGAGTGCACAATTGATTGACTTCTCGTTTCAATTAATATCATAAGATCGTGAACAAGTTTCTGTTTGAATTACGAGTAGTCTTTAATCTAAATATAATTTCTTCTTGTTCTCAAATAAATGATATTTTAAATTATCCGATCATTTGACATTAAGTTAATCCATATTGATTTTTATATGATAAGTTTTTCGCTTCGATTCTGTTTGTTGTGGAAAGTGGTTAGGGGTTTAGTTTCAAACAAATATTTATTTCAGGTGTTTTATGTAAAAAACTTGAAGCTTTTTGGAACGACATATTTATGATAAAATAATTGAAAAGAATATACATTGTATATTAACATTTATGTAAAGCTGGTTAATATCGTTCATGTTAAAAAGCAGAATATTATGTTGAAATAATGCAATATAAATAATTAACTGTTAAAATAAGGTATTTATCTAATTTACACATAAAAAGGGAAACTTTTATTTTTTTAATGATTTAAAATGCATGTCTTTTTTTTTACTTCAACCTTATCATGTAAAGTAGAATAGATTGAGTTAACCACAAATATCCATCAAATTAATTTGGTTGTGTAGACATTTGTCGAAAAAAATATGTTTGTCAAAATTTCATCAATGCAATGATAAAAAAGCTCAGGTTTAACATTTGCAGAAAAAGAGCTTTCTCGTTTTTTTTGTTTCTGGAATATGTATCATTTGTTTTTGATGATAGGGTTTTTAAAGATAATTTCTACGATACCGTTATATATTAAAACATTCATTATTTTTAACATTAAGCTGTCATCAAATGACTTATATTTGCCGAGATGATTAACAGAATAGCTACGGTCAAAGTACTGTGCACAGTTCCATTTGTCAGTGATGACAATGATGACTTCTATTCCATTTTCGTTTTCGTTTTGTTTTTGTTTATTATCATCATTTTTATTTTGTAATCAATATAACCAATTGTTGTTGTTATTTACATTATTTGTTATTTGATTGCTTCTTCTTCGTCGTCCTCTACTTCTTCTTCTTTTCCTTTTTACAAAAAAAAACAATAAAAAAGACAAAACAAAAAACAACAAACAATTGCTTAATTCAAAATATACAGGGGAGGATATATTGACTGAGCAGTACCTCATCACCTCTCGTTACTTTCCTCAAGTCTTGATTTTAAAACATTTAACGAGAATTTAAGTATTGCAAAATTATTTCAGAGCTTTACTGATATTTGCTTTATCACAATATAACATTCTGCTCGTTATTAGTCAAACTTTGCATAGACATAAGACAAAACCTCCAATATAAAATGTGACTTCAGCATATTTTTTTCGGTCATGCAAATGTCATTACTATCGACATGATCGATAGTTTAAACTTTGTTTGCAAATCAGTTATATCCATCTCCATTTACAGTTGGACTTATAATAATATAAGGGCCTATCAAAATAACTTGAACACATGCATAATATTTACTCCGTTGACATTATTGTCAATGCTATGTTGTAAGTATATTATCAAATCAATGTTCGATTCAAATTCGCCAAAACTACCCCATGTATGATCTACTGCACAACACTCCACTCCTTTAATCAGGTAATAGAAGTTCAATTTTTGATTGGTATTAAATAACGATTTGACCTAAGATTGCGCTAAAATGACATACAAATGTTTTGTGGCGTCCATTTCATGTTCGTGCAAAATTTTAACTTCATATAATGGTAAGTTGTTCAATCAACCACCATTAATGAGTTAAATAAAAACGGCAAATGTTACGTTTAAAAGTTATATAAAAATTGAAAACATTGATTGTCTTGTTCCCTTAAAAATGGTGCCAGATATTTAGATTTTTCATTTCATTACAAAATCTAAATACGGTAACTGGAATAATATGACAAAATAGGAATGGTTGAGCTATAAGACTAATGGCCGGAAAACCACTGCTAGAGTTCATAGGACATTGTCCGCATTCAAAGCATTAATTTTCATTAACAAATCTATAAAGACAGACATTTTATGCTAACTCAAGTTCAATTTGAATAAAAAGATTTCTTCTGCCAGTAAAAAGAACAGACTAAGTATTCATTTCGAGAATTAAGACTTGTGACATTTAAGTCAGTTGGTAAAGTCACTATGATAAAAGTGCTGATCTTAAGAAGAACTATCAACTCTACGTAGGAACTTCCCCTTCACTTTAATGCTGTCAATATAAAGCTCTTGAACTTTAATCAACTTAATATGACAACTGTTGACATAAAAGTGCAGGATTATTTTGCTGTTATTCTTTAATCAAATGTATAATTGTTAAGGGAGAAGTTGTATTACTTTTGTATAGTATTTCATTAACTGTTTTATAAGTACACACATTATTTGTTAAAATAATGTACAACAATTGCATACATGTTTTTCTGGACATCGCAGACATATAATTTTCACGATGTTTTAATAGTATTGGTGAGAATACAGTAGATAATCGTCTCATGTTTAGTAATTACAGCCAGCATTTAAGTTTTTTTTATTACCACCACATTTACCTACTACTTTTTAAGATTTTTATTATATAACTACATGTTAAATAAATAGCGCTTTAAGAAGAACATGCTGTGCTAAAAATGTTCTGTTCTCTAATGATAAATACAAATAAAGTATTACCAGTCTAGACTACATTCAAATTTCCCGATTACTTTTAAGCATTTGTTCATAAAATCCCTTATAGCCAGATTAATTTTGTAAAGATAACAATATGATAATTATTCTTCAAGCTCGGCATTATTTGCTCATTTATGCAGAGGATTATGATGGAATCTGATGGTTACAAATTCATTTATTCTTAAAAAAGTGTCATCTCCTTAAACAACATTATGATAATTAATTATAGTTTCTTGACGTTTTAACTAATTTTACTTGTCAAGTTGCTATTTCATGATTTTCTTTCGAGTAAATAAATCTTTTGCATGACACATCTTAAGATATATGTTAGTTTTGTTTGTGTAATAAAACCACTTGACCATATCACAATGAAAGTTCTAGTTTTAATAACATGATTTAGAGGGACTCCACTAAGGTGTTTTGATGACAGGAATTGAAATATTGTTTCCGATAGTTGATTACCAATAATTGTAGGTCAGGACCAATAACTTGTTCGCATATTTTCAGATCATAATCTAACCCCTTGTTTCATGAATTATAATTTCTTTTGTGCAAAATGAACAAACCTAAACATGAATAGCGTCGCAGCATTTTACATTCAAATCGGACTTACAATCGAGCCGAAATCGATATTTAATTAAATGTAAAGTATATTTCTTTATTATCCCATGCAGTTTGCTTTTTCCTTACTAAGTAACTCACTTGATCTATGTAGAATTTTTTTTCGGCTTTTAGACTTCAGTGGAGTTGATACTACATTGAAAATGCATCAGAACATTTATATGAACACAGGATTTTTTTTATTATGTTTACTTAATAATAAGTGTCTTTACAGGTGGTTATAACAAGGCGAATAACTTTCAAGTGTTATAAAAGATTAACAAATACTTAACATATCAGTCACAAACGTAATTACATAGACAACGAGTATGTAAAAGAAGAGATATTATATCAAAACTATATCCTTAATTATAATTAAAAAAGTCAATTACTTGTCTGATGGGCTTGTCGTACATAATAATCTATCTGTCTTTTAAAACTATTTTCTTGTCTGATTACGGAACCTTCCTTAAAATTTTATTCCTGAATACATTTCTTTTACCGCAAAAATTATGCTTAATAAAGGTAAAGTCCTTTGAATTTTTAACTTTTTTTAAGTATGAATTGTAAATGAAGACAAACATAACGATTACTCGACTGGAATATAAAAATAATTTTGTTATGATTTTGCTTGCTTATTTTGCTTTGCCTTTTTGTTGTGTCTGTTGCCGTTATTTTTTTTTATATGTTTTTTTTTATGTTGTTGCTGTTGTTGTTATATTGTTGTTACTATTTTTTGTTTTGGTTTTGCTCATTTAATGCTTATGCTACAACCATATGCTCGATCAGTCATGTCGAAACATTATCTTCCTATTATCTGTCAGTCTAGCCATTGTCTTTCTCATTTCATGTATCAGTAAGACTAGATTGTATTGTTGCTGAAAAAAATAACCACAACAGGCATGTAATGAATAAATGGAGGATTAAGGCACATCTACAGATTATTTTGTTTTGGGTTCTTATAGGCTTCATTGTATGTGTAGATCTAAAACGCATTTTTTTATACTTTTGATACATTTACATTTACCAATAATGTAAGGGCCTTACTAACTTGATTTTATTATTTTGTTTTAAGACAAAGCGGCAACATATATATGTGGTATATTAGAAAAGAAATTATTTCAGATGCTATTTAAGTTTTCTCTTTTGTTTAAACACATCGTTTAAAGATATAATTTTAATTGCATTCCAATTTTACAGATATGTAAAACAAAAAACACTCTTTACCAAAACTTTATAAAATGAATTTTCACTCCGAATAATCTCTTTAGAAGGTAATCAAAATCGAATCGAATCTGCAACGGTATTGCAATTCTGACGTATCATTTTTACACCAGGGCTGTTTTTATCTCAGTCCCTATTAGACAATAAAGTGTTCACATAGAAAAATGGGAACCTATAGACCAGAGAAAAATCATTTGCATAATATTAATATCTATTCTATTGATCATACACAACATGCCAGAGTAGCTTAAAGCATCATTTAAGATTACTCCATGGCAAGACCAAAAGTAATAAAAATAAGTCTATTCTGTTAGTTTTGCATCTAAATTGCTCCGATTCAAAATTAGAAAATTCCAACCAAAAATGTCCGAGACACTTTGTAACAATATTGCACGAAAACAGCAGTTGCAATGTCAATATTTCGTGTGCTTATTGAACGCCTTAAATGTATCTGTATATCAGCTGGTTTAATGTCCAAGCTTGAATTAATAAAGCAATATCATTGCAAATGCGAATTTTCATTGAAGCTATTTAACATAACATAACCATTACTATTTTAAACAATCTGCCATCGTTGTACAATTAACCTTTGAAATAATTCGAGAAAGAAACACACAAAAATTGTCCACGAATAAATCTCTATCTCTAGCGATAAAATGCTAAATTAAAGTCATACATTTTTATTGTTTTACGTACGTACATAGATATTACAAATGCACATATTTAACGGATTTATGACAAGTTTATTAACAGGTTATCAAAATAAGTAAGCATAAATAAATATCTCCCAGTCGCGAATTTGGGGCGTTTGGTTTTATAATCTTTTGCAGTCTACTTTGCACAAACTATAAATGCATCATAAACAATTTGCTCTGAAAAACAGATCTGTTTCTAGAATACATGTATTTTATGACTTTAATGTCAGTAATGCCAACACTAATGAGATAGGGTTATGAACTGTATGGCAAAAAAAAAATTCTGCAATTGGTGTGATAATTGATGCCGATGGATATCTGTTTTAAACACGCTCTTTGGAGATGTTTTATAAAATTGTTCACGTTTCATTCGACAACATTTCAATCCAATGCAAGTTATGTCTGGTCGGGAAATTGTTCATCAATCAGTCTACGTAATCATTCGACAGCATACTCATTTAAAGTCCGGAATCATTACCAGCATATTGTTTTCCTTTTTTGCATTGAGATTAGACAAAACGTTAGAACGATCAAATATCAAGAGAATAACTTGATTGTTTTTATTTTAGTTTATCAAACCAAAAGATATTGCTAAATTTACGAACGAAGAAGTGACTCACTAATATTAAAATTACTAAAAATAATTAATAAATAATCTATGGTAAAAATAATTGAAAAATATTCTGAAATCACCTTTCTTTTTTAAATACTTTAATTTTCAAGATATAACAGTAATATATTTTAAACAGTTAAAAACATTTAAGATATTGTAATAACATGTGAACATTTGAACAATGTATTGGGTAGGCAACGTTTGGTACCAGCCATTATTTGTCAGTTCACGTTTCGTCGGAATACAATGTTTTCCATTTCTGTTTATGAGCCAGACAATTTATAAAATTAATTGGGTTACAAGAAATAACATTTCTATGGCTTTCAAGCTAATGTAATAATGCAAAAGTAATATGACGTACCATGCATGTCTATATCCAATTAGGATGTGTCTTTATTCAGTCGGCATTACAAAATGTCAATTGAACAAAAGCGAGCCTTTGAGCAGTCTGTACATAATAATAACCGCCTGGTACTAATTGGCACTTCCTAGAATATACAACAGTTTGTGCACGAGCATGGAGCGATAAGATATATGCACACACATTCTTTTAATCTAGTTCATCTGTCAATGCAAACACGTTGTTTGACACCTGAAAATGTGTTTATTACTGCAACAACTTCGTTTTTGAGTCCTATAAACCCTAAATGAAACACAATTTCAAAATGAAATAAGTCAGAAATGATTGTAAAGATTGACTCATTTAATAAATAACGCAGCATTAACAGTTTAATTGGCATTTAAATAGCTATGTTTATTAAATAAAATCTACTGCCTAAATAAAAAAATCACATTTTGACCATCCTAGAAGACACAACAAAATGATTGACGACTGATCTTTAATTAATTTCATTTACATTATTTCGGTGTGACTAGATGAAAATAGATTAGTAGTATTTGTAACATACCATCAACTAAATTCTCCTCATAGACTCACAAAGTTCATTTCATAATTGTTCCACAAAGGATTGTTATTTAAATGAATATTATTGTGGCGGAATCAAAGTTCAAAAAGTTGTTTGCGTTGTTTTATGACAGTTTGTATGTTGCTTTTGTTGTTGTTGTTCTTTTTATTTGTTATGTTTATTTATTTGTTTGTTTGCTATTACTAAGGAGAGGGGGTGGGGCTTTAACTGTTCTAATCCCACAACTATTCGATATATGCCTCCATATTCAGGCTAATTTTAATGTTTTTTTTGTAATTGGTATTGTTATAGAGAACTAGTATTTTGTATGGATTTCAAAAAAAACTACTTATATTTTGCTTCTTTTATGACAAATTTATGACTCATTTACCACTACTTTTTCAGATAACAAGCATCTGGCATAGTCAAATTACATTACTTAAACATTAATTAATTCTTATTTGCCCTTTATAAAAAAATAAAAATTAATTCAATTCTCAGGAATAATGTGCCTTTAAGAGCTATATTTCGAACACTGCTTTCGATAGAATTTTTTTTATATATAAAAACGATTTTTCAATGTATATTTACATGTTCATAGACAAGAATGGAATATATTTGCAAAAGTCATTTGACAACTGTGGTGCAACGCGTTTGTCTGAAATACTTCCTTGACAAATTTTTCGAGGCTTCCTGCTTCATTGCTACTTTATTCAAATATTCAACAATCAGCACTTGATGCATTTAAAACTATGCTTCATAGAGACTAGACAAATATGCAATAGGGACATAAAATATTAAGTGCATATTTACAGTGACATTTGAAGATTGGATGCCTGATAAGGCCACTCATTCACGTTTTATCTCATTTACTTGATATGTCCTGCTATATTATGTTCTTTAGATGTCCAGGGCAAATGTCACATGAAGTAAAAATGTATTGAATGACAGATAAAGTGCTGGATATAACTGTTAATGAATTTGATTAATAATGCTTGCAATGGAACCATTTTAACTGTAGCGCCATTGAGATATCAAATTGTAACATTTAAACACCGTGGCTTTTTTATTTTAGTCCCTTTAAGAACATGAAGTGTTTACATTTCAAAATGATGTCGAAAGGTCAGACAAATAATTTGCATAATATTAATATGCGACGCCGTAGCTCACAGCATCATTATATATTATTCCATAGCACGACCAAATGAAATAAATATAATCGCATGCAGCCAGTTTTGCATTTAAACGACCTTTCTAGGAATTCGAGTCAAATTAAAATTCCAACTCAAAATGTCCGAGACACTTTCTAATATATTAAACAATAGATTAAATTTCGTGTTCAGCATTTTTGTGAGTATCCAGCGTACATAATTGATTATACCAACACACAATCCTGGTCTTTAAATTACTCTACCACTAAAAGGCCAGCGTTTATCTCCGTACTTTATGTAAATTCACAACTTCACAACGTCTTTCCTGCACAAAAGGTTGGATAAAAGAGTTGTTTATGGTGTTTGGTAAAGAGTCAATAAATTAAATATTTCTTCACTTTATATTAGTGTACAATATATTACAACGACAATTATAATATATTGGCAATAATGGTAGTAATAAGATATTAACTACTATTTCCAATGTGATGTACAGTCTTACAGGTGGATTATTAAATTGCACTGAAAATTTATGTAAGTTTGACTGTCGAAAGATAATTATAGTACCTCACGTACATTTTATGACATTTTTATGGCTAATTAACTTTCAAACTTGGATTAGTAAACCCATATTTCAAATGCAAATTGTAATTTGACGCTATTAAACAGGACAGAACCAATACTTTGGTAAAGAACTTTCTATCCTGTGAACATTTCCAGGAAAGAATATTTTACAGACAACAATGTTCCTGGGATATGTTAATGCATCTTTGACGATAAAATGATAAATAAAATTCATAAACGTAAGTTACTGTACGTATGTACATTGGTATTACAAATGCTTATACTGTACGTATTAAAAACCGTCAGTAACACAGCTTACCAAGATGAATTAACATATACAAATCACTTATCTCCAGGTCTTAGTTTAATAATGTTCTGCATTCTTTTTTGGAAATATTCATTAAATACACAATTGATAACTTGCTCACGAAACTGAGGCGCATTTATTTTATGACTTTTATTTCACGAATACTAACATAAATGGAGATGAAATATATTATAGGGTTGTTTAATATGAATTTTATGTTATCAACATTCTGCATTTGGTGTGTTAATTGTTGCTGATGCATGAGCTACGATCCAGCTTTGTGGAGATGTTTTATATACAATGTAGTTATAAACGTTTCATTAGGAAACATTTCAATTCAATGTTATGTCTGATCAGGAAATTGTTTATCAATCAATCTACGTTATCATCCAACAGCATTCTCATTTATTGTCTGGAGTCATTAGCAATGATTCCTTTTGCACTAAAACTTGACTGAACGTCAGAACGATACTTTGCGAGGAGGAAACTTGGTATTCATCTTTCAGTTTACCAAGCAAAAAGATATTTCCGAGAACGTTAAGTTAGTTCCTAATATCAAATGTTTTCAAAATATCCAAATTGACTGATTTCGGAAAAAAGAAAAAAAGAACGAAAATACTTTAGACATTAATACTGTAGTTATTTATATAAGTAACTGTAATTTTTCTGCAATTAGCTGTCCTTTTTAGATATTTTTATTTTCAAGATATAAGTGTAATTCCAATAACACAATTAAGCACATTTAGAATATTGTAATAACATGGAAACAATTGTAGAATATACTAGGTAGGCCAAGGTTGGTATCAGTCATTCTTTTTCTGTTAGTAATCGTTTTGTTGGAATACAAAGTCCATTTCTTGATATAGACACTGTATCAAAATTAATTTATAAAATTATTCGTGTTACGAGATATGACATGTCTGTGGCTTTCAATAATGCAAAAGTAATATGACTTTCCTTTCATGACTATATCTAATTAGGATCTATCCTATTTCAGACTGCACTACATAATGTCAATTGAACAGAAGCGATACTCCAGGCAGTCTGTACATGATTATAACCGTCTGGTTCGGATTGGCACTAACAAGGCTATATAACAGCTTAACTCTTTACCACATATATACGCGAAACAACGCACTTTCGACCCCCCCCCTTTTTGGGGCCTCAAATAGTGAAAATATGTCCTATTTGGGCCCTAAACATAAGTTTTCGTTTGAGAAATGTTGCTAAAAATATTGAGCACTTTTTCGGCGCCGCCCCCATGCAAAAGATACATCAGGGTGTTGCCAGAAGGGGGATGTGCCCCCTTCTGTTAGGGGGGGGGGGTTTGAAGGGGGGCGGAGTCCCCCTCATCGCCAAGAAAATTTTGGACTTGTGAGAGGCTAAAAATGACCCCAGGTCGACCATAATGTAACGTTTAACCAAAGCTGAAAAGCCTTTGACTCTATCTCAATCCCTTGAGAAGTTGCAGCACTTTGAAATAAATTTTGATGGAAAAAATCGAGGCAAAATAGTGATTTTTGGCAATTTTGAGATGTCCCCTCGTTGCCATGGTAACAGGAAATTTAAGACTGAGCATGTCGTTACAAAGGCAATGGTCCAGTCAACATTTGTGCCAAGTTTGATTAGTATTGAAGCATTTTTCATAGTTTCATAGCAGTTTGAACTTGTAACAGGAGGCTTTTCAGTGAAAACGGCCATTTTTCACAAAATGCTCATGGGGGAAAGGGTTAAGCAAGAGCATTGAGTGATTAGACATATACACATCTTTTTTATCTGGTTATATTGTCAATACAAACACGTTGTATACAAGTATCATATACTGATGTATTTATTGTTGCAACAATTTTGTATCGAAGTAATAAAGGCACTTATTAATTGAAACATAATTTTAAAATAATACCATAAGAAAAAGTTTTGAACAACTCTCAGATTTCAAATTAATATTAATACAAGTATTAAACATAACATATTATGGTCGATCTTAAATCTACTATATTGATTTTTTAAATAGTTCAATACCATGCATGAAATAATGCACATAAAGGCTTGTTTACAATATGCAGGTATTAATTAAAATGCTTTTAAGATTAAGGCATTTTAAATGGGTGAACAATAATGAATGAGAATTATATTGATGGCTTTTCAATTAAAGGTAAATATCAAACTCCAAAATTAAAGTTGTATAATTTATTTTGCTGTATATCATTTTTAAATTACTTAAACCCTGGTAGATATACGTATTTGGTAAGAGAAGGAAAACATGTAAACGTTTTTAACGTAACGGTTGATTATTGTTGTATTATTATTATTATTTTTATCATTGTTGTTGCTGTCGTCGTCATCGTTGTTGTCATCGTCGTTGTTGTTGTTGTTGTTGTTATCATTACGTTATTATTATTATTATTATTAGTTGTAGTAATAGTGGTAATGGTAGAAGTCGTAGTATTGGTAGTTGTAGTTGTTAGGTAGTGGTAGTGGTATTATTATTATTATTATTATTATTATATTTTAACCTATCACAGAAAAGAACAATTTTCTTTTCGAATTTTAACCCCGATGTTTACAATACCAATCATAATATTTAAGCAATATTAGTTTAAATAAGTAATAGAAAGAGCACCGAAACGCGAGGCTATCTGATTTGTACGAGAGGGCGTAGCCCCCGAGTATTAATCAGATTGCCGAGTGTTTTGGTGTTCTTTCTCTTCTGTATCATAGTCAAACATAAAAACACGTTCCCTGTTGCCACAATATGAAACCCCAAAAAAAGAGTTACCAATGAACGAGCATCTCAATATGATATTTCTGCCGCTTTCCCTTTCTCTGTCGTCACAGTAAGTAAACCCAAGCAAAAATGAGCCAATCAACGGGCATGCTCTGGAATGCGGGTAACTGATACCTGCACTCCAGTTAACGCACTGTGCATGTATATGAATACGATTTAACTGTTAGACGTTTTCAACAGAAAAGTCTCTAAACTATGAAACAAGGTTAAGGTGTATCTTAGTTTAGCTTAAATAGATCACTTCCAAGTCAAATGTAACGATACATCTTCAATCATTTTAAAAATAATGTAACATTGAATGTTTTTTGTTTTTTGTTATTTGATTTTTACTTTTTAATACCTATGTTAATTACCTAAATCCACATTATAGAACTGATTTAAAATGTAACATTTTAACTATCCTAGAAGACACAATAAAATTGACTGGTCGTTGTATTTCATTTACATTATTTTGCGCATGACACCGATGTTTCTCAGATGATTAGTAGATGAACGTTTGACCCTGATAAATGGAACATAATAATTCAAAGGACGATAGGATTAATTCGACAGTGATAGGATTTTTGTTCGAAGACGAATTTAGAATATACTTTTAAGTTTTTACATTGAAACATAAAACTTATCGTCCAATAAACCATCATTTTAGACTCCTAAAGAAAATAGCACTATTGTTCTAAGAAGATTTCATATTTATTTTTCAAATATAATTATTTTTTGGCAGCGATAGTGTTAAAGTATGATAAAATATGATAAGGTAGGTAAAACCTTGATTTATCAATTCTTTATCTATTTTTGTTTACTTTAAATGGCCTGCATTTTGATAGATTGTAGACTTATATAAATGAATATGTTGAACTTTGTTTTGAAAACAATGACTTGAACAATATGACCACATCCTAGGGTAATTAAATATACCTAATTGTATATAATTTACATTGGTACATTATTTATTTGAGCAAGTAGAATAAAAAATAATACACAACACTTCAGTCTATACAATTTGAACGATTATAGCCCTGAACACACACAAAAATACAAATTAAGTGTTAATATATCAAATCAAATTATTTTGATTGTATTTAATCGAATATGTTCAATATTATTTACACATTTAGTGTTCATTATGAATTTTAATTCACAGGCTGACTAGCACCTATAAAATCCAATAAATTAGTAGCAAGTTTGTTTTGTTAAGTTACTCCTTAAAGTGTGGAAGAGAGATGTTTTCTGTTTGTCTGTTCAGAATAAAAATATGTTAATCAATGTAACGGCATTATGTCGTACAGTGAAATGACCATATTTCCTACTCACATTTGATTGTCTTTGTGTTTTGAAACAAAATGCTGTTTTATCCTTTTTATTTATATAAGCAATCACATAGCGGTAAACTTAGAGGAAAATTATTACATACTATATCACATAATACTGGATAAAAAATAAAGGAACAAATCATTTCGTCTACAGACAAAGCATATTTATTCAATGGTTATTTTGTTGTTATGTTACATTATGGTACATAACATGTTGAAATAACACCTTTCTATGTAAACTATTATTATTTACGGCTACATTTGTATATCGTTTACATGATTTGTTGCTGGAATGCGTGTGAATAAAAACTGACAAACATAGATTATTTTCAATTTAATGATAATAAAAACGATACATACGCATAGGGTTTGTTTTGGTATTGTGAATATATGCAAGACACTACATACTGTACTAAATAAAAGATTTATATGCTGTTTTGAGATGAATGGAATTATTTTGCGTTATTTTTCTTTTAGTAAATAAAAATGAGTAAATATATGTTTTTTTAAATATATTTATCGCATCAAGACATAGCCTACTTAACTCTCATTTTTACCATTTTCTCTAAGTTTAATCATTTATGTACAATAATGGTTGCACTTGAGGAACATTATCTAAAGGTGCACGCATATATTAATACTCCTTTAATATGTTAAGTTTACTTAAACATCAGCACTTAAGTTTTTACTCGTTCTTCCATTGTAACATCATATTATTTAAACACGCTCTTGTAATTAATGGACACAGAACTATTTGAAATTTAATGACGTGTTGTGTTATATTATCCGCTATTTATATAAAATCATTGTTTCGGATAAAGAAAAGATCATTGAATCACCATGCCACAGTTACTTATTCATCCAAATGACATTCTTTATTAATATTCTTTTATAAGGGTGGAATCACAATTTTCTCTGACATTTGAATCTTATATGCCATCAGCCTGAAATATCATTGTTAAAAACAAGGAATTGGAGTAATAGCTGCTTGTTTCACATATAAAGCTTAACTATTTCATCATTATATAGAACACATTAAAACAAAAACAGTATTTTTAATTCCCATATGAATACATGAAGCGTGTGAATATGCTGTTGTGAAAGGCAAAATATCAATCAAGACTTTTCTGCATGTTATAGCATATATTAAAAGAAAAAGATGGCAATAATGGCTCTTAATCGCTCGCTTGAGAATGTGTCAAATATTCTATAAGAACCAGCAAATGGGTTGAGGAGATGTCATTTCCGTCTTATATGTTAACTAATCATGCAAACAGCCGTCTTTTTTACATAATTATAGTTATGATAGTATCAAGGATAGAAAATGGCTACCAAATAATGAATGATAATTATGCAGCAAAATAATCATTACAGAACAGCAACTTTTTCATGTCATTATTACACATAATGCATAATGATTTCTCTAATTTGTTTTTTTTTATTTGGTGTTTAAGTGAGTTCCTTCCTCATATCTAAAACGAGATTAAAACGAGATCCTCAACTCACACATTTCCTTCACTGTTTTTTATTCATAGGTCTGGCAGCCATTTTGACATTATTTCTATAATGAAAACATAAAATGGCTGTTTAAATTTGTATTACCTTTATTTATGTGAGTACTTTTTCGACGATTCCGCTTTATTTATGAAACTATTGTACTTTTTACATATAGGCCAGTCATAATAGAAATTAAGGTAAAACTAATTCCTTCACAAATGTTTTCACGATCAAATAAAAGATAAACATTATCTACATTTTGAGAAAAAAGTCCTCAAAATATCTCCTTGCAGAATCCTGAAAAATCGATCATAAAGATTTAGTAAAAATCGATATTTAAATGTGTCTCTTAAATTACACCATACTTTCATTTTATGCACGTTCGGTGACGTCACGTTTATTATATTTTCGTTGAAAGATCTGAAGTTACTTCAATTCCAGCATTCCTAGTGCAAAGGTGAGTAATTTTAGTCATTTTTATATTCTTCTGTATAAATTAGGGAAAAATATGTCAGTAGATAGATTTAATTGACCACTAATCAATCGATTATGCAGATGACAAAATGTGTCATATAATTTCGCGATTTTAAACACAATTTTGAATGAAGTAATCATTAAAAGAGAGTTTATCTTTTACTCGACGTTCTACATTGTTTCCTTTTGTACAATTATCTAAAATGACACAGAATTAACCACACATCTTACTGAGTATTTAAAAAAATGTGTATGCACTAGTTATGTAATTTTTTCTTTCTACGGAAGCGTGTTGTGACCAAAATCACGAAAATCTAGGGATATTTTTAAAATGTTAAATTTGACTTATTTCAAAGAGTTGGCATGTTTTATGAATTGTGGAAATCCTAATTAAAACAAATAATATGTTAACTTGATGTAAACAAACGTATTTTGTAATACATAATGCATTTCTAAGCGAATTGATAATATTCCAGCATGTTATATGAAAAATAGACAGCATATCCAATAGGGTGTAATCAAGCTAAAACTATTACCTATTAATGAGGAAGTTGTTACTGGAACTTTATACATTACTTTTACTTCTTAACAGAAGACATGGATTTAAAACCCAAATTATTATGCCAATTATTTGATTTTTTTTGTAGGCTCAATCATATCATATGCATCTGAGAGTATGGGGTTATAGCAAATCAAAAGTTAATTGAGCATATTCACTTGAAATATTGTAAAATAATTTTAAATGTTAGAGCCAATACAAGCAATGTTCGTATATACGGCGAACTCGGCCGTTACCCATTATATATAAATCGATACGTAAGAATAATTAAGTTTTGGTGCAAATTGATAAATACTGACAATATAATTTTACGGAAAACATATGAATTAAGTTTATCTGATTGTTATAAAGGTAAAAAACTGGGTATCAAATGTTAAAGAAATGCTAGATATACCGGTATATGGTTTATCCGAATACTTTTTTGAAAATAATATTGTAGATAGTAAATTATTTCCAAAAATATTTAAACAAGAGTTATTGATAATCATATACAAATATGGCATTCATCTGTAGAAAATAATTCTGTTTTACAACTTTGTGTAGCTTGATAATCTACCCTCATGATACCAGTGCCAGTTGTATGTATATTTTAAGTAATGTTTTCCATGTTGTTGTCAGCATTTATAGAACAGTTGTTGTATTGTTGTATAATTAGTTAGAAGATGGACAGACACGTGCCTTCTACACAAGGGGTAATGGGATGTGAGAGAAAAATGGCTTTTTACGTAGATATATCTTATTGAATGAATGAAAACAAAACAATTGGTGTCTTTCAGGTTTGTTAATACAACAGAAATTGATATATCAACACAAATTTACACCACTGTTTTACAGCATGATTATAATAAATGCACATACAAAAGAGTTTGCTCATACCAACATTTTCTCAGGCGTTTCCCTATTATATCATTTCAATACTATTTTTTTTAAATATCTTTTTGATAATGTTTTATGGACTTTATATATCTTATTTTCAGAGGAAGGGCTTAACATGGTATGGGATGGTTGATTGCAGAAGACAATATTTAGTGAGAGTCCAGCCTTTTATATTTTGGCGAACATAAATCAATCCGTTGATTGGATGTGACAAGAATTTTCCATATTTCCAAGTTAGGAGAGGCTAAATGGGTTCTGTTTGAAAAGATCCAGCATATTTGAAAAGCAATTAACAGGTAAATCAAAGAAAAACCCTCTATATTTTTAATACACAGTTGGTGTACCAGATTCAATTTTGTGTGCTACTGCATACATAACCTTTCTAAAGGGAATTCAGTGATAGGTATTATTTTCAGCGCGTAGAACCACCAATATTCTATAAGTTAGTTTGGGATAGCTATGTCAGATAATAGACTTCAAAACCCAGGCAGGACTCGAACCTTCACCCTTCATCGTTAACACCGTAAGAAGCAAGTGTTTTGAAGTCAATGACCTTAAACACTCGACCAAAACTTCCAATTTAGTTATCTGTATGAAAGTATAGGTGCTGTTTTGTTCAGTATTTCCTACTTATATGGTACATTATGATGTTTCACAGTCAGTGCTACTTTCAGCCGATAGGCAATTTACACGCTTTAAATTTGTTATAACAATATAACATGAAACATATTTTCTAAAGAAGAAAGCTGAGGCCCGTTTTTGCTGAGGCTAAACGTGCGTCATTAATGTATGAATTATTTGTAGATAATTCAATATAAAAATATAAATCTAAAAGCACAATCCTATCTTGCTTGTCATAGTACCTACATTTTCAGTTTGACATACAATTGTTTTATTTTAAAAGTAGAATGTAAAGTTCGCATTTTTATTTATCATTTTATTTTGTAACAATTTTACAGATGCGGAACAATGTGTCTCTGTGAAAAGGGTGTAGGCTAAAGGTTTCAACAGCACCGGCCGAAAAAGTGGAGATATAATTCAGCATTGAACAAGGGCAGGGCAATATGTATATATACATGTGTAGCGTTGTCAGACTATATGGATAGTCGGGCCTCGGTGACAAAAATGATGAAATAACATTGTGTTTTTTCAGTGTCTTAACATTCAGAAGATTCATTTTATTTTAAAATGTCTTTTTACAATAATTTTTTTTTACAAAACTTCCATGGTAAAGTAAGTGCAATTTAGCATTGGTAAGATATTCACTTGAAGGATTGATTTTCAGAACAGAAATGCAAATACAATGTATATAAATAATAATTATTTGTGTAAAATGTATTGCAATTTTGAATTATAATATGAATTTAGATAGATTCATACAACTTTATTCTTGGTAGAGCTAACTTGTAAGAATATTTAATGGAATCTGACTTAAAGTAAAAAAAAAAAATTATCATTAGTGGGTGGGGTAATGTTTTATACCAGTCTAAATGATGATGTATAGATTATGCAGTGTTGCGACTTTTTGAATGTAATCAACATTGGTTGAAGCGTTTTGGATTAAATAAGGTATGTTTGTGTATTAATGTGTTACTTTGTTAATGATCATATTTGCGTAGAATATCTGGGTTATTTAATTTCACAGATTTTTCTAATTGAAAACACATGATTTCAAAACATGACATTTTTAGCATTTTATACTTCGAATTTTTTTGAGGACTTTTTTCCTGTAGCAACACATATATAGTAGATAACAAATATGCAAATATCTTTTCTGAAGGAATTTGTTTGAGGTTGGGTCTTTTTTTTGGCTAAAATGCCTAGCCTAATACTATCTTGATTTCTTTCTCAATACAATTTTAAATTCAAAATTTTTATTTTTTTGTACTTGTAACAAATACAACAACATTTTTATTTGTTTGAAACTATCCATAAAACAAAACCATATCCAAGCAGTGTACGACAAGGATAATTAAATATTATTTTAACCATCAGTTTGAAAAATACTAAACAAAGTTTGAGTCAGTCCTTAGTGCTGTTCCGGAGTTTCAATTCATTTCTTAGCGTGATATCTCAGAAAGTATCTCCAGGAAAGAACAGAAAAACATGAGTTTGTACTTGATGATTGACAGTAAGTACAATGGAGCAATCAACGGGTGGAACTCTTGATTCACAAACCTTTGTTAAACAGATAATTAGTTTGTATTATGTTGAAAAATAGTTCATTATTGTTTCCAAGGCAAACTCATGTACACCCAGTGCTTTTTGCAAGCACTTATAAGTAGCACATGGCTGTCAAATGTGACAACTACTGTAAAACAATGGCAATATCAGTAAACCGAATATCAATTTCAGGTTGACATTAAAATATGAATTTGAAAAACAGTTGATTTTTATTGTTGTTGTTTCTTTGGGGGGATGGGTCTTTTGTTGTTGTTGTTTTAAACTTACGAGAAGAAAACATTATGAAAGCGCCAAAAATAATTTTAGAATTGTCCTGTTGTCCTGTTTCTTGACCAATTTTAATTTGATATAATTTAAATAATGAACCTAAGATTAATTTCCCAATTTATTTACACACGTGACTGGTAAAATATCAGTTAACAAGTGTGGTATACAATATGATTAATAAATATAATATAAAGTACAAATATAACGTACAGTTTTGTACAAACATTGTCAAAACTTGACTTGTTTAACTATTTCTTTTTATTCATTAAAATAGTGATTTTATTATGTAAGATATTGTTTACATCGTTAAATCGTGAAAGCATCTTGGTACATTCAATTAAATGTCTGTAAGATATTGATACAAATTTGGAAAAAAGGATAATACAACACAATTACGTGATTATGTGAACATTTCAGTCTCGCCATATCCCCAAGCACTGGCTTGAGCGGTACTCAGTTCGCAACACTAAAATTGCTGGAATCAATAATCCCAAATGACCAGAAGCCTTGTTCTTTCCATTTCAATCAATACTATAAAATATTTATTGTCAGACCTCAAATAATTGTTGGAACGAAGTAACAAAAACTGTTTGCTGATGTAACCATTCATACATTTAAATATAATGACTCGTAAGTATATTGTATGATACACAATAAAGTTAGTATTGTATTTGGTATATGATATTACGTTCTTTAAATTAAATATTACATATTTATTATTATTGCGTTAGACATAAGCTACATAACGCTGTCTGTCATAAAACTGACACAGTCAAAAGTTATAATAGCGTGCAAACACTTGTTTGATCTTTTTTGTAAGCACAGTTTGTCGTCACGTACTTTATTTATGTATATTCATCGCTTAAATATCTTATTTTCCGTTTTTTTTCTAATTATACACACCTAAATACTCTCAATAATTTAATAATTTATACAATTATGCGGGATTACGAAATATCACATTTTGTCCCTTTCAAGCTAATGTAATAATGCAAAAGTAATAAGTTTTTGCTTTCATAACCATATCAAATTAAGATGTATCTAATTTGGGTTGTCTGGATTACATCATGTCTATTGAACAAAAGCAATATTCTGAGCAGCCTTTACGTCTTTGAAACTTGTCGGTCTGTTTGTATAAACCATTCTGCTTCTGATTGCCTATAACCTTAAAAGCCTTTGCATCATTAATTCATTGTTGGTATGTTTTTCAACTGATATATATTAACACATTTTATTGCAAAAGTAAACGAACTTATTTATTGCAACAGTTTTGTTTGAATAACGAAACGCAAATATTGAAATAAAAATAGGGATGATTCTTTTGTCATAAAATATGTAAAAACTTTAACAGAATTAGCAGTTACTGTTTGACTTTTCTCATACTTGACTTAAATTTTAAATTACCAATTTACCTTATGCTTTGTTTTTTAAATAAAGCTATGGGAACTTTCAACCGAATGTGAAAATTTTCAGAAGTCAATCATATTCCCGACAGCAAGGTAATAAGTTGCATCAAAATTAGCTTTATTATGAGCATATTTATGTTATTCTGGTTCACTTTTTGTTACTGACAGCCTATGTTTGCGAGGACCTGACAGATCAAATTTTGAATCTGGAACAAATCATCATTAAAAAAATATTGTAATAAAACACATTGGATGTAAAATAAATAATCAAACTATAAAAAGTTTTTATTGTAGTTTGTCAAACTGCCGTTGTACAACGTGTATTTAAACTTAATGCTATTTAAACATTCATTGAAATTCCAGCCTAAAGGCTCATTTGCATAATATGAATATTAAATATTATCACACACCCGTGCCGATTTTGCGACTCCGTAAATATGGTATTGCACGGCCGTGCATATATTTTGACGTGACGTCATTAACGTTATACAAACATAGTGTAAAGACGCGCTAAATGTTAGCGTTATACTATAGGCGCGTCAATGAAAAATGACTCTTATTTCACTTTAAACGGTCTTTATTTTGGGTATGTGATAAATAGAATATTAAATTCGTGTAAGTTCATTACTAAATTTATTGCACTCGTTGGATAAAATAATATTATGCTCGCCAGAGGCTCGCATAATATAATTTTATTCAACTCGTGCAATAAATTCAGTATTGAACTTACACTCATTCAATATCCTCTATTTATTTAATGTTTCATGTTTAAACATATTAGTAGCATGAATACATTTTTGAACACTTACATTTTTAAATCACATTTTGACGAGTCATACTGGTTTCAAAGATTTGTCATAGATTTTGATATCAAAGCATGACTCTCGACATGACCTTGATAGTAACATTAGAGTTTTACAAATAAAACTGACGTTTGCGTATTAAACTTGCAGATTTTATTTCTGTTTTTGTTTCGTTGAAATCAAAGTCCTTTTCATAATAGCGATAAATATGTAGTTTTTCGTTGCTCGTTGCTTTCATAAACAATCACAAAGCCAATAAGCATATATCGCTACAGATAATCATGACAGACTGTACCACATATATCTATACAAATATTCTAGCGAAGCAACATTTTGTCTCCATTCAGCGACTATTAATATCATACAAGGTACAAATATAAGTGTTATTGCAGCAATTAGCAGGGTTTGTAGACATTCTAGGAAATGATGTCGTTCTATGGGAAATACAAAAATGTTTACGACTTCATTGCAACATAATTGTTGTATATTTATAGCTGATTTGTTTTCAAAACTTGCCTCGGATACATGCATTGTGTTCTATAAACTATACTTAAATAAGAAGAAATGGCCTAAAATGCACAATAGGTATCAGAAAAGAATAAATGTTGCAGCATTTAAAACGGCAAACATGAGTTTTAATAGGTATAAATATTGGTTAAGAATATTTTAGAGGCTTATCACCTGAAGAAAGTAGTGCTGCAAGTCAATGATTTGCCATAAACAAAGCAAACTGTAAACAGTGATATCAAGATTCCCCGTTTATTCTTACTTACATTGTTAAATTCTTAAACAAGAGCTGAATCAGACAATATTATTTTATCTGACATATGGACATCATTCTTCTAATATCTTAAATATCCTCTTGACATAACAAGTAAATAGAACAATCCCTACTTATGTTATATATGAAGTGTAACTGTTAAATAGTATTGGAAGAGCTTACAGAAAATCAAAAGATCAGTTTATTTATAAATTATGTGAATGTCCTGTTTGGAAAGAAAAATGTCGAAAAATATGTTTTGAAATAGGCAAATCTGCTCGCTAAAGGGTGTAAAGCTATGTTTAAAAATAATATTCGGTCAAACTGAATTATTACATAATCTTATGAATAATTCTCCAAAGGGTTTTTACATAAGAATGTCTAGATTATAAAACGCGCAAAGTATGATAATGTAATTAAATGTTTCGGAACAAAACATTACGCTGCCATTTTAGTAGGGATCTAATTGCTTAGTTATAAGTTCGTGCATGTGCCATTCGCTAAAATGGAAACATCCAAACGTATTTTATACAGCTATTCTTAAAGCTAATTTCCAAAATAAAAATAATGATGTTGAATCAGATATAAAGGTGTAAACTCTTTAATGTGAATAAATAAATGATGTTTACACATTTCAGAATTTAATAGTTTTCCGTATGGCATAAGAAACAAAATTCATAATCATAGCGGCCAATTTCCTATCCTGAAATTATTTAACGTTACATAAACCGTTGAGAATAAGCGTCTTAAACATTTACAACCAGATTGGATTGTGAGTCATTAAACATCACTGTTTGCAATGATTTCTCTAGTGGAATAAGGGAAAATACATTATCTATAGATATCCGTCTTGTTCTAATCTAAGTCATTCCGCCAGGTCATATAAAACACATATTTCATCTTTAGATAAAATGACACACGTTACTGAATTAATGAATTGGCGACTAGTGTCCAGTAAATGCGTGCGATGACAATATAAAAAGACGTTGTAGGTCAGATTGTCAATGAGCGTGTCCATAGATTGGGTTAAGAGAGAACTCGTGAATGCTCACTAAAACGTAGCAAAAATATGACACAAAACAATAATGTTGTGTTGGTATTATGAATTTAGGACAATGATAATTTAACACGGATAAATTGTTTCAAAATATTTTTAACCAAGACTTTTGACTTACTATTATCTGTTTCATTAAAGAAATTTTACGACGTAACATGACATATAAGGATAACTCAACAAGAGATAAAGTCTTATAGGCGTTTTTCAAAAGTATTTATTGGTGGTGTTTCCATACTCAAAATATAGACACATGATTTTAAAAATCAAGAGCTCTAAAGTATTTAAGCACTATAAGAGAAATAACAAATTTGTTAATTACAACATATATATGAATCAAACATATTTACATAATTATAGAGATTTACATAACCCCTTATCTGGAATATCCAAAAAATGTCTTAAAACCCAAGTAACCATGTGCTTCACTTTAGAGTTGTTATGCTTTTCTTGTCATTGAATGGATCGTTGATTCCACCACTTTAAAGTGTTGACAATTGAGTACCAACCAAGCCGGTGCTCGGAGACGTATGGGAAATTGCATGTTTTCATTTTCTCATGTACAGACTTAATCAAACCAAGTCTGCAATTTTCATGCAATTTTGTTGTGATTAATGATCTTTTTATCAAATTTTTGCGCAGGACTTTACAAACAAAGCGTTGCAAGGAGACACGAAAATAATTGCATGTCTAAGTTAAACCGAAACAAGACGTTATTACTTTAACAAGAATGATATCTACATACTGTAAGGTTTCTCAACTACTCTCACTCTCATATCTATATTGAATATTTTAAACGAAAGTTGAAGCACGCCTTTCTATTGCTTATTACGGTTCCGTCCTTTCGTTTCTTATGTACATGTAGTTTTCTGTGTTGAAACTTATGAGGAAACCGCATTTTATAAAATCGATTATGATACAAACTAAAATAATAAAAATAATCAATGACAAAACACTCAGTGCTTTACTCTCGTGGGAAAAGAACATGTTCCTCTTTCAATATACTGGTTTGCATATTTCCTACAATCTTGCACGAGTTGCAAAGAATTAATTCCGTCCTATCTCTATTCTGCATTCTTCAATATTTTAAAATAAATTGTCTGGCTTTCTGGATTTAAGTCATTTAATATTCACAAGTAACAAGATTGTGGAAGAATTTCAAAGACAACAAACTATTGACATTTTATTGGTTTGGTAATAAAGGCAAGATTGCAAATGATATAAGACCACCAAGGACGCATTGAAGCCACTTTCTCATTTTTGTTTGTTTTGATTTATATTTTGTTAATTTCGATTCCACAAGGTTTGTTAAAAATGATTGTTTACACTTATTTCAGCTATCGTGTATCACCTGTGTCACAAATCATGAAAATTGAAAGAAAGAACAAAATAAAATGCATATGAACATTCATTCAGATGTTATATTTCAGAAGAGACTTTCCTATATGTATTCAATAATGATGCATCTGTTTTAGTATGAATTCCAATATGTTACTTCGATCAAAATCTTACATTAGACTGTGAATGTTTTTTTGATTGTTTCTATCCTAATTTGATCTAATCATGACAAGATAGTATCTTCAAACAGCATTGAGTGAATAATAATAATAATAGTTACAATTGTGTAAGATGTTCACGCCTCCTTTATCGTCCGGGAAGAGTTACAAATATGTCTCTATTTTATCATCATTATTATTTTTATGCAAATAAATACAAATGTTATTCAAACAATTTTCTGTCGTAACATAATGATAAGACTGATAACTCAATGAGAATGCTAGCACTTTTGATCAATATCATTACAAAGTAATTACACTATTGTTATGCCTACTCAGATATTCCATTTAAAATTGCAAAACTTTGAGCAATAAGTGCTGAAAATTGCCGTTTATTTAAATGATGGGTATTTACTGCTTTGCTCTTTACATTAACGTACAACTTGATTTCTTTTCTCGTTGTGGATGCGATTGATTTATTTTCAATAACATTTATATTGCTTGGAGAGAAAACAATTCTTAAAACCAAATAAACAAGACAAACCCTACAAAGTAAATGGGTTACGTGATTTTTTCGATGCACAAGAGAACGCGATTGTCGGCAAGATCACGCAAATGTTACGTGATTACTTACAGTACATATATCTCGTACGTGTGCTTATCTTTCTGTTTGTATTATCTGAAATCCTGCAAATTGTTGAAATTGAAGAAATTCGATGCTCAAATTTGAAACTATAAAATATTGTTAATTGCTTGACAGTCTCCTTGTAATTACAATATAACATTAATATGTTTTGACTTCACACAAGTACATAATTATGTCCTGTTTAAAATTCTACACAATATAATAGGTGGTAATAATATAAATATATATTATTTCATTTAAATACTGGCTGGTGTTTTTTTTAAAGAAAACATACTTTACTTATTAACTTAATTTATGATATTGAACACAGCTTGCCATACAAAAAATATTCATTCTTTTATTCAAATTAGACATATTTAGTAAGAATTTCATACATTTCAATACATTTCTGTGATTATTTTTTTCTAAAGGATGCATTATATATCTTTCAGAAAATCTTTAAATGAAATTTATTAGTTTTAATGTCAATGATTATCCAGAAACATAACTTTGAGGGGATAATTTGTTTTTTAAATTTCAGTCATTCATTTAAGACAAAATTACAAAGAGCGTGGTTGTTTCTTGCTTTTACCAAAAGTTTTATCATTCTTATCAATGACCAATAATTACGATAAAATAACAAATCAATGAAAGGGATTTTTTTGTCCATTTCCCATTGAGTGCAATACGTGCTTTATTTAAATAGACCATATTTATTAAAGAAACATTTATTCCCAAAGGCTTTTGTATTTATTAAATAATCTATTTCAATTTCTTATTTCAATTCAAAGTTTATTTCTGCGATATCGTTATCTTAAATCTTGATTTATTATTTCACTCAAGAAATTCCAATATATTATGCAAATAGTTTTAAATAATCTCTTCTGTAACTGATTACGTTATTTGATTAATTAATTGTGTAAATTCCCTTAGACTCAAGGATTAACGGGACGAATTGCTTACTAATAAATAAATATTAACGTATCTAAATAATATTAGATAGTTATAGTTGTCCGAGGAAAAAAATAGAATTAAATCATAGGAGCAAAGATCTTGTTAATTTTCCTCTAAGAATTATGACAACGAATTAATAGTTACAAATCTAAGTAACTCTCAAGCAAAGGCTTAAGCGTGTATTCAAAATTTAACACAAACATATTGGTAAGTGTCTTTGTCATAATTTGAAAACATGAACATTTTCATTGTTACAGATTTTGAATATAAATCGAAAAAGTGTTATATAGTATTATTATAATGAAATTAGTATAAATCTGTATATGTTATGAAAAAAACCTGAATGGCATTACGGAACGACAAATATTTTCAAGAAACATCACAAGATATTTTGTGCAATCGATAATATATCAAGAAAAGAAATCTTTGTGCAAAAATAGTCATTTTGCAATCAAGGAAAGTGTAGTTACCTTCTTTTTGAAAAATAAAACTAAAAAAGGAAAATTCGTCACATCGTTTATGTTTTTTTTTCTCTCGAAATTTGCAAAAAAAAATAAGAGAAGAAATATTAAAATCTAGACAATTTTTCTTTGTTCTTTTTTACGGAATTTTAAAGCTTACTTGAAAGATACAGTTTTGATAAAATTATAATAAACACAAACTTAAAAATAGTGGCACAACAACAAATTACTAGAGCATAATAAACATTCCATCAAATTATTTTCTGTCATCAAAAAAATTTGTAACAGTTTGTGTCACTATTTTCATTATTTTACAATTATTCATATGCAAAGGTTTAGAAATGTATGTTTCAGTTGTTGTACTCGATTAAGAAACTAATAGTCAGATGTTTCCGTAAAAAACCCCTAAAAAGTTAAATGTCATGGCATTTAAATTTAATTCAAACATTAATCAATTAATAAGTTAATCCATTGGGTCTATTTTATATGCAAACAAATATGTCAGACAATTTACAAATGCTTATGCAGCTACAATATTTCACTTTTTTATTGAGTTAGTCCAATTTATACAATACAGCAATACAATACAACCGTGTTTGAAAATGTCTTTAAAAATTGCTTATGTTATAAAGCGTGGCCAAATCCATTTGTTTATGTTTCTTTTCATTGTTTGTATCGGTATATATCATAAAATATTATAAACTAGTTACATTCACTAATAAAAATTCGCAGGCACTTTCTGTTGCAAATTATTGCCTGATTAATTCATTTTCAATTAAAACTGTTTTTTTAAAAACAAAGAATGAAAATGCAATTTGGGGATTGGGCATTTTTATTGAATAGATCAAACGGTCAAACATTGAACTCTTATAAAAAAGAGAAAAACAGAATCCCTAAAGAAAGTCAAACACAATGTACAAGCTCAGCATGTCCCTTTATAGTAGTATATCAGTGAACCCTTCTATGTGCAGTTCATTGACCGACATTATGTGTTTTCACAATGCGACTTGGGACTTCAGCTTAGTAACAAAACTGTCACAAACATCTTAAGTAAGTATGTCCTAAGAGCCTTTCCCTCAAGAGTTTGGACAGACACAACATATTCTATTCAACGGTCAAACACCTTCTTCCAATGAATTATCCAATATCTTGTGCGGAAACATGTTCCAAGGCTTCATACATATTAAGAGAAGTCATAACTCTTTCAAGTGTATACATTCGTTAATTTAGTTCCTTATTTTTGTTGTTAGGATAAATATTTTTGTAACTCAGTTTTATGCTTGATATTTTGATCTTAAGATTTTTATAGAAAAATGACATGGGAAAATTGTATAGCTATGTATACTATTCCAAATGAAGATTTGAATACAAGTAGGAGACATGTCGAATACTTAACACACTTTAAGCATTTTACATAAAGCATTCTTTATCTTAAACAATATTTCATCTTTAAACGTTTCATGTGATAATTGACAAAAGAGCAATAAAGTCCAACGGCAAAACATTTCTGTCTATACAAAAATGTCACCTTTTGTGATGCCGTTTCTGCAACTACGTCAATGGCTCTCTAATAATGACTCCCTCCGTAAGTATTCTTTGAAGTCCGCCATATACTGTTATCGTTTCCAAAAGGTCTAAATATGTGAATATTTTCCCATAAGAATAAAACCCTAGAAGTTCTTAAAATACACTTCGTTGAGAAACATACTTACATGTATATATTGCTTAATATATCAGTTTATATCTCTACTTCATAGGTGATAAAATGCCTGAAAAGAACCCTAAAAGAGCAATAAAGTCCGTCGGCAAAACATTTCTGTCTATACGAAAATGTCTTTTTTGTGATACCATTTCTAACCATACGTCATTGACTCTCTTATTATGCTGACTATTGATATTCTTTGCAAGACTATTTCGTGAACTTTTGATGTATTTTAAAGAAGCTCCGGTTTGGTCAAGAGACATACATAGATCAAGCGGGCAAATCTGCGTATAGAAACATTTACCTCACTCAGAATAGATTTCTCTATATCATTTGTTAATGAGAGTCCTTCCATGGTTTGCCTAATTTTGGGTAATTATGCACATTTAAATGATCGTACTTGAAAAACACGGGGCGGGGGAATAATCTAAAGCGCACAAGTTATTGGTCCAGGCCTGCATAAAATGTTATACAAATATAGAAACAATATGTGCAGTCCCCTCATGTCAGAAAAAACCTCAGTGGAGTTAAGGTTGTTGTGATTAATGCTTCCGAGGGATCACTTTGTTTCCAGATTTTTAAACTTCACAACAGCAATTGTCAAGTGCTGTGTGGTAGCTGTAAAAAGTTGACCCGTTCTTCATTTCAGTGTCGTTATATTTTCCTGGTCCTTGGGATCATTGTTGCCAGCACTATTAAGTGTTGAGAATTGAGTACCGCTCAAGCCGGTGCTAGGGGGCGTGAGGGATGTTGCACATATTCATTATCCCTCATGTACAGACTCAATCAAACCGAGTCTGCATTTCTCTTGTAATTGTGTTGTGATTAATGCTTGCTTCCGAGGGATCACTTTGTTTGTAGATTGGAATGTCTACCATATAGCAGCACTTCATAGCACATAATTCTAAAGTGAATAAAAAAAATAATAAAAAAAATAATAGAAAAGCCTTTATCAATTCATGATCTTAAGAAATATATTCTTTTTTAAAATGACGAGACTTGAAGTATCATTGCAAGTTTTTTATACCATTAGAAGGCGGTCATTTGCTCTCACTGTTTTCCCAGAATATTTATTCATATTGTGCCAAATGACTCAATATTAATAATAAATGTTTTAATGCTTTACACTCAAATTGGTATAAAATTGCGCGTAGTATCATATTACAATTTGATATCCGTATTTCTTATTTTCTTACTCATATTTTCCCGTTTTAGTGCCGCAGTTGATTCAAGAAAGATTTTCAAAGATTATGTCTTCCAGGTCTTTGGACCTCAGTGAACTTTCATTGTAAAATATAAATGATTTGTTTCCTAAGATCAGGATCATGGATTAGTAATGAAATAATATAATGATTTTTCTTTATCCCTATAAGTGATTACACAAATTAACTAAGGCATTATGTTAACCATTTCAATCTACAAATCTGGTTTGTGAAAATAGTGACACATACTCTCATTCTAACCCATAGTTCAATAAGCAATGAAATGAACTTTAGATTTTCCAAAAGCATGTGTCTGTTTTAAACAAAGATGTTTCTGCCTCTATTAAATGGGCTTGTATATCCGTGTTATTTGTGCCCTGTGGCGGCTATAGAAAGTGTCCCCGTACATTTAATCAATGATGTTATATTTTCGATCCTTGAAGATCGTACAGCGCGACATAATTGTTGTGCTTGTGGTATTTTTAGTTTCAACTTTTTGGCACTTTCTAGTTGGGTGGTTCCAATATACCTACTTGAATAATGTTGAATCACCCTTAGGATATGTTGCCTGCTTTTTAAATTTGTCTTTTGACGTCCTATCTGTGATATGCAGGCTTCATAACTTCAGATCCCCTTTCAAAATTCCATTTTATTTAGTTCCGCCCATTGTTTTCTCGTTTAGGGCACACGCATTTTTTTACTCGGCGGATGTTTCAAAATTCTAAATTTTACCAGTTCATGTTAAATGTTGAATTCTGCTTAAGCCGGTGCTAGGGGGCGTGGACGGTAATTTGCACTTTCCAGTACCGTCCATGAACAGGCTCAATCAAACCGGGCCTGCAACTATTTCAATTTTGCCGTGTTGGGCTTTCTTTAGGGATTCTGTATTTATCTATTTTAGGATCACATCCGTGTTATTTGTGCCGTGTGGCGGCTGTAAAAAGTCTCCACGTACATTTTATCAATGATGTTATATTTTCGATCCTTGAAGATCGTTCAGCGCGACATAATTGTTGTGCTTGTGGTATTTTTAGTTTCAACTTTTTGGCACTTTCTAGTTGGGTGGTTCCAATATTCCTACTTGAATAATGTTGAATCACCCTTAGGATATGTTGCCTGCTTTTTAAATTTGTCTTTTGACGTCCTATCTGTGATATGCAGGCTTCATAACCTCAGATCCCCTTTCAAAATTCCATTTTATTAGTTCCGCCCATTGTTTTCTCGTTTAGGGCACACGCATTTTTTTACTCGGCGGATGTTTCAAAATTCTAAATTTTACCAGTTCATGTTAAATGTTGAATTCTGCATTAGCCGGTGCTAGGGGGCGTGGACGGTAACTTGCACTTTCCAGTACCGTCCATGAACAGGCTCAATCAAACCGAGCCTGCAACATTTTCAATTTTGCCGTGTTGGGCTTTCTTTAGGGATTCTGTATTTATCTATTGTAGTTCCAAATGAAAAGTTATGTGCATGGATAGAATGAACGTGGTAATTTTTTAGGTCAATGGAACATCGTCATTCATTCCAGATACGATTTTCCGGACTGAACGTTTGCCAATTGATATTTTCTTTTCAGATTACTTTACGACATCGCTGCTCAACCTCCTACATGTTTAAAGTTCTAATATAGAACTTACCGGCAGACAAATACAAACCTTTATTTTCATCCGTTGCATAAAGGCCGTGTGTCTGTTGTTTGATTTTGTTACATATCTTTTTTTGCTGCACATACCTGAAAAACTATGACAGGTACGGTTTAGCAATATGGATCTGTGGGATTTTCGGAAGTTGCTTTGTAAGTTTTCATAATTTATAGCGATATCCACAATTGCTTTTAATGATGGTAAAGTTCTTGATACTTTCATCAATAATTACGTTCCGGTTGCCTACTGCAAAGTACGATTGAGGACTAAATTGTTATCACGTAGTTGCAAGTTTGAACCCTAATATTGCCAAACTTAACAAGATCGTTTGATTTTATTTACTTTCGAAGAAACAAATAAGTTTATAGATACATATATTAAAGATGTGCTTAAACAAACATGAATTGCATTGTTATAAATACTTTTACATAATATATCATGGTTGAGATTAAATAAAAAAATGAGTTATCAAATTGAATATGATATAATGCATTCGACAGATAATTATTTGTCAGAAAAGTCATTGATATCAAACAAGTGTTTCAGACATTCACGACATATTATTTCCTTTCTAAATCAGTGTCAGGGTTTTACCGGCCGTTGTCCGTTTGTTAATGTCTCAATTTCCGGGATCTAGATGACGACCGTAGAATTTCTCCCATTAGATAGCAATGATGCCAGCCTGGATAGAAAATCGTATTGTTATTAAATTATTAAATTATCAATGATTTGAGTAAAATATTATTTAAATATTTGACTCACAGTCCAAACTAGTTTATTTAACATTAAACACATTTATCGAAAATATATAGAATGATATTTGATCAATTTTATCTTAGCTGAATATAATATTATAATTCTAGCGTGCTTCATTTGTACCTCAACAAGTTACAACTTAAAAAATTTAAAATTTCCACCAGCTACATAAATAACATTGATATGACTGACTTACAATTGATAAAACAAAATAGGAATGGAGCTTCTTAGGTAATTATTGTCGGATAAAACGAAAAAATAGCAGTCTGATATTTGAAGTTACTGTCAATTCAAACTTATTTAAAATACCGTATAGACTAATGACACCAATTTCAATGCAAAAAAAAAACTAAAAAAATCAGCAGAAAATGTTCTGTTGTCACAAGTATAGGACAGGTAAAGCCTTAAAGTATTCTCGGGAGCATCATTTCGTAAAAGTCTTAATCTGAATCACTAAACTAAAATGGCATATTTCCTGCGAAAAACTCCCACGCTGAATTTGCATAAAATATTCAATTTTTAAAATAAACGCAATAATTTAAATCTCAGAGTAGTTTTGTTCTATATTGACTTTGATTTTCTCATTTTCTAAACTAGATGAAGTTGTATTTTTATACTGAAAATGACGGGTTAGTTTTATGAGAATGAGAACTAATCCATATTGAAAAAAAAACAACATTTGTTGCAAAAAGTAATTCGTCGCAAACAATTACGACAGATTTCCATATGGTGAGTTCAGAAGAAAAAAACACTCTAACGCTGAAACTTAACTGTATTACAGCAGAGGCGTTAGTTATTTGAATTATTTCGTTACTAGTGGCATATTCTAAATCCATACGCTGGAATTGTTTATTTTGTATTAAATAACTGGTTTTAAGTAAAAAATTTTATTAATCTTCTCTACATTTAGCTAATGATTACTTTCTAAGTTCATTTTCAATCAATCACAAATGATTGTTCAATTATAGTTCGCGTTGTTTATGATCTTATGATGTATATTAGAAGTATAATGTAAATGTCAGACAAGATGATGAGAAAAATCTCTGACCCACTTATGTAACGCTATAATTCCAAAGGTCAATCAAAGAATATATTGACATGGCGATTTAATAGATACCAAACGTTCCTGTGTAATATGTTACTAAATATCTTTCATTTCAATGTATTTTAAGTTTTTGATATTGACTTGAACTTTAACCATCAATTTGTATTCGGATAACACAAGCAAAGAAACATACAATGTTGTATTTGTTTCTTGATACAATTGTTATCATTATGAATTATATACTAAGAAGATAATTGGTCAAAACAATTCACTGACAACAGATACGCAGAAAACTGGAAGAATAAGATTTTCAATTAAAAAAAAATGATATGAAACAAAAATATTGATATTTGTCAAAAAAATTGTGTCGTATTCCTAATATTTCATCATGAAACAAAAATATTGATATTTGTCAAAAAAAATTGTGTCGTATTCCTAATATTTCATCATTTCTATTTTGCATTGTCAGCCACACGAAAATCTATGATATATACTGGTATCTCTTAATCCTGTCTGTTGTTATATTTATTAATTAACTAAAAATTATAATATATTTTACTCCACGCAATCAATTGCACTGTGTTCAAATTTGTCTATTACACTACCTTGGATTGAAACGAAAAGAGTTGATTTATCTATAAACTTTTTTAATTTATCTATAAACTCTTAAAGTTGAACATTAATAAAATTATTTGTTCATTAGGGAACGAAACAAAATGTTCATGTTTGCTTGCAATTTTAACGTTATCTTCAAAAATAGTCTGACACTGTATCAATAACAGAACAGAATGGGATTGTCCAAGCCTTTTTCTATATTTTTACTGTCGTACAACATATATTGAGACAACTAATATAATTACAAAATCAAAAATTATGTCTCCCCGTCGACAGATAACATTCACGACAAGCTATGCATTATCCATTACATCGTTACAATCACACTTACATTGATACCCTGTATGACATTAATAGTTTCTATGTGTGGACGAAATGTTTTATGGCCGGAATATTTGTCAAGTATTATTTGATACAGTCTGTAAAAATTTCTATAGGCATTTATTTTAATTGCAAACTGATTGACCATAAAGAAGAACATAATATCATGTGACTTTCATTTTATGAAAATATCTTAAAAGTCTCAACAGAAATTAACTGTTATGGGGTTGGGGGTTAAAAGGTTAATGAAATAATTGTTTGACACTAATCAAAATTGATTCGTGTTGTGGATCCAATACTCATATCAACGAGGTTTGCCTAAAGAAAATTCACACATGAACTTATATTAACTATTATTAACTTCTTTTATACAATAAAGGTTAGTTTATTTTCTAAACGGATTATGTTAGGTCTTATTCTGACATGAGTCAAAATAGCACTGTAAAAACAAATATGTAACCTAGGATAATGTTGTCAACTATCTGGTTCATGGTACTTATTTGATGCATTTCTTCATTACGTATGAGTAATAGCGTGTAATAGAATATGTAATTCATTTTAGGTTGAGTTAATAATTAAAAGTTGAATCAGTTTAGAATCAGTCTAGGTTAATAATTATACAGCTACTGTACATTGTTGAGAAATATACTATAGGACGAGTACACAACTGCCATTGCGGAGGCGCTAACATCTGACTGTGCACAAGTCTAGAATCTGTATTTTTTCAACCATGTTAAAAAAACTTTTTTTGCCACACTACGATTTTTGATATTTTAACAGAACTTTGTTACTTCTATAACTGCAAGGATTTGATATGAAGCTTTTAGACTTTAAACCTTAAAACGAGGTTTTAACGGATTTGAAATGAACCCCTTCTTACAGCAGTGGTCATAACAACAGGGCTATGAATTTAATTCAATGCATTTCAAGTATTTTTTTAAAAATTTTAAACAACAGTCGCTTAATTTGTCGTGCATGAAACGAAGCATGCGTGTTTATTTTAAAACACTTCAATACATTTTCGTTTCGCTATTTTGTTTAAAACTTTTAAATATATTTAAGCATGGCATAAAATATCAAATCTCTCGATGGAAATAGTACATTATATTAACCCCATCCCCAAAACAGGTAATTTCTGTTGAGACTTGATGCTCATAAGATTCAGATTATCTCAAAATACCACTTTAAAAGGTCTCGATGTTATTATCAATCTTGCTTTTATTGTTCCAGATATAGTGTGAATACTCAATGTTCTTAAAATAACTTTTTGCATTGCAGTTTGAGAACTATTCACTATAGAACGTTAGTATTTCGTTATATATTTATTTTAGAAAGAAGCCGATTTGCATTGTGACAATGCGACTGCATTATGAATTCAATTGAAAGGTTTTAAACCTATTTATGATTTGGAAATACAGACTAGTTATTTCTCTTACAAACGATAGATCTTAAAAATAGTTTTGATTTTGAATCTTATATAGACATTTTACCTAAAAAGTTTAGAATAGCTACATCCAGACTGCGTTTATCATCACATAAACTGAGAATTGAAACAGGCCGATATGCGCCAAATAGAATAGACCGCAATCAAAGAAAATGCTTACTTTGTAACAAAAACGATATAGAAGATGAATATCATTTTGTAATCATTTGCCCGTTTTACGATGAATTAAGAAAGACTTTTATAAAATCTTATTATTACAGACATCCAAGTGTGTACAAATTTGTAGAATTGATGCAATCTAGGGATTTTAAAATAGTAAAGCATCTCGGTAAATTTTTGTATAAAGCTTTTTCTGTTAGAGAGAGTCAAATTGTTTAGTTTTTCATATCATTTATACCATCTACTAGTAAATGTTATCTGCTTATTGAACTTTACTAAATCAAGGTTGTGTATAATTTTTGTATTCATAAACTGAATTGCAACTGTATTCACATACCCATCCTCCTTCTCCATGCGATAAATATTATTTTTTACCGTAGCATGCGTGTGTGAGTGAGTGTGTTGGTGTACGTGTGCGTGTGCGTGCGTGCGTGTGTATGTGTGTGTGTGTGTGTGTGTTTACTTTCTTCCCACTATGTTATGCACTAATTTCAATGTTCCTTTGTATGCCATTGTCATGTGATTGTAAATTTATATCATATATTATTTGTTATAACGAAAAACTTGTAAAAGTTTAAGTTAATAAAGTATCTATCTATCTATCTCTCTTACAGTTCTTCTTCTATCGTTACTTTCATGTAGAATTTAAGATTTTACAAAATTCTGGTAACAAGAAAGATGTTGAATGAAATAAATAATTTCATGATATTTTTTCTGTTTAATTGTCAATCATTTTGCAATAAAAAATATATGCCTATTGAAATTTTGACAGACTGTATCATATAATACTTGACAAAAATTCCGGCTATAAAACATTTCGTCTGCACATAGAAGCTATTAATGTCATACAAGGTATCAATGTAAGTGTGATTGTTACGATGTAATGGATAATGCATAGCTTGTCGTGAATACTGTCTGTCTACTGGGAGCCATAAGTTGGATAATTTGTAATATCTGTTGTCTCAATATATGCGGTACTACAGTGAAATATAGACAAAAGCTTGGACAAAACCATCTGTTTTATTGATACAGTGTCAGATTATTATTGACGATAACGTTTGACTAGAAGCAAACATGGCCACTGTGTAAATTAGAAACATTTTATTACAGTCCCTTATGAACAATTAGGAGTATAAAAGCTCAATTTGAAGTGACAATAGATAAATCAACACTATTTTCCTTTCAATTGCAGGTAATTTAATAGACACATTTGAACACAGTGAAGTTTAATTTGCTTCATAACGATAAAGTATAAGCTCAGTTTAATAATATATATTGAAGGCTTTAGCTGATAAAATTCTTCGTTATAACAAAATTAATGTAGAGCGCACTCATTCGCCTTAAATCTCCTAAATACTAATATAACAATTTCACGTGTGTCATGGTTTCTTTACTTTTGTTAAGGTTAGTTGAATCTTTTTACATGTTATGTTAGGCATTATTCTATTGTAAGTCAAAACGACATTGTATAAATGAAATATTTACTCGTTAATTACTTGTATGTGGCAAACGTCACTTGTTTGATGCCTTGATACCTTTTGGCAAGTGACTGGGTGCAGTGCAATAGAGTATATTTATAAGGTCAGTTAATCAATAAATATGTCAAAAAACTGGATTAAAAGATACCAGTATATACCACAGGATTTAATGTGACCGACAAGCAACACAGATATTTATGTAATATAGAAATTACGACACACATTTTATACCAACGTTACATTTGTTTTTCTTTTTTCAATCTGTAGATTCATTTTTCGCAGTTTTTTAAGTGTTTATTCTTTTTTAGTAACTTATTTTGAACAGTTAATTACTAAGCATATTTTTTTCAATGATAAAAAAATTGTATCAAGAAAGAAATATCAACGTATATTTTTATTTCCTTGCTTTTATACCATCATAGACCGAATAAAAATGACGATTAAAGTTGTAATCATCTTGACATGCCAGGATTAATTATGTCAACGTTTCGAAAGTTTGGACAAGTGGTTATTTGACCTGCTTAGAGGAGATATCTATATATATTATGTATAAAAGTTCCTTGAGAAATCTTATTTATCTTATATTCCGCTTTGCAGAGTTAATTGAAACTCATTTTAATGAAAGAGTATATGATTTTGAATATTCCAATGTTAAATTGAAAAGTACTTTATGACCTAAGATTCGCAACATAGTACTGAAGTAAACTGTTTTTATCCATTGTTATTCATTTACCAATTATTTCAGTTTAATGTTTCTTAATTTCGTTAAAGTAAATGTCATTGTTGTTTCTTTTCCGGTGTATTGCTTGAACGTAATTGGAAATTCCTTACTACTTGACAGTGTGTAGATTATGAAATAACGTTCATAAAAATTCAATTTCAAACCCTTAATATGCTTTGTAATGTTATGATATTTAGTAAAATATTACACAGGCACGTACAGAGGGTATTAAATCTCCATGTCAATATTTTCGTCGTGTGACCTTTAGAAATATTGCGTTATATCATTGGATCAGATATTTTAATCATTATCCTGTCTGACATTTACATTATGGCTCTTATATATATCATTAGATCATAAAGAATGGAACAATAATGGAGCAATCAATTTTGATTGATGCAGCTTAGAAAGTAATCATTATGTAGAGGTTTTTAAGAAAAATATTATAAAGCAGGCTGTCCAGCGTCCCTATAATTCCTAAAAAAATCCTATTTTTTCAGTTTGGCTAAACTTCCCAAATAAATGAAAAATTCAAAGGGAATTCCTAAAAGCGCCCTAATTTTAACTTAAATTATTTTTTTTATATTTTGTTATAAACATAATTACTTATAACTGTATAGCTTAAATTACCAGCGTAACACATCCCGCATTGACAAAGTGCCAGGCTATATCACATTACATTTTTTGATATTTTGATGATATTTGACTGCTATGTTTTATGCATGCGAATCACTTTTACTGGAAAGTACGGCAATGTTCCATTGACCTTACAAATCTCCAAGTTCATTCTATTATTGTATATAATCTTTATGGAAGGTACTAATGCTGTGGGGATATCAAAATGTTCTCAAGAGGCTACACTTCTCAATCACGAATATATTTTTTCCAGTTAAAATTTATTTTTTAAAACATATTTACTTGATGATGATTTATTGTGAAAATTTTTTAACTTGCTTTTTATCTAAACGTATTATCTATGTATTTATTATTGCATGCCTCTTATTTAAAAAAAAAGACAGAAATAATAAATTACTATAACTTCAACTAAAGTTAATTAATATATTTCTTTATTTACAATAGTTAATGATTTAATGGTTTGAATGAAAGTATGTGTCACTTTTTTCACCAACCTGATTTTCAGAATGAAATGGTTAAGAAATACAATGTGCCATCAATTATAGGGATAAAAAATAATCTTATTTCATAACTGATCTGAGATCCTAATGATAAGAAACTGATCATTTATATTTATATGTTACAATGGAATGTCATTGGTTCAAAGACATTAACAACATGAACTTTAAAAATCTCACTTGAATCAACTATGGCACTAAAAATTTGGGAAAATATGAGAAAGATAAAACGAATTACAAATAATAAATTGTAATAGGATATTACGAGCAATTTTACACATATTTGGCATTAAAGCATTTAAACATTTTATATAAATATTGAGTCATTTTCCACATATAATAAATATTCTGGGAAAACAGTGTGAGCAAATGCCCTTTTTTGATGCTGCCAGTCTCGTCTTAAAAAAAAACATTTCTTAAGATTATGAATTGACAGTTACGTATTGATAATAAAGGTGTTTCTATTCTTCTAAATTCACCAATGTTATAAATATAGGCTACGAAGTGCTGCTATACAGTAGGCATTTCAAACCTCAACTCCACCGAAGGCGTTTTGCCATGACAGGACTAAAAATATTGTACCAATATTTGTATACCATTTAATGCAGGACTATTAACTTGTGTGCATTTTTGAAGATCATTCCTTTACCCTATTTATTCCAGTAAGATTATCAAATTGTGCAAAGTACCCCAAAAATGTTAAAGTAGGGAAAGAATCGCATAAAAAACGATGCTAACATAAATTCTGAATATATTTAGCAGATTTGTCTATTTATAATGTTGTTTTTTTCTTCTACGTTAGCTTCTTGACCTAACTGGTGCTCCTTTATAATACATCAAAAGTTTACGAAATAATCCTATCTAGAATATCAATAGTCAGCATGATTAGAGAGTTAGAAACGGAATCACAAAAATGTAGCTTCGAGAGGAGACATTTCCGTATAAGATAGACAGATTTGTTTTCCCGACGGACTTTATTGCTCTTTTACGGTTCTTTTTAGGCATTTTATCACCAATGAAACAAAGATATCAACTGATATATTTAGCAACACATACATGTTAGTATGTTTTTCAATGAGGTGTATTTTAGGTACCTTTAGGGTTATTTTTTTCATGGGATAAAAAGCCAACACATTTAGTTGGAGACGATTATAGGACATGGCGGACTTCAAAGAATGATTACGGAGAGAGTTTTTAAAATAGCTTTTCAAGCATCCTACTCAATCTGTATTATTCATTATTTGTTAATTATCATGTGATGAAATGTTTTATAGATAAAATATTGTTTAAAAAAAAATGTTTTATGTAAAATGCATAAAATATGTTTAGTAGTCGACATGTCTCCTTCTTGTATTTAAAACTACAACATTTTACCATGTCTTTTTCCATAAAAAACTTTAAAAAAATCAAGCATTTAGCTGAGTAACAAAACATTATTTTTACAGCAAAATTTAGGAATTAAATTAAAGAAAGTAACACATGAAAGGGTTATGACTTCTATTAATATGTTTGAAGCCGTGGAACATGTTTTTGCATAAGTTATTGGATAATTCATTAGGTAGAAGGTCTTTGACCGTTGGATAGAATAAACTGACCAAACTCTTGGAGAAAAGGCTCGTAGGACAAATATAATTACTTAAAATGTTTGTGACAGTTTTTTTACTCAGATGAAGTCCCAAGTTGCCTTGTGAAAACGCATAATGTCGGACAATGAACTGCACAGAAATGGGTTCATTGATACACTACTACAAAAGGCATGCTGAGCTTTTACCTTTACAAGAGTTCAATGTTTGATCGTTTAATATATCCAAAGGAGAATAAAAGCTATACAATTCCAAAATTGCATTATCATTTTCAGTTTCTAATTTTGAACAAGACGTGTATATTTGTAAAAACAGTTTTGATTGAAAATGAATTAATCAGGCAATAATTTACAACGCCAATGAAATGCAATGTCGTGTTAAATAAACAAATTAAGTAAACAATACCCATAATATAATTAAAATATACTAGAAACAAATATATTTAAAACACGTTTATATGTTTCGATTAGAATTAAGATTTCAAATAATTTTAGTGAATGTTTAAAGTTTGTTAATATTTTGTTTCATGTGTCCATGCAAACAGACAATTCCGATATAAAATGAGAAAACACAAACAAATTGATTGCCCTACGATTTATATTATCAGCAAACATCATCAATGAATATATCATTTTGTACACGTATTGTTGTATTGTGTAAATTGGGCTAACAAAATAAAATAAAATATTTTGAAAATTTGTATATGCATAAGCATGTGTATATTGCTAACATATTTTGTCTGCATATCCATTAGGCTTTATTACTAAATTAAGTGAATTTTAATGCCAAAGCATTAAACATTTATGGGTTTTCATGGAATCTTTTGAACGAGTACAAAAACTGAAGTACACTTTTCAAAAACAATGAACAATTGTAAAATAATTAAAATGGTGACACAAAATGATGCAAAACATTTTGATAACTGAACATAGTTTGATGGAATATGCCCCACAATTTGTTATTGTGACAGTGTTTTGAAGTTTTTGTCTATTAATCAAAACGGTATCTTTCCAATAGGCTTTTGAATTATATTAAATCAGAAAAAAGAAATGATTTCTGGAATTCAATATTTCTAATTTTGTTTCTTTTTTTAACAACTTTTAATTAAATTTTGATAAAAAAATCATACAAGATGCGCCTTTAATCTACAGTCATTTTTTCCAAATAGAATGTTACGAAGTCTAAGATCTTTTTTTGTCTATTATGTAGTGTGTATATTGTACCAAATCTCTATTTAAATATTCATATACTCAAGAGAAATAATTTTCAAACTTGCATACCTTAACATTAGATTTCACTTTCATAAATTCACCTTATTAATATGCTGTATCATTTTTTTTCTGTCGATTGAATATTTGTTTCGCAGATATTTAAATGAATTTAAGTTTATTTCAAATCATTTTTTGAGCTAGCCCAATTTATACAACCGTTTTGGAAAAAGCCTTAGTGATTAATGATATATTCACCTGGTTTTTTAGATAAATTTTCTTTTTCCTCTATTGTTTCCATGTGTAAAAGGGTTGGATTATAAAGTCAAAAGATTATTTCCTAAACAGATACAATAATAATAAAACTGTAAAATTTTATTGCTTTAAAAAGCCCGAATAGAAGCATATGTCTCAGAAATAGCTAGCAAATGAATATGTTTCAAAATGAAAGAAAATTAAGTTACAAACAAATATTGTTACACTTAATTTGGCATATGCGTATTGTAACTCATTACCCACACAGATTTGCTGGAATATCCAATAATTTGTTACAGAATCGATCGTGTTTATTTCCTTAAAGTGAATAATTAACATTTCCTTAAAATAAATACTAAAATGATGACAATTTAAAAAATATTTCTAGCAAACAAATATTGCATAAATATTGATGTTGTCTTGTTTTACTCGTGTTGTTGTGTATTTATATCATCAATTTGACGGAAGCATCAATCTCTTTTTATTGGTAAAGCGGCTTAAAACATTTTATTTGTATATGCTATTAGTGTTGAAGGTTTCCATCGCCTGAGACATTTAGCTTATGCCAGACTTCGTCTTGTTTTGAAACAAATTCATCATTATCATTATCATCATCATCATCGTCATCATCAACATCATTTTCATCATCATCATCATCATCATCATCATCATCATCATCATCATCATTCTCATCATAATCACATTAGTACTAATTAAACTACTAAAAAATCATGGTATTATTCGTTATAATAAATATGATAAATATAAATCATCATCATCATCTAAATTAACATCACTTTTACTACTATCACAGTCAACATCCTCCTCCTCATCGCAATCATCATTATTATTGACTTATATATAACATTATTTTTATCGTCAATGATATGGCCATCAATCCAATCTTTTTCTTTATTATCATCATGCCCATTCATAACGATAATTATTCATTTGCAATTTTCTTAAGTGAAAACAATTACCAATATCCTCTAACATATATCATCACCATCGTCTCTCTCATCTTTATTTTCATCTTCGTCATGATCATATCATTGTTATCAATATCACCATCCCAATCATAATCACCATCATCTTTCATTTTTACAAGTTTTTTCTCACAAGTTAAGGCACAACCCCTCCTGGCAACTCACTGATGTATCTTTTGGATAGGGGAGGCGCCGAAAAACGTGTTCAGTTTTTTTAAACAACACGTTTCAAACCAAAACAAGTGCTTGGGCCTAAATAAGGCATCTAAAAAGGCATTTTTACCATTTGAGGCAACAGATAGGGGGGTGAAAAATGCATTAAAAGGCGTGCATATCGAGTAATGAGTAAAGACTTAATAACAAACTAAATAGATACAGAATGCAATCTAGTATTGGAAGTTTGCACCTGGCGGTTGTATCTAGAGAAATTTCAAGTTGTGCGATTTAATTACTCTTGCGTAGTTCTGTTTAACAAGCATCGTTCTTAAAGCGTAATGAAAAAGTTTTTATTAGAGTGCAATTTACTATTAATGTTATCACGCTATTTTCGACTAAGTATTGGTGATTTTAAAAAAGAAAATTACTGGGTCAATGATAGGTGCCCTAGGATATTCTCTAAACGTTTTTTAATTGTCATTTTGTCATCAGCATGTAATTTACATAAAAGTTTAATATACATGTAAGTGAAATTGAAAATATGAGGAAATGGCAATTCGGTCAAGTGATAAGTGCTCTAGAAGAGTGTCTGAATGCTTGTGTATTTTAAAATTTCAAATTTGCTTACCTAATTTTAATATAATACTGTAAAATACTTTTTGTTTTTATTTTTGCCTTTGATACAAAAGAGAAAGAGTATCAAAACGCTCGGCACTTTGATTTATACTCGGGGGGGCTACGGCCAAATCAGTTTAATCTGAATGGAAAGCAAATTGGGACAATGTCCTCTTCAATAAACTTCAAGTTCATGATATAAACCAATCTCTTGATGTGGCACCATCTCTGTCTTTGTCAAACCGCCATGATCAAACAGTTCTTCTTCGATGCCGAATTGGACACACTAAAGTTATCTCACTCTTATCTCCTCACGAATGAAAATTTTACTGTCAAGCATTTTCTTCTGGAATGTCATGATTTTTCACAGGCCCGTAATAGATTTTATAATGTAAATTCACTCAAAGAACTCTTTAATACAATTCCTTCAAAAAACATCACCAATTATTTAAAAGAGATAAACTTGTATTCAAGGATCTAATTGGCTCTTTTTTGTTGTCATTTGCAGAGTTTTACATAATATTTTAAGCCTATTATAGCATTCGGCACGATATGGCCATTTATGTGTTGACGTGCCGTAAAATCCAAACAAACAAACAAAAGATTACCCCATGTTTCGATGTTCTTTCTATTACTAAAAAGAATTTACAAAATTAATTTATCAAAAAATGTAATTAGTAACACATACACAAAATACAGTTCTTAGAACTATTTACATTATATATGAAAACAATTCTAGTGGAATAATAAATCAAGACTAAAAATGTTTCAATAAAAATGTAATAGCTTGATATAAGCGTCCATTCTAACTTTAAATAAGTGACCCAGTTCAAATCATAAAGAATTTATAACCGCATTTTGTAATAAAGTATCGTATTTGGCTCTATAAATAAATGAAATTGTAATTGGTATTTAGTATTTTATTTACATCTATTTTTCTGAATGTCAAATTCACCGATGACATTTCATATTAATACAAAACGAGCAATTTCCACTTAAATCTGGAAAGATATATTGCTTGGTTTGATTTAAACCGAATGATATATTTTAATGAGACAGTCAGTCGACATTTAAGAAAAGATTTACTTGCTTCGACTACCGTACAAGTCACTTAATTGTAAAAAGTAACCTTGGGTTTTATTTAGTTCTGTTTAATTATTATTTTTGAATAAAGTAATAATATTCAGGAAATAATTATAGTCGAGGATCATAGATCAAAGGAAGTTTTATTAAGTAAAACATATATTTTATTAGATTTGAAGGAGGGATCGTGCCTTTCAAGTATTATTCATGACTTGAGGCATGCTTATAATGTTTGCTGTCCGAAACAACAGTTATGTGGTAAAATATTAAGTATTTTTTAAGTAATAAAAATGTAAGAGAGACTTACAGACAACAAGAAAAAATGAAATTTAAAACTCATATTCTGAATTGCAGGTACTGTATTATATTTCTAAGGGTTTATTACAGTAGAAATAAACATTCTGGAGATCTAAAAAATATTAAATATGTTAAAGCAACAACTAAACATTCAGTTGTAAATTGTAAGCCAGTTACTCAAGTCTGGTCCTAAACGATAAAACAACGAAAATCAAAAATGAAGATTAAATATATGTCCAGCCCTTAACTTAAGTCCGGCTTAAGCGATATTCAATTCTCAACATTGACATATTTGGAAGAAATGACCCCGACATATTTGGAAGTAATGACCCCGAACGACCAGGTTGAATAAACAAAAAAACTGACAATAATAGTTAATATAAGTTAATATGTTAACATATTGTATTTTCCTTGAGTTTAATTCATCTATGGATGCCTTGCGGTACATAATGAAAAAGTCTTAATATTCAAATAAGTTATTTATTACCATGGCATTTAAACTATAATAATACGAATGCAATAAGACATCATTTTGTATTTTAAGTCTGAATAGTAGAATTCACTTGGCCTCAATTGAACAGAATTGAGTTTATTTTAGAAAGGTATGGCGAATAACCGTAAATTCACCTGTCCGGTGAATACGTAAATACAGTGTACGTGACAAAGAATGGCAAATAGTCCGTATATTTAACAGAGGCCAAGGTGAAAACAAACGGATTTATTGTATGTTTAAGCCGGATTTTACTTAATTGTAAATGAGAGACGGTTTAGTCAAATTTATTTGAAAATTGGAAGTTTCCATCAAAGTTATTGCTTTGCTCCTGACACTTAGGTACCGCTTGATTACATCTTGTGTGCGACGCGATTTATTTCATTTTGTTGACAGGGATACTAATTCATTGTAAATCAGCTTTGAGAATAAAAACAAGACAAACAAAGAAACCACTGACTTTGTGACTTTAGTCGTTTCTCGTACGCTGATTGTCATCTATTTCCTTGAATGTTGTCTAAATAAAATTTACAATTGTCAAATTATCTACAACCAACAATATATCTGTTTTGTCATTTGTTGAATCTTTCTAAGTTACACTGAAATCTGGAAAAAAAATATAATGTAATGTAATGAATGAAATTAATCTTTGTGTGGAGAAGAACCATAGATTTTTTTTTGTAATTTCTGATTTGCTCGAAATGCACCTCTTGTTAATCGAAGGCCTTGATGATGCATGGAACCAATTTGACCAACTGATAAACTTGTGCTGGAGAGAGACAGGTTCCATATTTATCCCGTTAAAATCGAGCATGTTTATTTAAGACGGAAATTGCACACTGATAAAAGACCGTAGATATCTGTATTCTGTGGTAGTCATCCGACATTTAGTGAAAGTCATCGCAGAAATAAGATGACTGAAAAATACAAAAGACTTTGGGGATAAAAGTATCTTTAAAACTTTTAAATAACTATGATCATAGTAAAATATAACATGAATGACACACAATGGGAAACAGACAAAAACGACTATTTTCCTTTCATTGATTTAGTGTTTTATTATCATAATTATTTGTTTCATAAATAAGAATGATAATACTTTCCGTAAATGCAAGAAACAACCATGCTCTTTCAACGCGTTCAAAAATTTTTTGCTAATGTTACTATATATTCATATTGTTACCGCCACCTATAGTGTGTAGAAGTAGAATTGTAAACAGAACATATCTACTTATGTGAAGTCAAACCATATTTATTTCATATTGTAATAACAAAGAGACTGTCTAGAATCACGTAACATTTGCATGACCTTGTGTTTACAGACTGTTGGAAATCGCGTCATCTAGTACATCAACAAACATCACGTATCCCATTTTCCTTGTAGGGTTTGTATTGTTTATTTTGGTGATTTGGTTTTCCGAATTGTTTTTCTGTAAGCAATATCAATGTTATTGAAAATAAATAAATAACAACCAAATGCCACAACGAGAAAAATAATTAAGCGTCAATAGCAAAGTAAAGTAAAAGTCAAGAGCAAAGCAGTAAACACCCACTTTTTAAATAAACGGCGATTTTCCTCACTTATTTCTCAAAGTTTTTCGATTTAAATGGAATATCAGAGTACATTTAACAATATTAATTACTTTGTAATGATATTGATCAAAATTTGCTAGAATTCTCATTGTGTTATCAGTCTTACCATCATGTTTCGACGGATAATTGTTTTAATAGCATGTGCAGTGTATTTGAATATCAGTGATAATCATAATAACATAGAGACAGCATCTTAACTCTTCTATGATTGTAATGGTAACATAAAATTCTTACACAATTGTAAGAAGGTGTATTTGTACATTATCCCTCAATGCTGTTTGAAGATTATGACATTCAAGATTAATAGATAGAATTAGGATAGAAGCAAACATCATTCACAGTCTTATATAAGATTTTTAAGGCGATCCACTGAGTTTTTTTAACATGATGGGTCTGAACATATTTTTTATAGATAAATTTACTACTTGATGAAGGTTTAGACCACTCATCCTTGTGTGTTTCAGATCATTCGCGCACTACGTTTCCCCAGAATAATTATTCAAATTCTATAAAAATGGCCCAAAATGAAAAGCGTTTAAACGCTTATAACTCAAATTAGGCTAAACAAAAACAGATGCATTATTATTAAAAACATACATGAAAGTCTCTTCTGAAACATGACATCTTACTGAATGTCTTTCTTTGCATTTTATTTTGTTCTTTCTGTACTTAATTTCAATTTTCATGATTTGTGAAAATGGATGATACACGATAGTTACAATAAGTCTAAACAATCATTTCTAACAAACCTTGTGGAATCGGAATATTATACATTTATAAATTAATACCAAAATGAGAAAGTAGCAACAAAGCGTCCAAGCGGTCTCATATAATTATGTCCCCGCCATATAATGGTTGGAGCATATAGTAGTAACCCTGTTTCGTCCTTCCGTCATTTCGTCTTTCCTTCATTCTGTCATTCCGTCATCATCAGTTTCCGATCATTATCTTCAAAACGGTTGCACACATTCAATTCAAATTTGACAAATGGATATATCATGATAAAATACAGGTCGAATTTGGTCATGGGTCGATGATTTTTGGCAGGGTTGTGGCTCTTTTACTTTGAAAATAATATGAAATTTTCGGTTTCCACTCATTATCTCCCTAACGGTATTACACATTCAATTCAAACTATGCATATGTCATGAGAAAATACAGGTAAAGTTTGAATTTGGTCATGATTCGATGATTTTTGGCAAAGTTATGCTCCTTTCACTTTGAAAATAAATATGAAATTTTCAGTTTCCGTTCATTATCTCCCCAACAGTAGTACACATTCAACGCAAATTTGACATATGGATACATCAAAGAAATGCACAGATCAAGTTCGAATTGGGTCATGGTTTGATGATTTTTGGCAGAGTTAAGTCCCTTTCACTTTGAAAATAATATGAAATTTTCAGTTTTCATTATTTCCCGTCTAAGGTATTACACATTCATATGGATACATCAAAGAAATGCGCAGGTCTAGTTCAAATTTGCTCATGGGTCGATGGTTTTTTACAGAGTTATGCCCCTTTAACTTTGAAAAAATAGACGAAATTTTTAGTTTCCGTTCATTATTTCCCATCAAGGGTATTACACATCCAACTTGAATTTGACATATGGATACGTCAAAGAAATGCGCAGGTCAAGTTCGAATTTGGTCATTGTTCGATGATTTTTGGCAGACTTATGCCCCTTTCACTTTGAAAAAAAGGAAATTTTCAGTTCCCATTCATTATCTCCCCAACAGTTGTAGATATTCAACTCAAATTAAAGATATGAATATGTTATAAGAATGCATTGGTAAATTACGAATTTGGTCATGGTTTGATAATAGCTGACAGAGTTATCCCTCTTGAACTTTGAAAAAATAGAACTAAATATTATATCATCTGAAATTTTGGCTGCATGTGGGGGTATCCGTGGTGTGACGACACATTTCTAGTTTACAATATTTTCTAAATACCAAACCATTTAAATGTAAATAGTTTGTTGTCATTGAAATTTTATCTCAATCATGTTATTGGTGAATATTGAATGACTTGAAGTGTGAGAACTAGACAATTCATTTCAAAATATTGAAGAATACAGGATAAAGATCCTACAGAAATAACTCGCTTAAACTTCTGCGATTGTAGTAAAAAGTAATTTTTGTGACAAGATGAGGACTTGATATATGTTCCATTCATTTTTTGCATCATCTTTTTTTTTAAAGTTGCTTGTAAGCCAAAATAAGATTTAACAAATATATCTATAATTGTCAATTTTGAGGCAAGACTGTTTGATATTCATATTTCGTGAATATCAGAATCGTGTATATGTCTCGATGCATTTCTTATAAAATTAAATATTTGTGCTAATATTCCTTGAATTTTGTATTATAATGTATTGTAAAAAATCAGCTTAAAATATATTTAAACTTATATTAATGTAAATATTATAATGTTATGTTGCGAGTCGATAATGTTTTGTCTGGAATAAGTGTACTTCCAACTTATAAAAAAATACCTTTTCACACAATTCACATAGAAATCATGCATTCATTTGTGTAGCATTACTTCCTATTGATAAAATTGTATCAGGTTTAAATAGATATTAGTATAAAATTCATGTTTTCAAACAACAACTTGAATAACATGTTGAGTATTTTGATTTCTAAAAATATTTCAGTTAAATTAATGACCAGAGCCACAAGGAAATAAAAAATCCAAATGTATTCTTAACATGGAATGAATATACAAAACTTAAGCCAGTCGCAGAGGTTTATCCACCTCATTTTAATGTGTTTGAAATAAATGTAGATATCAATTTTTCCAAATATCTAAATTTGGATGCCTAATGTGACAACAAGATTAAAGGAAATACAGAAACCAGGATAGTGAAGTTGAAAATTCTTGTTTACCGTAAGAATAAAGCTTACATAGCGAATTTAATTTATATATTTTTTTTTTTTTAAATTTAGTTTTGTAAATTATGTTGATAGTATGAATTTTATAAAGTTTAATGTTATGTATTTTTTTGTAAAAAATTCAACAGAAATTATGAGATAAGTAATGAAAGTACGGAACTTAAATATCAATATAAAGAAATCCTTTATTTTACATGTGTAATATAGATATAAAAATGAGAGTAGCTCCTGTCTGGTAGCACATTAAGAAACAATATCACATGTGAACCAATATATTCATTTCTTTCATTGAAGTGGAAAATTATAATCATGTAAAAGTAATAAAGTCTTGCCCTTTAAATACAACATGTTATCATTTTAATGTCTCCTTGAAACGCTTTGGTTGTGCAGTCTTGTACAAAATCTGAAAAATAGTTATCCCCCGGAAGCATTTATCACAACAAAATTACATGAACATTGCATATTTAGTTTGGTTGAGTCTGTACAATATGAGAAATGAAAACATGCAACATCTCTTTCGCCACAAGCGCGGTTTAAAATGTTCAATACTTAAAAGTGACGGAATCAATGATACATCCATGGACCACAAAAGCATAACAACAATAAAGAGAAGAACGCGGCAACTTGGTTTCTTAAACAATTTTCCTTATGATATTCAAGATAAAGGTTATGTAGCGTTCTTTATGTAAATATGGTTCATATATGTTGTAAATATTGAAAACAAATTTGTAATTTCTCTAATAGTGTTTAAATATTTTAGAGCTCTTGATTTTTAAAACCTTGTGTCTATGTTTTGAGTATGAAAATACTACTTATACATACTTTTGTAAAACTCATGTAAGACTGAAAATATGGTTAACAAGATCATCAAAGAAAAATGACGTTCAATGAACGCAACCACCACATGATCCAACAACAAGGACCAGTAGGACCCCACACAAAAACAGGACAGGACACAAGGCAGAGAACGGACAGGATAAACACTAAATAATACTAAACGATATAATAAACTCACGTAGAGTAATCCTTGTATTTCATGTTACGTCGTAAAATTTCTTTACTGAAACAGGTAATTAATGACAAAAGTCTTGCATAAAAATATTTTGATACGGTTTATCTGTGGTGAATTTGTTATTGCCTTAATCTATGTGATACAAATATACATAATACCAATAGAACATTATTGTTTGGTGTTTTATTTTTGCCGCGTGTAAGTGATCATTTATATGATTTATGTCTTAACCTAGTCTGTGGACAGGCTTATGATAATCGGACCTTAAATGTCTTTTATATTGTCATCGCACGCATTTACTGAACACTAGTTGGCAATTCATTAATTCAGTAATGTGTGTCAAATTATCTGAAGATGAAATACGTGTTTTAGATTAGAACAAGGTGGATAGATAATGTATATCCTTTATTCCTCGAGATAAACAATTACAAACAGTAGTGTTAAAGGATTCACAAAATAATCTGGTTGTCAAAGTTTCAGGCGCTTATAATCAACGATTTTTGTAACGTTTGATTATTTCAGAAGAGGTTGTTGGATATTGTTATGATTTTTTTGTTTGTTTCTTATTCAATACAAAAATTATTAAGTTCTGATATCTAAAGTCATCATGTTTTATTCATGTTATATCTCAAACATCATTAATTTTTAGTTGAAAATTCGCCTCAAGAATACCTGTATGAATGACGTTTGAATGTTTCCCTATTAGCGAATGGCACATGCACGAAATCATAACTAAATAATTAAATCCCTACTAAAATGGCAGCGTAATACTTTGTTCCGAAACATTTTATTATATTATCAAACCATGTGTGTTTTTTAACCGAGACATTCTTATGTTAAAACCCTTTGGAAAATCGACCATAAGATTATGTAGTAATTCAGTTTGCTCGAATATTATTTTTTAAGCATAGCTTTTATCCTTTAGCCTGTAGTACACCATTTAACGTGCAGATTTGCCTATTTCAAAAAAGTATTTTTCGACATTAAATTTTGTCTTTCCAAACAGGACATTCACATGATTAAAATAATTATGCTGATCATTTGATTTCCTGTAAGCTCTTCCGATCTTATTAAATTTCATATGTAACATAAGTACGGATTGTTATATTTACTTGTTTTGTCTTTATTTAAGACATTGAAAGATTGATGTCCAAATGTCAGAGATAAATTAATATCATATTGTCTGATTCAGCTCTAATGTTAAAAAAAAAATAACATTAAAAAGATAATGTAAGATTAAATGAAAATCTTGCTATTATTGCACAATAATGTTTTTATATATCTAAATATCCTTTTTTGATCAATAATGGCTGGAAATTTCAGCTAAAAATTACAGCAATTATGTTAATTGCAGTCTGTATTTCCCATAGAACGACATCATTTTCTCGAATGCCTACAAACCCAGTTAATTGCTGCAATAACACTTATATTTGTACCTTGTATGATATTTATAGCTGCTGTTTGCAGATAAATGATGCATTGCTAGAACATTTGTATAAATTTATGTGGTACAGTCAGTCATGATTATCGGTAGAGATATATGCTTATTGTTCTGTGATTCCTTCTGAAAGCAACAAAAAACATAATTTTCATCATTGTTATGAAGAGCACTTTGATTTGAAGGAACCAAAAAAGAGAAATAGAATTTGCAAATATTGTATTATTATGCAAACATCAGTATTATTTGTAATACGCCAAAGTTAATACCCAGGTCATGTCATGAGTCATGCTTTCGTTAAAAAAAAACAAAAAAAACTTTAAACACTTTACGACTCGTCAAAACCTGATTTTAAAAGGTGGGATTTCAATATGTATTTACGCTACAAAATATGTTTAAACATGAAGCATTAAATAACATTAAATATTTATATTATGCAAATGAGCCTTTAGGCTGGAATTTCAATGAATGTTTAAAAAGGCATTATACACGTTGAACAAAGGCTGTTTGACAAACTACAATAAAATAGTATTTTATAGTTTGATTATTTAGTTCACATTAAGGCGTTTTATAACATTTTTTTTGAAAAGCTGAGTCATTCCAGATTCAAACTTTGATCAGCCAGGGCGTCACAAACATAGACAGGTAATGACAAAAAGAGAACAAAAAATCTAAATATGCTCAGAATAAAGCAATTTTTGATTCAATTTATTACCTCACTGACTTATGAATGTTTTCACATTTGGTTAAACATTTCCATAGCAGTATTTCAAAAAGCAAAGCATTAGGTAACTTGGTCATTTAAAATCAAGGTCCAGTTTGAAACTGATAGTGTTCAAATGATTAAAAGATTATTGCGGCCTATCACAAAAGCCAAGCAATAACGTTTATTTCAATCATTTTTTCCCAACTTTTTTTTAAGAATCCTCCTTGTCATGAATTCTATATTTGCTTTTGTTATTCATTCAAAACTTGCACAAAAAATAATTTCGTCTACTTCTGCAAAAAATCGTGTTCATTTATGTCAGTTGAAGTGGATACCAACAATGAATATATAATGCAAAGGTTTGTGAGGTTAGTAGCAATCAGAAGCAGAATAGTATATAAATATATAGACAGACTGACAAGTAACAAAGACTAGCAGGCTGCTCAGAATATAGCTTTTGTTCAATAGACATGATGTAATCCAGACAACTGAAATTAGATACATCTTAATTTGATATAGTTATGTAAGTAAAAACTTATTACTTTTGCATTATTACATTAGCTTGAAAGGCACAAAATGTGATATTTCGTAAACCCGCATAATTGTATAAATTATTAAATTATTGAGAGTATTTTGGTGTGTATAATTAGACAAAAAACGAATTCCGAAAATGAAATATTTTGGCGATGCATATACATAAATAAAGTACGTAACGGAACACTTTGCTTACAAAAAAAATTAAACAATAACTTTTGACTTTGTAAGGTTTATGACAGATAGCGGTATCAAGCTAATGTACAACGCAATAAGTGTAAATATAAAATATTTCATTTAAAAAACGTAATATCATAAGTATACCAAATACTTACTTTATTGTGTATCAAACGATATACTCACGAGTCAATATGTTTAAATGTATGGAATGGTTACATAAGCAAACAGTTGTTTTAATTCGTTCCAACAATTTTTCGAGTTCTGACAATAAATATTATATATTTTTGATGGAAATGTAAAGTACAAGGCTTCTTGTCCTTTGGGATTATTGATTCCAGCAATTTTAAGAGTTGCAAACTGATTACCGCTCAAGCCAGTGCTAGTGGATGTGGCGAGACTGAAATTTTCACATAATCATGTAATTGTGTTGTATTTAATGCTTCTGAGGGATCATCCTTTTTCAGGTTTGTATCAACACCTTACAAACATTTAATTGAACTTAACAGATCATAAGCTGTTCTCACGATTTAATAATGTAAACAATATCTTACATAATAAAATCACTAATTATATGAATAAAAAGAAATAGTAAGTCAAGTTTTGACAATGTTTGTACAAAACTGTCGCTATAATTGTACTATATACTATGTTTATTATATACTTTTCAGTGGATTACTGATTTATCCGTGAAAATTATATTTGATAATTTCACACTGAAAATTATCAATATATAATTTCACACTTTTCAATGACGAAACTACTTTTTTAAGATTTTCCCCATGTGGTACCTCAATTTTATTTTTTCTGACTATTCCGACATATTATCACACTTGTTAACTAATATTTTGCCAGTCGCGTGTGTTAATAAATTGGGAAATCAATCTTAGGTTAAAATGTATCAAATTAAAATTGGACAAAAACAAGACAATACTATAATAATGATTTGTGCCGCTTTCCAAATGTTTTCTTTTCGTAACTTTAAAGAACAACAACAAAAGACCCCCCCCCCCCAAAAAAAAAGAAAAAAAAAGAAAAGATAAACAACAATAAAAACCCTAACTTTATTCAAATGCATATTTTTAATGTCAACGTGAGATTGATATTCGGTTTACTGATATTGTTGTAGTTGTCAAGTGTTTACGCTGAAATCACTAATGAAATACTTTTCAACATAACACAAACTAATTATCAGAATAACAAAGGTTTTGTAATTCAAGAGTTACGCCCGAAGATTGCTCCATTGTACTTACTGTCAATCATCCAGTACAAACTCATGTTTTTCTGTTGTTTTTTTTCCTGGAGATAATTTCTGACATGTCACGATTATAAATGAATTGAACTCAAGAATAACACTAAAGATGGAATCATATATTGTTTAGTATCATTAGTACTGAAGGTAAAAGTAACATTTAATTATCTTCTTCATACACTGATTGAATATTATTTTGTTTTATAGATAGTTACAAACAAATTAAAAGTTATGTTGTATTTCTTACGAGTATTAATTTTTTTTTTTTTGAAAAAAAAGTTAAGACACGACGAAATAGTACTCATTCTGTCAACAGAATTACATCTCTTCTTGCAGTTCTAACACTGAAAATAATTACATAAAGAAGATAATTCAAAATTTATTTCATGTGGAGTAATGGTGATCTTGCAATGTACTTCCTTGCACAGTTATGTATAAATATGTTAAGCGTCAATACTTGCTGAGTTATGTTCTGGACAAGAACTTGACAACCTTTTACATGTTCATGTAACTGTGAACTTGACTTTTGGAGGAGGGGTATTGGTATTGCGCATGACACCTTTCCTTTATACGACATATATTTGTATAAACTTGTTTCAAAATCATGTAATGAATAGAAAAGTTACGGACCAGACAAAACATAAGACCTTTATCAACGTTAGCTGTACACTGTAAGCACTTCGTGAGAGGGTTTAATTACTTAAAAGTTTTGTCATAAAGGTAAACAAGAGTTCTTAAATCAGTAAACATTTTAGCTAACCAAAGCTCAACGTGCTCATTGTGATCTATTGTGATGACACTGTGACCGGCCGGCATTCGTCGTCCGCCTTGCTTCGTACATGTGTTTTAAAAGGACAATAAAAATAAACGCAATCTCGTTCTCGATAACAGGGTAGATTTCATTGGACACTTTACAGGAATTGTCGATATAAAATCCATCTTTGAAGTTGATTAAATAGTTGTTGTCTGTTGAATAAGAAGGCTGCCAGAACTAATAACAGAATTTAGATTTTCTAACATTTATAAATGTTTCATATTTAGACGAAACAATACATGAATGATTAATAGCTGGTCTGCTACAAACGAAAAGTTTCAATCATTACAGTTTACAGAAAAAATGACGGCTGTTTGCATGCTTGGTTTAAATTTAATCTCCTCAACCCGTTGCCGGATTTTGATTAATCTTTTGATTGTTAACATTATCCTGAAAATCAAATATTGTATGTATAAAACCACTCTATGGTGAGCAAGTAAGAGCCATCATTGCCCTCTTTTTCTCTTAATATATGCTATATAATTACGAAAGGTTTTGATTGATATTTTGCCTTTCACAACAGCATATTCACACGCTTCAGGTATTTTTATGGGAATTAAAGACTGGTCTTTGTTTTAATTTTGTTCGTCAAATGTGATTAGAATGTTAAGCTTTCTATGTGAAACTAACTAAAACAATTCCAATTTCCTTGTTTTTTTTAACATTGGTATTTAAGACATGTGACATATAGGATCCTAATGTCTGAGTATATTGTGATTTAGCTCCTATAAATAAAGGGAAATCATAAAAGAATGTCCGTTAAGTTAAATGGTAACTGTGGCATGATGATCTAATGACTTCTTTCACTTTGACTCCAAAATGTATGTATATAAAATACGGATAATGTTTCACAACACGTCATAATGTTTCAAATAGTTCGGTCTTTGTCAGTAATTGTCCATTAAAAGATTGATTGGTGTTGGTATCATGAATAACAAGAGCGGTTATGGCATTACAAAAAAGAGAAAAGTAAACATATACAAAACAATTTAAACAAATATAAAACAAACACAAGTTAACACTTACGTTTAATTTTTAATTTTAAATATTGAAAACGAAAAAAGTAAACTATTATTAATATATCCGTACATCCTATGATAGTGTCCCTCAAGTGCAAGTATGATTGTAAAAAATGGTTACACTTTGAGAAAATGGGAAGCATTAGAGTAAAATAGGCTATATCTTGAGCGATATATATATTAAAAAAAAAAACAAAAAAAAAACAAAAAAAAAAAACAGCAACATATATTTACTAAAAAATTTACCAAAAGAAAAACAGCGCAATATAAATCCGTTTATTACATAAATAGCGTGTGATTTGTTTCATTAATACTGTATAAATTGTCTTGCCTATATTCACTATACCAAAACAAATCCTAAAATATGCTTATTTACCATTTTACTATTATCATTATATTGAAAATGATCTATGTACGTCAGTCTTAATCCAAACTCTTTCCAGTAACAAATCATTATACAAATGTAGTCGTAAATATTGATAGTCTACCTAGAAAGGTGTTATAACAACGTGTTATATAACATAATGTAACATTACAACAAAATAACCATTGATTTAATATGCACTGCCTGTAGACGAAATGATTCGTTCTTTATTTAGTATCCAGTTGTATGTGATACAGTATGTCATAATTGTCCTTTAAGTTTACCCCTATGTGATTGCTAATAAAAATAATGAAAACAGCATTTGTTTTTAAAAACACAAACACAATAAAATCTGACATTATAGTTAGAACTAGGAAATATAGTGATTTTACTATACGTCATAATCCCATTACATTGATAAACATTTTTTTTCTAAACAAACGAAACCGAAAACACTTCTGTTCCACACTAAAGGGAGGAACCTAAAAACATGCTACCAATTTATTGGATTGTATAGGTGCTTATAAGCCTGTAAATTAAAATTCACATCAAATACTAACTGTTAACGAACTGTCAAGCATATTTGATTATTATAACCATAATCCAAATAGTTTGATTTGATACATGAAAGTATAATATGTCTTTTTGTTCAGGGCTTATATTTGTTTTCTAGAACGTATTAAATACTTAGTGTTGTGTGTTAATTCATAAAGTATATCAAATTAAATTATAACCCTATGAGGCGGTGATTAAGATTCATCCATTTACTTTTCAAAACAAAAATCTAAATATTCTTTTATAAACATATAAACTTTATCAATATGCATGTCATTTAAAGTGAAAATATGACTATAAAATAATTAATAAATCAAGTTTTTACCTACTTGATCATACTTGTCATACTTAAGGACTTTGTACCTGCCAACAAGATATTCATATTTGAAAATTAAGACTAAACTATTCTTAGAACAATAGTGATATGTTCTAAGAGATGATTTATTGGAAGGTAAGTTTTATGTTTCAATGTAAACACTACAAATCTATTCTAAATTCGTCTACGAACTACGGAAGTTTGTAAAAATCCTATCACCGTCCAATTAATCATGTCGTCCTTTGAATAATATGTTTCATTAATCAGGGTCAAACGTTCACCTAAAAATCATTTGAGAAACATCGGTGTCATGCGCAAAATAATGTAAATGAAATACAACGATCAGTCTCAATTATTTTGTTGTGTCTTTTGTGATGTCTTTTTACTTAGATACAAAGTTGTTGCAATGATACATCATTAGATGGTACCAGTATACTACGTGTTTGTATTGAAAATGTAACCAGATAAAAATATGTGTATATATCTTATCACTTAATGCACTTGATAAAACTGTTCTATAGTCTTGTTAGTGCCAATCAGGACCAGACGGTTATAATCATGTACAGACTCCCTGGAGTCTCGCTTTTGTTCAGTTTGACATTATGTAGAGCAGTCTGAAATAAGATAGATCCTAATTAGATATAGTCATGAAAGGAAAGTCATATTACTTTTGCATTATTGCATAAGCTTGAAAGCCACAGACATGTCATACTTCGTAACCCACATACTTTTATAAATTGATTTTGATACAGTGTCTATATCAAGAAAAGGACATTGTATTCCAACAAAACGATTACTGACGGAAAAAGAATGACTGATACCAGCCTTGGCCTACGTAGTAAATTCTACAATTGTTTCTATGTTATTACAATATTTTAAATGTGCTTAATTGTGTTATTGATATAACACTTATATCTTGAAAATAAAAATATTAAAAAGGACAGCTAATTGCATAAAATTACTGTATCTAAGTAATTCCAGTATTATTGTCTAAAGGATATTTTGTTATTTTCTTCTCTTTTAACCGAAATCAGTCAATTAGGGTATTTTGAAGACATTTGATATCAGAAACGATCTTAACGTTCTTGGAATATCTTTTTGCTTGATACACTGAAACATATCAAGTTACCTCATTGCAAAGTATTGTTCTTACTGTCTGTCTAGTTTTGGTGCAAAAAGAATTATTGCTAATCACTCCAGACAATAAATGAGAATGTTGTTGGATGATTACGTAGATTGATTGATGAACAATTTCCTGATCAGACATAAGCTGCATCGGATTGAAATGATTTCAAAATGGAACGTAGATAACTACATTTCATATAAAGCATCTCCATATAGCTGGGTGAAAGCTTTTGCATCGGCAACAATTAACACACTAATTGAAGAATCTAGATGCCATAAAATTCATATTAAATTTTAAACAACCCGAATAATATATATCTTCTCCATCAATGTTAGTATTCGTGTAATTATACTCATAAAATAAATGTGCTAAAATTTCTTGAGCAAGTTATTTATGGGGTATTTAATGAATTTTTCCAAAGTAGATTGCGAAACATTATAAAACCAAATAAAAACTTTATGTTCTTAAGGGGACTGAGATAAAAAATAAACATGCTTTACAATTTTATATCTTAACGGCGCTACAATTGAAAAGGTTCTATTGCGATCATTATTGAACAAGTCGTTAAGAGTTATATCCAGCACTTGATCTGCCATTTAATACATTTCTTACTTCATATGATATTTGCCTATATCATCTTAACAGCATATTATAGCAGAAAATATCAAGTAAATGAGATAAACCGTGAATGAGTAGCCTTTCAGCCATCAAGTCAGCAGAAACATCTTTTCAAATGTCACTGTAAATATGCGATTACTTCATGTCTCTATTGCATGTTTGTCTAGTCAATATGAAGCAAATTTTTAAGTGCTGATTATTTAGTAATTGAATAAAGAAGCAATGAAGCAGGAAGCATCGTGAAATTTGTCAAGGAAATTTTCCAGACAAATGCATTTTTATACAGTTCTAAAATGATTTTGCAAATATATTCCATTCTTGCATATGAACATGTAATTTAAAACATACATTTAAATATAATTATTTTATTTATGAAAGTGTGTATCAAAATAATCGTTAGAATTAAAGCTCTTAAGGGCACATTTTACCTGAGAAACAAATGAATTTTTATTTCTTGAGAAAGGTCAAATAAGAATTTTATGATGTGTTTAGACTATGCTAGATACTTGTTGAAATAAGTAGAAGTAAATGTAAAATAATTTGTAATACAAGAAGCAAAATGTAAACGAAGAAGGAAAAAGAGAAATTAAAAAGCATTTTCTTGGGTATAAGTGACCTTAAAAGTTAAAAAAATCTGAATTATGATTATAGTTAATTATGTGATGTAGCATCATGTATTTCACACTCACAAACAACATCCGAATGTAAGTGTCTAATCGTTTGTTGTCTCGTATGACACTAGAATATATCAACATAATTTTCTGTGGTACAAACTATTGACCGTTATTGACCAAATCAAGTTTATAGTATCAAATGTTATGTAATTAATTAATAATCATTTCTAAAAATACCAATAGGATTTAAATGTTGAAATGAAATTATCTGAAAACAATGAAAATCGTATTGAAATAGAATCCAAATATTTCAAATTCGTAGATTCGATTCATATTCTCAAGATTATGGGAATTGAAAATGCAATATGTCTGTCATGTAGTAACTCTAACCATTGATGAATAAATGACAGTACATAAGCATTCTATGCCATATTCATAACAGTTTACTATAAAATTTATTTTGTTAAGTATTCGTACAGAAATATCTTATAAATTTGTTTAAGATAATTATCATTATATTCATTCTGCAATATAAAAAGAATTAAATTCTAAGTATAAATGATGTTGTAAAGACTAGTGTTTTTATTTGTTTTTGCTTTAATCGCAGCAGAAAAAGTATTAAGCATTCTATATAGTTATTGTCCTAACAACAACACATAAAATATGTTTTTGCTATGTTTGAAACAATCTTAAATGTAAATTAAAGCAAGTCTGTGTGGCCCTAACATTATTGATAACTATTTTTAAAGAAATCAATTTGAAACAAAAAAAATATTAGGCCATCCTATAATAATTTGGCTTCACCTTTAAGATGTATGCATCTAGAAAAAGCCAACATATTTGAAGCAAATCAACTTTGAGAAAATGTTCAAATATTTAAAAAAAAGTAAATATATTAAAGATCCTGTAACACATTATTTTTACGGTTTTACGTATATACAAATTATCATGCTCAAATTAAGATTTATTGATATTGTAAGTTTCAAAAACATTATTTATAAAGATATTACCGAATTGAATATTTCATGTAAATAAGGGGTTGGTAATTAGAATATAGTTTTCTATAAATTCTAAGTCATTTTTTCCAATAAGAAATGAATGCATATTATTTAATGATTACCTTAAATATGTACAAATATTTGCATTACATATTTTATATATTCTCCCATGTTTGAAAATTGACAAAGTTGCATAATTACATACATATATAATTCAATGAAGAGTGGTATAGCTCAATCGGTTAGAGCGCGAGACTTGTAATCTCGACATTGTGGGTTCGATTCCCGGGTTGGCCAACTAAAATTACTAATCAGTCTTTCGGATGAGACTTTAAATCGAGCTCCCGTGTATGGGTGCTTAAACACTTGGCACGTTAAAGAACCAGGAGAAGCTTCTGGAATTGGGGCATCTTTCTGTATCTATAATTGCACTATCCTCCAAAAAATAAAATGACTAATACTCTTCTGGAGGACTCGCCCATATGGGCAACCAGTGGCGAGTATAAATAAACGCAAATACACACATATGCAATCTCAACGGTCTGTACTCGACAGCGAAAGCTGCTTTTTGTGCCCGAAAGGGCGGATGGACCCTCATTAAGCATTAACAACATATGCAATCTCAATTACAAAACATACAGGATCTTTAACAATTGAAAAAAAAAAGTTTTTTATACTGTGAGTATAAGAGGACGATTTATTTGATGGTAAGGTTTATATTTCTAAATAAATACATTTAATAGTTCCTAACCTAGTCACACCTTACTTACTCAGTTAGTAAGAATGCTAACTACAGACACATTTATCATGTCCTTCTTTGAATAATAATATTCCATTAACAAGCGTCAAACGTTCTACTATTCATTGAGAAACGTCAGTGTCATGCGCGAAATAATGTAAATGAAATACAACGATCAGTCTTCATTTATTTATTTGTGTCTTCTAGGATGGTCAAAATGTGATATTTTGCAATTCTGCGGTAGATTTTATTTAACAAACATAGCTATTTAAATGTCAATTAAGCTATTAATGCTGCGTTAATTATGAAATGAGTCAAGCTATACAATCACTTTTGACTTGTTTTCTTTTTTTTTAAATTGTGTTTCATATATGGTATTTATGACTCAAAAACGAAGTTGCTGCAGTAATATACACATTTTTAGATGCCATTGACAGTTGAACTAGATAAAAGGATGTGTGTGCATATATCTTATCGCTCCATGCTCTAGCAAAAATGTTGTTAAGTCTAGAAAGTGCCAATCAGTACCAGACGGTTATTATCATGTATAGACTGCTCAAAGGCTCGGTTTGGTTACATTTACGTTATGTAATGCCGACTGAACTAAGACACATTCTTATTGGATAAAGACAAGACATGCATGGGAAGTAATAGTACTTTTGCATTATTACATTAGCTTGAAAGCCATAAACATTTCATATCTTGTAACCCAATTAATTTTATACATCGTCTGGCTCATAAAGAGAAATGGAACACATTTTATTCCGACGAACGTGCACTGACAAATAATGACTGGTACTAAAATTTCCCTACCAAATACATTGTTCAAATGTTTACATGTTATTACAATATCTTAAATAAATGTTTTTAACTGTGTAAAAAATAATACTGTAACAGAAGTTATATCTTGAAAATTCAAACATTTTAAAACAGAAAGGTAATTTCAGAATAGATTTCAATTATTTTTACCAATTGAAAGATTATTGAAGTAATTTTGATATGAGCGAATCGCCTTTTCATTCTTTAAGTTAGCAATATCTTTTGGTTTGATAAACTTAAATTAAAAATATCAAATTACTTCTTTCATATTTTATCATTCTAACGTTCTGATTGAGTAATGATTGAGGACAATAAATGAGTTTGCTGTCGGATGATTACGTAGACTGACTGATGGACAATTTCCCGACCAGACTAAACTTGCATTGGATTGAAATGTTGTCGAATGAAACGTTAACAACAATATAAAACATCTCACAACAGATATCCATTGGCATTAATTAACACCCAAATTGCAGAATGTTGATCCGTTTTCCTTTTCGCCATACAGTTCATAACCCGAGAATATATAGACTTCTACAACGTTAGCCTTCGTGTCATAAAAGTCATAAATTTCTTGGATTTCAGTTCTTTCAGAGCAAGTTGATTATAATGCATTTAACACATGTTATATTTTTTGTAAAGTAGACTGAAAAAAACGCCCGGCATTAAGCGATTAGGAGATATTTATTTATGCTTAGTTTTTTTCATAAACTGTTTAAAAGTAGGTCATTAATATTCGTTCAAAATAACCATTTGTAGTATCCATGTACGTACGTAAAACAATATAAATGTATGAATTTTATATAGAATTTTATCGTAAGAAATAACGATTTATTCGTGAAAACTTTAAGGTTACCTGAACAACTATATTAATTTGTTTTAAAGTAATTGTTCTGTTCTGTTTGATAGCATCATGGATAAATGACAGTTCGAATTTATTATGATATTGTTTCATTAATCCAAGCAGCTGCTATAAAGTCTTAGGTAAAAAATGTGCATATCTGAAATACAGCAAGTACTTTAAATACTTTTATATAGTCATGTTTATATGATAAACATACAATTTAATTACCCGCCTATATGTATTAATATTATAACTGTGAAACTTGCAAATAATTAACACTGCTGTATGTTTTATATTATATACTGCTATGAAGAGGGGAAATACATAATTTATTAACCACTTACCAAACACAAGATCAGCATTTGTTTGGTTTGGTCAATAGTTATTTAAACATGCTCATGGTAAAAATCGTCAGTGTATTTGTAGTTTTTTAGGGTCATTTAGAAGTCATGATTGTGTGTTGGTATGTATTATTGTAAATGTATGTATTATGCATGAACTATTGACACTTTAACTGTAGTTTTCACATAATATTATTACAAAGTGTCTCGGACATTGTGGGTAGACATTTTCTGATTTAGACTCAAAGCAATTTAAATGCAAAACTTAAGGGCTGCAATTATTTTTATTTCTTTTCGTCGTGACATGGGATAATCTTAAATGATGCTTTAAGCTTTTCTGGCATGTTATGTATGATAAGTAGCATAGATATTCATATTATGCAAATGATGATTCTATGATCTATCGGTGTCATTGTTTTATGAGGACACTTTATTTTCTAAATGGGGACTAAGATAAAAATAGCTATTGTGTTTAAGTCATACGTCAGAATTGCGTAGTTACTGTTTCAGATTCTGATTCGCTTTAGAATGGATTAAAAGATGTGAATAGTGCACGTCCCCCAAAGCCCTTATAGCATTATCATTTATGCTATACATATAATGTACATAACTTATTTTATTCAAGTAATGTTATGGTAAGGACGTTTCTTTTGTTTTATATATCATATTGGTTTAAGGTATAAGGCAATTCAAATTCTCGTGTCAACGATTTGTTTTAATCAAAAGAGTATCAACAATATCACATATGATATGATTATTGTTCTAATAAACCACAGGTATATGTTTCCGCTTCATCTTAAAACAAAATGATAAAAGCATGTTAGTAAGGCCCTAACGTTATTGGTAACAGTAAATAAAATAAACATAAAAAGCGTTTTACTGTTGTTTTTTCTTATTTATCATTTTAGTGTTTGGCCTTGCGCCATGTTCTGTTTTGTTTAGGTTCCTCATGGGCTCCTTGCCACAGGTTCTTGATGCAAGGTCGTGTGTGGGTTGCGTTCATAGAACGCTGCCTTTCCTTGACGGCCTTGTTTATCACATATAAGATCTACACATAAAGTAAAGCTTAAAGGAACCTCATATAAAAATCTGTAGATGGATGTGCCTTAATCCTGTTTTCCATATAAAATAAAGAAAGACATGACTGATCTAGCGTATGGTTGTAGGATAAGATTAATATCAGCAAAACTAAAACAAAAAATAGCAACAACAAAAAAAATCAAGTAAAAAAAAAAACAACTAAAAAATAACAAAAACAAAAAAACGAACAAATACAAATAAAACAAAAGTAACGGCAACAAACTGCAAAGCAAATTAAGGAAAGCAAAATTACAACAAAATTAGTTTTAAGTTGTTCCAGTTGTGTATTCGTTATGTTTGTCCTTAAAGACGGTTTCGGTAGTATACTGTGCGCATCGTTATGCGCATCCAAGAAAGATAATCACGGACAATTACTCTTCAAATGAAGGTAAAGTTGAATAGTATTCGGATAAGTGTTTAAATTTCGGCTATAAGCAAATAATGAGTAAATAATACAGAATAGATATTTCTAAATGTTCAAAAGGAGATTGGTTCAAAAGAATTAAAATGTCGTTTAGACAACATCACATAAAGTATTTCTCCAAGCATTATTACGACAGCATTGATGATAATAATGCGCGCGTTACCCCACCCACGTGTGGTTTAGTGACAAAAGTGCGTCGCGACTTGATTACTGGCAGACAACTGGGCAAAGAAGTTTAAAATGATATATTTTAAAAGTGTTGAATAAAAAAACAAAATTAATATCCAAGAAATGTTCAGAATTTCATTATTTTCTTTGAAAATTTCTGAATACTTGCTTACTGTTCGGGTATGTTAGTTGAGTGAAAAAAATAATATGTCCCTAGATATGTTTTAAAAAAAATCAGTATCATTTACTTAAAATAACATCAAAAGAAAAAGAAATTCTTATTACAACATGTTTTATATTTGACAATACATTTAGTAAAACAATGATATTTCTTAAGAAAGCGTGGTATTTTGACAGTTGGCATATGCGGTAACCATGGAAACTGCCCGTTTACAAAAAACTAACACGTCAACACATATATTTCATTTCTATTTTTGAATCCACAATCAAATGTTACTTGATATATCAATAATGTAGAAATTTCTATAAAAGAAATTTCTTGATAGCTTTAATTTTTTACAGAAAATTTTCATGTTTATTTTTCTCATTTTTTTGTTTAGTTAAAAAGCATGAAAACACATTTTTTAAAGAAATATGTCCAAATTATCGTTTGTTGTTATACAGAACCTTAAGATAAAGCAATCTTTGTATAAAATTATGTTTATTGTGAGTGTAATAAGCTATTTTATACATTATTATAATACAGTTTGGATATTTTGACAATTTTGAGATATACGGTTACCATGGAAACTGCCATTTTTAAAAAAATCCAACACGCTACCATATATTTTTCTTTATGAATTTGTCATTAAATTTTACACAATATATAAAAAAATTAGAAAATTCTATGAAACACTTTTTCAATATCTCTAATTATTCTGAGAATTCATGTTCATTTTTCTCATTTTTTGTTCTGTTGAGGAACATGGAAAACTCATTTTTTTAAAGAAATATGTTCAGATTATCATTTGTTTCATACAGAATCATTAGATAAGGTTATCTTTGCATAAAACAATGCTCGTTCTGTGTTTTAAGCTATCTTATACATTTTCTATTCGTTATAACACAGTTAGGCTATTTTGACAGTTTTTAGATATACGGTTACCATGGAAACTGCCATTTTACAAGAAATCGAACCCGTCAACATATATTTTTATTTTTAAATTCGTCATTAAATTTTACTCATCATACAAAAAATTTAGAAAATGCTATGAAAGGATTATTTTTTCATAAAACTGTAGAAAATGTCTTTAAGTAGCAATTAATTTTTTAAAAGAATATTTAAAATACAAAAGACTAATAAAGCATAATATTTACGGTAAAAGACATGCATTCAGGAATAAAGGAAGGTTTTGTTTTCAGACAAGGTTAGTAGTTTTAAAAGACAAATAAATTGTACGACAAGCCCATTAGACAAGTAATTGACTTTTTTATTTAAAAATTAGGATAAAGTTGTGATATTATCTCTTCCCAAACATACTCATTGTCTGTGTAATAACATTGCGAGTTTACGTCATTCGAGCTGAATTTTACAAATATGAACAACTAACAAGAATGATGCATTTAAAGTCTTTCATTTTATGAATCTAGTATCCAATATAAATTACCAATATAACACAATACTATTATTAATAACAGATGTGAAAGGCAATGACAATATATAAACAGTCATTAAGTATTTGAAATTTTGAAACGAGAAGTTCTCGTGTCACTCGTTATGGTATATATCATGCTATTTTGTTGTCTATATTAATGTTGTGAATTTCTATGATTCTATTGTACCAGTAATAGACCGGATTTTCCTCAATGGACATCCGAGATCCTGCTCACAAATTTCACTTTCAGATTACAAAGTCAAAGTGACTTCTCGATCAATTATTTTAATTTGATCTATTTGGCAATGACTATTCAAATTACCTGCAAGTGCAGCCGAGTACGATGTTCTGCAACATATTATTTTTTTCATAAATAAATTCCGGTGCCGACATTGTCAGCAATTTTTTCCCAAGTCACGAATAGTAAACAACATGCAACAACGGCGTGTGTTCATGAATGTGATTTTGACCGTTAATACCTATTTTATTAACCCGTAATGGACACGTTCGTGTAAAGCTTACATTAATTTGTCATTTAATGATATATCATAATGTATATTATAGTCTAATATTAGTTTGTAGTTATTTTCTAGGATCAGGTCATAATCTATGAAACAGTACTGAATTATTCATTTCAGTAGGCACACTGATTTTGCAAAGTAAAAAGGTACAATCAATATCGTTATAAAAGAATTTCATAGAAGAATGAATATTTCAAATGATGTCCATGAATGTTTTATACCTTAAAATAATTAAAATAATTCAAATTACAATATATTAAATGTCCTGCCCTTTAATATGTACAGTTATGGCAGGCACATCACTTCTGTAAAAATCAAAGAAACGTAACTATTTGGAATTATGAAATTAACAACGTCATTCCTACGCATCGTATACGTCAGTTAATGTTCAAGTGGTTTTAAAGAAAAAGTTATTAAAAACAAATTTCAGCGGTTTAAAGAGATACACAGACAAATTAATGACAAACATTTCAAAATTATCGTATGTATTCAAATCACATTATAATAGCATTTTTAAAAGTCCCAGCATGAATATGTATTTAAATTCAATATATCGTAGATATATCTATATATGTTGAACAAAATTCAGACGCCAACAAAATAACCTATAGTTTTAAAACTAGTCATTTGACTTGAACAAAGCCTGGAAGTTACAAAAACCGATATTGAATAATTGAAACAAACCCAAATCATTTACTTGACATGTTCTTTAACGTTTCAAGAGCTCACTATGACAACTTTTGTGAATCCTTAACTGCTACGTGGGTCATGTAAAGAAACAACCAGTTCAGTCTTTCTACGGGGAAAAACTGCCTAGTATATTCATTTTGAGGACATTTACAGACAAATGAATGAAAAAAATAAAAAGAAAGAATGAATTTTTTGCATGTGTCTCCCTTTAAAACTTTTAAAGCGGACGTGATGTGTAGATATTTTAGCACTTAACCTTTAAGTGTGACCTTGACCTTGGGGTATCAACCCAATTATTACCCATATTGTCTTATTATGGGGATCACTTTTGCCAAGTTATTTCAAGAAATTACATGACATTGAAAATTGTCGACTTGGTTTGCTTAAGACTGTTAATACGGGATTAACAGAATCTATCATTGGGCTAGATAGAGGATAGGGAAATCCCAACCCGAGGGTGATCGGTTTTATCGGGAACGAGCCTTGGCGAGTTCCCGATGGAACCGATTGCCCGAGGGTTGGGATTTTCCTATCCTCTATCTAGCACAATGATTGATTATTTTTCTCACTAACCTGGTCTAAAAATAAAAGAAAAAACATTTTTAAGTGGTAACTACCTTTTTATGCGCAATCACATTATTGGCCGTTTTACAGCCTCGTTCTCAATACACAAAAATTCAACACGAAGGGTGCATGCAACTGTGCGTGAAAATGAGTAAATACACCATTCAGATGGATTTAATCTGCGATAAATTAATCACAAAACAATAAAATGATTGCTGAAACATGAAAATCTACAATGAAAAGTATGTGTCATGGATTTGTTCTATGAAAAATGCGATGAAATGTGATAAATTCGAAAGTGCTATTTTTAGTAACTTATTAAAAGTGAAAAAAATTGGTAACTATTCAATTTAAATAACAAGAAATAACACGGTGAACAATTAATGATTACAAAAAAAGATGAAGTAAATGGAGAGAGTCGTTAATGTGGTTATTAGATGAATAATGCGATGAACGGATGAAATGAGGTCAAATTTGAAAAAGCTATTTTTAGTAACACGTGTTGTCCATGCAACAACATGCAACAGTTGATTAATATTTTGTCAGTTTTATTCAAGACGTTGGCGTTTGGGTTGTTCTATGTGAAGATTAATATTGAATGTTCCACCGTATATGTTTGAGTGACTGAATACAGAACGCATGGCCAAGTTTGTATCAATATGCATGGAACTTTCAACTTCAAGGGACTGACTACATGTTTGAGAAATCTGTTGAACATGAGCAATTTCATTAGGTCTAGTGATGTTCTCCTTGTCTGGCCGAGTGGTAGATAGAATCCTAGACATAGAATGCTGTTGCCTGTTGGAAAGAGTCCTGTAACTGTTTAGAGATTGTGGATTTTTGTGTCAAGTGACATGTACAGCATGGGTATCTGGTACATTGCTGTCCAGAAGTTTATAACACTTGACACTTGTGTTTGAGAGGCGCTTGAATTGGAGATCAGGTAGGTTTGCTTTCTCTGCCATACTTTTAAGCAGTCGGTTTAATTTGTTAACTCCTATTGGTTGTGAAAGAATCTTTCATTATATGTAGGATTGTCATTATTTGTCACTATAGATAGATAAAAAAGGACTTCCATTGCTCTTCATAGCTGAAGATCTTTTTTCACCATATTTTTTGTAGACTTCAATTGGGCAGCGGCCTACAATATTTGTAGCATACATTCTCGGATGTGTCTTTCGAATACTGTGAATGTCTTCACCAGTGCGAGTTTTCGTCTGTCTTTCATAAAATTGTAAATACTCCTTGCCTGTAAATTCCATAAAAGATTTTGTTAACATATATAATAATTAGTGTTTTGTTATATGATTAGCTACATGCTAATGCAAATCTTCATTGCATCCAATATAAAATATAATAGTAATTGTTATCATTTTTATTCAATTACATGATATTTTTTCTCTTTAAAAGAGTGATTAAAATATCCGGAATCCGATACTAATATTAAATAAAATGCTGTTACTGGCAATGGCTTAATCTATGATTAACCTGTCTTCCAAGTAAATAATGTTTTGTTTTAAATTATTTAATTACACCTGGTAATAAATTTAAACTGTAATTTATATTTGATGTTAATTGTTATACATATACATGTATGTTGGTCAATAGCTAGGTACATAGCGAGTATTTTCTATTCTATTATGATATATGAAAATATTCCTGCTTACAGCGATATTATATGTTTATATAACATTCCGATTATAAATAAAATATTGACTTGACATACCAAGATCACTGTCAAAGCAAAGGGATATATCACCCCAACATAGCTGTCTGTGTTCACTGCCACCACCTCTCATTCCAAAATGTAGAGTGTTGTTCAGCCATAGAGTGTTGATAAGTGCAGCTGGGGAAGAAGTACCCAACTGTCCTGAGGTGTACAGAAGTTCTATTTCATCATCATTGATTGTGTCTGCTGCTTTTGGTTTATTGCCACGGCCTTGTTTTTTTAAGTCTTTTTGTTTACACTTTAATACTTCACGAAGCTTTCCAAATTCATACCCATTAACTAAACTTATTCCATAATTGTGTCTTTTCAGATATCTTTCAAAACTGCTGATCATACTACGTAGTGTGACTGGTTCATATTCATCCCCATTCTTTTGGCGTACACTGACAATGAACTGACAAAGATACAAATTGAGCTCATTAGCAGGGATTTCATGAATTTTGCGATTTTCATTTTCATCAACAAGGTATGATTCAAGGAGTCTTTGATGTGATATTGTTTTTCTTCTTGTTTGTTCATTTTCATTCTCTTTTATATAGTCCTCAATTTCAACAGGAGGTGCAAACCTGTTACTTTGAAGTGCTTTGGAAAAATTGGCATTTTAGATCCTGTTTCTGCAGTAGTAGAAGTTGTGCTTGGAATCTGGTTAAGTAAAGCAGTTTTATTTATATTTTCAGGGGATGGTGAAAGAATGTCAAACAAAAGGTTGTCCAGTTCAGAGCTGTCAAGAGTGTCTAGAATTGAAGATTCAAACAAGCCATCAATGCATGTAGATTCAGGCTGGATGGTTGCATTTGAATTGCCATTGTTTGGAATAATAAATTGACTGTACATGTCAGAATTCAACATCATTAAATCATTTGAAAGACCTTTTACCAGTTCATGTTTTGCCAGTGTCAATCAATGTTTTGACCATCATTGAATAGTTGTACCTTATACATAGCATAGGTACCAAGTGGATGTATAATATCAACTATTTTGCCCTTTCCACCATTTAAACTGCAGTTTACTGTGTCACCAACACGAAAATTTACTTTTTCCATCTTATTTGTCTGGCGTTCTTTCTATCATGACAAGGGAAGTAACTCCTATTTGTTTACATTATTAAGTTATGCTTTATTACTCCCCTTGTGTTGGTGCGTAGGAATACGAAAAGAAGTTCTCACGTGGAGTGTGAGATCAGCCCATGTGAGATAAGATTTTCCGACAACGCTATTTTTAGTAACATTTAGGGATTTTTCTATCTGGTTAGTGAGAAAAGAAAAGTACAGCATCCCTGACGCATTCCAAGCAACAGATGAAAAAGTATTCAAACTTCAAAGAAAGTCCGCAGAACTAGATTTTTCTCTAATCACTGGTATCCCATAGATTCAATAATTAAATTGTTTATTGTTAAAATTACCTGATCTACTAAATGTTAATCATTTCATAAAATCACTTATCATTTCCTTATCCAAAATCCATTTTATCTTGATATAAAACCAAATCAGTTCTGGAATGGGGACAAGTTCGCAATCAGACTGGAACGATTACATACCGTGATTTATCTAAACTTGCTCTGTCATGTTGATTGCATCGTAAAGTCCTGGGGAGAATGATTTAATTCTTGACAACTAATAAATGTTTCTGACATTCACAAAATTGAATTTCCTTTTCTCAGCATTGTCTATTATTTTTATAATTATACAATGAATCCTATCTATAAACGTAATAAAAAAAACTTATTTCCGTTATTTTTTATAGGACAATATCTCCAGACAAAAAAAAGCTGTACCAAGATGCCAGTGGTGAAAATAAGCAGATATAATCCAGTAAGAAGCAATATATCTTCATTGAAGGTTGTTTTCCTACCAAGAACACTCCATGAGCCATGATCTTAACAAAACAAAGCAATGTTTAGCGTCAACTATAAACCATTTAATTTAGTTTACCGAATTTTGAGTCAACAATTGGTTTTGTCAAGTAACATTTTTGACGGGGTTACAATTTAAAACTCAACCATTCTCGTGTTAAACTTGGCAGTGCTCTAGCATGCGCAAACACATTTGAACACCATAAAATAAAACAAATGGGGATTGTTCTTGTCAAAACATTTTCCGTTTCTAAAATATGATGCCAGACAACAGAATCCCTAGGGTTACAAATAAACATTTTTTTTGATGCGTTTACATTGTAACATACCTTGCGTCAAATAATGTTTTAATAAATTTAAGTACTAAATAGGTTTCAAAAAAGATTTTTGTCTTTTTAAATGACTACATTTTACATATCTTAAGCTAGTCACCTCTCCTCTGAAAAAGGGATACCAAAGTACGTTGCAATTAAATAAAATTTAGACTTATTACGTTTTTCATTATCCCTCATGTACAGACTCAATCAAACCGAGTCTGCAATTCTTTTGTAATTTTGTTGCGATTAATGCTTCCGAGGGATCACTTTCTTTCCAGATTTTTATCCTTCACAACAGCAGGTGTCAAAAGCAGCTGTAAAAAGTTGCCCCGTACTTCATTTCCGTGTTGTTATATTTTTCTGGTCCTTCGGGATCATTGATGCCAGCACTATTCTGTGTTGAGAGTTGAGTACCGCTCAAGCCGGTGCAAGGGGGCGTGAGGGATGTTGCACGTTTTCATTATACCTCATGTACAGGCTCAATCAAACGGAGTCTGCAATTCTTTTTTAATTTTGTTGTGATTAACGATTCCGGGGGATCACTTTCTTTCCAGATTTTTATTAAACATGCCACAATGCCAAATTTGCCTTGGGTTTGAGACATGGGTACAATTGACCGCTACATAATTTCTGTTTCTGTATGTAGTGCAGTGTAAGTGCCGAGTCTTATAACATTGTATTTACTTATAATATATCTCACTGTTTGTTGAAAGAATGAATGATTTCTACCCTACATGCTTCCGTTCCCGATTTTATGAAGTGATTGCTTTAATAAACAAATTGGATTTAAGGAAAATTCTAGTTAGGTTTGTTTTGTGTAGTGTACTAGAACTAACAAAACTAATAGCATTGAAAATCTGATCAGAAATTATTGAAATTATCTTACACAACCTGAAAAAAAACATTTTTCGATCACAACCTAAGTTTGAACACAACTTTCACCGTGCATAATCAATAACGCAGGAATGTGCAATTGACGTAAATCATTGTAAATGTAACGCCGAATCTGTACAACGCTTCTGCCAAAACAAATAACACAGTACGAAAACGAACCAAATATTTTACTCTAAAACAAATTTTAAGAAATGAATTAGCGCATACGGCTGCAATCACATTATACTTTAACCAGCAATGCAATTTTTTTCCAGAAATATGTTTATTTCTTGAGATCATTCTAGAGAAAGACAACCTGATAAACCTTTTTGAAATGCGACTTTTGTCTTTCGTCAAATAAATATGTACATTTAACACATTTGAAACTTTATTTGTTTTATATTCTGTATACCTAAGACATTTGTCAAACTACAGGTGTCGTATAACAATAGAAGGAAGCTGGTAAAGTAGGACTTAGCTACTTTAAATGAGATAACCGCCGTTACTTCGGTGCTTTATTCACGAATTCGGCGTTACCTCGTAAAATGGACAAATTATGTTTTATCTGCTACATTATGAGTAAAAGGACACAAGTAGATTGGAAAATGTCTCGAGTACACCAATTATAAAAAATCATAAAGTAATATGTACTTCATTGTATTACAAGATATCAACGAAACTAAATATCGGCATAAATACGCTAGTCAGGTCGTCATATTCAAGAAGTCTTGAAAAATTTCATGGAAATACTTAATAAATATAATAAGATTTAAAGTCTCTGCAACCTATGCGCTAACTCACTTCTTCCAATTTGTTGCACATTTAAAATATTGGTTTATTTACTGAATGCGATGCTCGTTTTAATTACTAATTTGCACAATTTCTGCGTTATTGGATATACACGGTGACTTTTATTAACGAGTTTTAATGCCATGTTATACTGATAAACTAATTTGCATAAAAAAAGAGAAAATAACAATCCCTAGGTTTAATTGAGCCTGTTCATTGACGGTACTGTCAAGTGCTATCGTCCACGCCCATCTAGCTCCGGATTAAGCAGAATTAAACATTTAATCATGGTAATCGTGACAGTTATAAGTTAGAGACATCCGCAGATGTGTTCATACGGTGGTTATCCTGGAACTTTAGATGAGACACTTCCGGCCATTCCACGAAAAGAGGCGTATGGTCCCCAAGTAAAAGAATACATGTGTCCTAAACGAAAAACAATGGGCGGAACTAAATAAAATTGAATTTTGAAAGGGGATCTTAGGTTAAGAAGCCTGCATTTCACAGACAAGGCGTCAATAAGCAAATTTAAAAAAGCAGGCAACATATCCTAAGGGTCATTTAACATTATTCAAGTAGGAAAAATGGAACCACCCAAGTTGACAGAAGACAAATACAAGAAACTAAAAATACCATCTAAAATGTATACACAACAATGTCGTGCTGAACGATATTCAGGGATCGAAAATATTACATCATTGATTAAATATACGGGGAAACTTTTTACAGCCGCCGCACGGCACAAATAACACGGAGGTGACAATGAGATAGAGAAAAACAGAATCCCTAAAGAAAGCCCAACACGGCATAATTGTAAAATGTTGCAGGCTCGGTTTGATTGAGCCTGTTCATGGATGGTACTGGAAAGTGCAAGTTACCGTCCACGCCCCCAAGCACCAGCTTAAGCAGAATTCAACATTTAAACACAAAAAATGTTGAAACTTTGAATTTAGAAACATTCGCAGATGTGTTAAGTTCTTACTGATTTCAGTTGAGGATTTATAAAAATATTATTGATTATGATAATAATAATAATAAATGATAATAATAATAATAATATTAATAACAACAATTTGTTTTAGAACGAGTTATTATCTGTTAAAAAGATATACGTTATTATCAAATTATATGTCCCACACTTGCCAAAAACAACCATTTTCGTTGCTTGTTTTTATTTCTGATACTAAATACTATCAACGTTATAATTAAAAGACCTTAAATTATAGACCAATTCACTTAAAACAGTTATCTGAAATTAATTATAGGCAGATTTTGATTAGTGCGGAACTAGTGACTTGACTAGGGGGCGTGAGGGATGTTGCACTTATACATTATCCCTCATGTACAGACTCAATCAAACCGAGTCTGCAATTCTTATGTTATTTTGTTGTGATTAATGCTTCCGAGGGATCACTTTGTTTCCAGAATTTTGATCTCCTTGTAGATTGAAATCAAGTATACACATTGTGGACATTTGTATATAAATAAAAAAATCTAAAACATTCCTTTCTTGTCGTTTAATTTTTATTTGCCAAAGGTTTTAAACTCACAAATATGATGTTCCATTTTGATATTCAACCTTACTTTTTTTCTTTGGTGGAAACAAATTTTTACTCCACCTGATGCTAAATTATTATATAAGAATTATCAATCGGCCTATCATGATGATATTTTTTATACTATACTCATGTGTTTGAAATTGTTTTGGCTAGACTTCTGATTTCCCTGGACAGAATGTATTGCTTGGAATAGACTGTTGAATTTCTAAGATTGTGAAGCATTACTAATTTCAGTAACCAACTTATCATCGAATTTCGACAAGTAGCTGTCTATTCCTTCTATACACATTCTTTAAATATCATTTTCTAAGGAAGAAGTACAATACATTTTCTTCTGCCTATCTTGTACATTGACAAAGCAATATATTAGTACAGTTGTAATTTCATTCAAATGAGTGAAAAATGTGAAAAATGAATATTGTACCTTTAAATTAATAAATGTAATTTATTCCACTGTGATATATTTTGTATTATCTATATTTGAAACAGGAGGTAAAAATGAACCTTGGTCAAAAAGTTAACTTGATAATACTATGGTGAGGTAATAATTCAGTCACAATAATGAACTTCTGTATTCTTATTAACCATGAGACTGTTAACTAGATAACTTTTAATGTTAAGTACAGTAATTATACTTTATTTGATGCTTTCAAAGTAAACAATTAACGTATCATATGCGCGTCTCTCAATAGTACAAGTAAAACGAAATAGACATTTTTGGGGCATATGGCTGATTAGTTCCTGTACGTATGATTGAAAAATTATAATAGCCAAGCGGACAGGTGGACTATTGGTTTAAGTGGCTGCCTCTTAACAATGGGTCATTCGTATCATGCCAATGTGTCTTCATATGCTATCAATACTGATTGGTTTCAAAAGTAAATATCATACGTTACGAGAACTTGTCTTGCAAACTAAGTAAATAAAATTTATGTGTCTTCACTTTTTATTAAAGACTTTTTGTGATGATCAATTTGTGTAAGTGAATTTGCAAGGTCATCTGAATTTCAGTTTTCATTGCATACACAAATTTAAAAAATGTACCAGAAACCCCATTGTTTTCGTAAAAGTATTTTAATTTGTAGCTACTTCCCTTATTTGTTTTAAAAAGGACATGTGAACGGAATGTTTCTAATAAGATAGCTGTATAGTGTACCTGATTGTCTGCAAGCTATAAATAGCCCACGTATTTGTAATAATAAATTTAATGATGTCGCAACATTTACTGACTATAAACTGATTTTTTGTCGTTTAAAGTATATCAAGTTTAAATATGACAATAGTTAAGGGGATTACTGCTATATGAAAGTTTGATATAAGATAAAAAATATACTAGGTAGTTAGCATTTAAACATATAAATTTGTTGAATAGCTACGCCTTGCAGTGCCGTTATATATTAAATGGTAACTAATGTAGCGAAAATCGAAAAGTTACTTCCCCTTATTAAGTACGCACCATTTGTGTTCAACAAAACAAATCGATGTAGAAGAAAATTCTCACAAGGTTAGCTTTTAAAAAAGCTAGTAGAGACTCGCTTCGTAATTTTTTTCCAGGGGTGCGTTTTAATGTAAAAATGACAGTTCTGTTAGCTGAAGAGACTTCAGCGAACATCAAAATAAAAGTGACATAAAGTTATGGAAGCCAGTTTCACTCAGTTTAACAAAGAGGAATATGAGTATATATGAAGATGCATGTAAACAGATAGACTGAAGTCCCTATGTCCATGCACATTTACTATATGGCCTTTTGACCTTGACCAAATAAATGTTAGATAGGTATGATTTCATAAAGATGTCTCTTTATACGAAGTTAAGTTGTAATATGATATTTAGTATTGGAATGAGTGACAGACACAAGTCCTAAAGTAAAAACAAGTTGTCAATTAATTCAGCCAGAAAAGCCGGGATTTTATTAAAAATATAAGGATCCCGGGAATTAACCAGTCTTAGATGCTTTTCAGATAAGCCGGGATCCTATCAAAACATATAGGGATCCCGGGAATTGACCAGTTCAAGAATATAGTTTTCAGAAAAGCCGGGATCGTATTAAAGTATAAAGAGATCCAAGGAATTGGCCAGTTCAAGAATATCGTTTTCAGAAAAGCTGGGATCGCATTAAAACATAAAGGGATCCCGGAATTTGACCAATTCAAGAATGTAGTCTTTGATTTTTCCAATTAATTAGGCATATTATTATAAGTATTGTGATTTTTAAGTTTGTTGATAAACAGCTCTAAATATATTTATATCCAAAGTTTAATTAATTTAACGTTCATTACATACAATAAAAAAAACTTAACGTTTAATGGACTTTCATTACGACAATAATCAACACAAATATATATATATATATATATATATATATATATATATATATATATATATATATATATATATATATATATATATAGTTTATAATCTTATTCGATCCCGGCCAGTCCGGGCGTCCCGGATCCGGCCAGTAAATATATACACTAATACCGGAAAGGATAAAATAACCGGAAAAAAGGAAAAAGAAAAAAATGCACAGAACCAGGTGTACACTATTGTTAATTAACCAAACGAAAACTTACTACTGTAACAGAGGAACAGGTGAAATCGCTAAATCAAAAGTCAGTGTAAACAAGATTTATTGAAAAGAATTCATGAAAACAAACATTTTTAATCATCATAATATCTTTGCGCTCAAAACAATACTTGCTGCTTTTTAAATATGGCGTGAAAATTGAAGGTTTTTTGACGCTATGTAGGTTTAAATTTGATTGGCTAAATAATTTTGGATCCTAGCCCTGATAGATAGATTTTTATAGAAAGCTGGAAGCCAAGCTTCGATTAAATTTTTGGATGGATTCGGAGTTTTAGGTTGTTTCTCAGTAAAATCCTAACGTAATACCGGTTCGCCGTGGCGAGCCGGCATAAATTGTACCTGTAAGTTGATATCAAATATGTTTGATGATGTTGCTTGATTTAAAAACCTTTTGATTTTCAATCTGGAGTTCTTAGAAGTTGTCGGTTATGTTATTAATGTATAAAAAGGTAAGATTATCTTTATTTTGGCGATGGTTCCCGAGTCATGTAATAATGTACAAAAGTAACGCATATTGAAAAGGTAAGCAGTATTTGATTCAATGATAGCAATATATTCAAGCGTTTACAAAATATGGAAGACGACAGAGGGTGCAAGCAGTCCCGAGCCAATATATAAGGCAGGTGGATGTGAGAAATTGGGAGTTGGTGTTTTGGTAGCGTGTTGAGCAGTCGACAATCCTAAATGCTATACCTACTTTTTATATTCTTAGTTGCACAGTGCATAGCGCTGTGATAAGGCTGAGAAATATTAAGTAGAAAGAAAGCAAGGATTAAAGATTAATAAAGGAAGAATAGTTTTATAAGTAGAGAAATAGAGAACGAGATAGAGGGAACGTATATATACAAATAGTTATTATAGGATAATAATTTAATAAGTTGTTTAATAGGTATAGAAATCATTATTCGTTTTTCAATTAAAAGACAAGGTAGTCTCGAGGAAAATTATATCTATATATTTAATTCAATTTGGTAGTTCATGCACATTTATTAAGCAATATAAATTATTGGTCTTCAATCAAATAATCATAAGGCAAAGAAGCCAGAGGAAAATTTAGTATTATACAGGTATAAGCTCGGTGCACGTTACACTAATAAAGTTAATACGCCAACTAATTTAGTGTTTGACATTAAAATTATTGATAAAAGGAAGATTTTGGGAAATAAAAGTTTATTTTTTGGACGGATTCAATAGGCCTTAATATTATGTAACTCGCAAAATGAAAACTATTCAATGTTTTATGAAATAAATTATTTTTACGTTTGGGTAATATGATAAGAACAGCTGAACACTTTACAGCAAAATATCTTATAGAAACTGTTGTTATCTGTCATTGAACCATCCTGACAGAGTTGGTGAGAACCTGCAAATAGTTTAAAGGATTGTAAGTTTCCGTTATATTTGTTATAGGGCCACATCTCCAGTCATGAAACCAGTCATGTTAAGGTGTGTAGATGTTCCAAACACACAGATGTCAGCGAACAATATTCGTAGATTTGATTCGGATAGGCGTAATATATCTGCATGATGATAAATATATTAACGTTAATTTTGTATATTATTTATCTTATTAATAAATATAATTGTAGATCTGAATGTCACGGTTCAGAACTGTTCTCTATTAACGGGAGCAGATGTGTAAGCAGCCTGATACCTCAATCGGTAGAGCTAAGGAACTAAATATCATTTTTATCAGCAAGTAATAGGTAATTATTGTTGATCTAGGTTCTTTCATTTATTACTTAAACTTGTTCTTAAGACAAGGTTACTCATTAGTAAATTTTTAAACGTTGATAAAAATCATATTACCATATAACTGATCATATAAATACTAAACATTATTGACATTTTTCGAAACTTGAGTCAGCGTAACCTGTAATCTATTAATCTGTTTATTTCTGTAAAACTGTAAGTAAAATTAATTTTCATGACAGATAAACAACAGCAAAAAACAGGCATTTCAGTTTAACTGTTGATTTTATTCTCCAAAACCACATTTATCGCTGTATCTTACTTTCTGCATTTCATTTGGTCCTGTATGACTTGATATTGACAGGGTGATTTCTGCGAATCATCAGTTTAAGAGGTTTATCTTTATTAACAGCCAAAGAATCATTTCTTAATGATTAAATGTTACAGAACATAGATTAGCTGGTTATAATTTTGACGATATAATTTAATTGAATCTTGCATGTTGTAAATGATTTGTCGGTCTAGACAAACACACATGAAATGCTATTTTGTATACTGACTTACAAGTTTATGATGTTAACAATATATATATATATTTTTTAATTTAAGAATCACGCATTCTGAGCCAGCCTTCTGCATTGTCAATGGACAGTTTGACAGGTACAAATTCAGATTACAACCCTTTCGTGTTACAACTTGGCAGTCCTGAGCATACATTATAACGTTTGCAAATCAAACGCATAAAATATGACGTCTTACTTGTCAAAATCATTTTCCATGTCTCGAATATGAATCCAGACGATTTACTCCCTCAGGATATAATTTAAAAATTGTTCGGAAAGTTTTCAATTTTAACAGGATGTGCGTCTAACGAGGTTTCAATGAATTTGAATACTTTTTAAACCGAGACATTCATCTTTAAATAAATACCCGACGCTGCCAAAATTTACATAAAGCAGATCTATTTTTGGACTCTCAATGGATATCATACATGCGGATTAATATAATTACCTTTGAAGCTGCTTTAATGATTTTTTACACTTTTTGTTTAAAATTTTTTCCGCACCTTCTTGATCCTGTTATAACAAATGATATGGATATTTAAATATAACATCAGTTATATTATATATGCATGATATGACATGTGCAAACGTCATGTATCGGTTCTTTTCCTTGCACCCTGACCTTTACGTACCCGTAGAGTAGCGGGGACATTTAGCCTTGAATGTTCATATCCCATGTAAAGGCCTCGTCCGGACGTTCCGTCAAATAGTATATCCCGGCTAAAAAAGCAGCACTGCAAGTAAAACAGACTATCGAGTATATATGACGCCAAAAAAACCCACCATAATTTCCCGGTTTTGCTGGAACAGACAAAATAATATAATATGACTCATAGACTGCCATTTCCCAGGTGTTTGGTTAGTGGTTACAATTAATATTTATTTACAATTGTTGAAAACGTATGTTGAACATTTGGCGGAAGGCGGATGAGTAGTTGGTTTTTTTATGTTTTCTCCCTCTGAAAGCCAAGCATATTTAAATTAATTATAGAATGCAGTTATCATTTTTGTTTATACTACTTGTAAAACAAAGATGGTTACTTATTCGGAAATGAATCTTGAGTTTACATATATATGTAAGTAAACATGCTTAAAAGAGTATTCCTTCTGATTTTGTTTTATTTTTAAACAACGATTTTGAGAACGGGGAATGATGCATAACCTAGCAAGGATGTAAATGTTATTTGCGATTTTTCCCCAAAAATATCTTTGTGTTTAATACTGCTTGATGCAATATTATGAATCAGAATTACCAATTGGCCTTACATAGTCATATCCTTTTATTCTGATGTTCTCGTGCATTTAAAGGTCAGACTTCTGATTTCCCTCGAGAGAATATATTGTTTGGCATTTTCTGGTGAATTTCAGATGTTTTGAAGCATAACTTATTTAAGTAACCACGTCATGATCGAATTTTGACAAGTTATATCTCTATGATTTTTCTTCATTCCCTAACGAATGTCCTTTCCTTTGAGCAGACTACTTCTTTTGTCCTTCCGTTCACCTATTTACCTGCAAAAAATGTGTACCTAGATAACGCCCTAAATACAGTTTTACATTGCAAAATGTAAGAAACAAAGGTCAAGGTAAACATTAAATATAACTGAATTCATTACTGCCTTCGAACAAAAAAAAACACAAAAGACAACAGTTTAACCATAATAAAAATAGCAGTGCAATTCCATGAAAAGCGACGTACTGTTCAAAGTTAAAGAATATGTGTACCTTAATCAGGAACACAATGTGCAGAACTAAACTAAAAGGTTTTTTTTATCAAAGGCTATGCAACAGTTAAAGGTTGGAAAACTGTACGCATAGTAAAATAAAATGTTCATATAGTCATGAAATACATATAAAAATAGCTTTTCAAAGGAGCTTGTTTGTAGACAAAATCAGTTTGATAGTGCAAGTGTCATATTATGCCGATCAGTACAACTTTAACTTTCTGAACGGAATCAATTTATACAATTAATTAATATAAGCTGATTTGTCGTACGCCGTTAAAAACATTTCTGACATCCACTACATTTCCCTGGTGTTTTTGTTATAAATAATAAAATTAAAATTCAAAATCGGTGTAGCATATGTACATTTCTCACAGAAAATAACTAATTTATTATAAGATGAGATACTACTGTAAATATTAATATTCTCATTGAAACTTTTAAGAATAAATTAAATGTAAACCATTTAATGTTCAAAAGATACACTATGTGTGGTATGGTACTTTAATAGGTTGAGGAACTGTTATTGCATTAAGGTAAAGCAAACAAAAAATCCAACAAAATGCATTAGTATCAGACAAAAGCCATATACGCACGTTATCAAATCACGCAAACTAAAGAGATTTATTAAATGTTCCAGGGCTTCAATATTTCCTTCCTATGATATAATACTTATTAAAGCAAATCATAGATTTTGTCACGCAATAACATGAAACTAATTCTTATCATGATTTTATATATTAAGTATATTGTATCACTCCTAGACTAGATAAAATAATGTCGGAAGCGATTCTAAGTTGAATTTCTGGAGCAAATGTGGCGTTGACATCATGGCGTGACCAGTAATGCAATGTATACAAAACGAGACATCGGTGTGTGTTAAATTATATGACTGCCAGGAACACTTTCGTCTTGTCAAAAACGTGATAAGATCGGCGGACAGAATATCCTTTCAGAGCTTCATTTTGTCTTATAAGCGTTGAAGTACATCTTTGAAGATATTGATAAACAAAGTAAACAGAGGAAAAACTATTTGTGTTAAAGTGTTTTTAAGCTAACAATTTATTCTAGTACTTGTTAAATTTAAAGGATTGTCCAAATTAATTGAACGTTTTTATTAATGATGTTGAAAACTAACTGCAGTATCTCACGACTAACTTCTAAAAGAGGTTAATAAATTTAATAATTGGACTATCTTTATTTGTTAAACGATAATAAGAATTCATATGGCATGGAAACTCGCATGTGTAAATTAAATTGGAATTTTATAGCTAGATTTTATATCACAAAGCTTACATCATTGTCAACTATTATTATTTCTTATTTAAATGATCCCTACTGAATACTTTTCTATCATAATCATTTAACAAACAAATCTGAAAGGTTTGACCCACAGTAAGCAAGCAAAGTAACTTTAAGTAATATTCATATATGCATATAAAGAAAATCCAAAGTATGGCAGACAATTAGCATTATTAGCTTAAAACAATCTAATGGGTTATTGCAATTAAATTATGACATATCATTTTTCCAGAAAAAAGATCAATACACTCAGCAATAATTTACAGAGTACCAGGAATTTAGTATTTTATGGGTACTAATGTGGCTACTGCAATTATTGAGTTCATTCCAGACAGTTGTACAGCTCAGTCCTAATCAGATAAGTTTATCGTATAATTATGTAATTGTCCACATGCTATAAATAACACATATTTGCAATGTCTGGCATAATATCAACTTGAATTTACAATAATCGAAATGTAATAGTAAAAATATCATCCCGAGGAAAATACTGTTCCCCGAGGCGTAGCCTTTTCACGAGGGGTGATATTTTTACTGTTACCAACAAACCCATGTGTTATTTATTTTATTACCCCGAACAAATACTGTGATGATCTGAATTTGTCAACTAATCTAACTGTAATAAAAATAAACCAAGAGTATCAATAACTAAACTGTCCTTACCTTGTAAGTTTTAAGTGAACTTTAGGCCTACTTGAAAAGTTTTCTTTTTTCTTTTATTTTTTAAGCAAGTGATGATATCTACAAATCATAAACATACAGTAAGCTAGGTTTTATTTCGAAAACAAAACACTAAGTTAAACCCATTTACACGGTTATGAACTGTGAAATCTGAACCTTCTGTTTCCAGAATATTCTTAGTTTTTTGACAAAATAACGATGATATCCTATGTCTGTCCACCATATCTGTAACGTTTCACTGTGCAAAATTGTTAAATAATCCTTTGTTGTATGCTTAAATCGTCTGCATGTTCCAGTTTAACACATAATTATTTACATTGCAATTACTTTCGTTGAAAACGAATATTCAATTTTTGACTATTCAACAAAAAGATATTTTATACGCAAAAAGCACACCAGGATGCGAACAACTTAATGTTATGAGTGTCATATTTACTCCAGAGATGAAATTGATGTCCTATCGGGGTTTAACGTCAAAAATAAGACTGAATCGAGAAAAAATGGCGGCCATCTTTAGAAAATCGACCACGTGACCAGATTTTATACTGATAAAAAATACTGTTACCTATGTAACAGTACAAAATTCTTAGTCACGTGGTACACTTGCATCAACAGTAAAAATACTCCAAGAGGCCTATGGGAAATTAGCATTACGAAAAAAGTGAGGGGTAATAATATATAATTTTTTCCAAGAGCGATGCTATTGATGTTGAAGGTTGATTTAAATAGCAATACGATAAGTAAAGATATATAACTTTTGACATTTTAGAGAGAAATAAAAAAGGTGATTAAAAAAATTGTTAAGAATTTATTTTGATGACAAATGAAAAAATATATCTCTGATTAGAGAGATGTTTAAAGGTTGTAAAATAGCGCAATATAGTTATGCTTTTTTACTTGTATACACTTCACCATATATAAATAATATTTCCAATGCTCAAGGTTTGCAATCATTACATAGAGCGTATGAGATGTGTCAATACCTTTGCAACAATAGTGTGATTACTTGAAACATTTTCAAACAAATGTTTTTGAAAGTTTAAATGCAGTTTCAAATTTAAAAGTTGTCCTAATGACTGCAATTTTTTAGGTCAAAATGGAGATTGTCTACTACTTTATGCTTTACATGTCAACACTGGACACTCTCTTTGTTATTAAATAAACTTTAATAAGGTTTTGATCTTTGACATGATGGTGCATGTAACTGTAAATATCTTTTGTTTAATATTTATGGACCGTTTGATTACGGTCTTGACAACATTTAAGACCATTCGCTTAATAAACCGTCCCCTTTTTCAGAATGGCAGATTTTTTTAAAAACGCATTATAGTCGTATCGGGCATACTTGTAAGGAAACACATCTTCCACAAATTGACCGAAATATGTATAACAAAGTAGAGAAAGAGTTGTCAACCTAACCGGTACTTTCACAAGAATAGGCACTATCGGTGATCCTTACATTGTCCGATTAGTTCCATTGATGTTACTTAGTTAATACCAGTGGACCTTACATAATAGTATTCTCACATCATAAAGATATGATTGTACTTAGGCCAGACTTTTGATTTCCAACGAGAGAATGTGTTTCTTATATTATATTGCTGAATGTGAGATTTCATGAACCATGCGAACCATGCGATATTTCTAATTGTATGAGAATTAGCATTTTAAGGATTGACTCAGTCTTTATTCTTATTTGATACTTTTGTCACTTGTGCACTTTCCCTCTTTTCTCCGGAGAAATTTTCGTATTGACTTACGATGTAAAGTTGCTGAAATGAATTTCCTTAAGGTTTATTATAAATCTCCTTCTAAAAATAATAATGCACGTATAATGAGTGCAAATAAAATAACAATATAAACAAAGTTTACATCTTATTAAAAATCTTATTTTGAAGATGAGTGGAAAGTTACAATTGATTACTAAATTGATAAAAAAATTCTCAAGAACGTAACTTCCTTAATGTCACACAGATGTTTCTGACATTCGCTATCCTTAGCATTATTTTGCGTATTTTTGAATAGAACAATATTAAACAACGCAAACACACAATTACATTTTTCTGTTATAATAAAAGCCTTTAATATATATAATAACTATCGAACGCCTGCTGTTGTTGTTTTTTCTGTTATTTTGTTTGAAGGATATATATAAAGATGACAAAATGACGTGAACAGTAATTTAATTCTTTCAAGATGATGTATCAGGAAATTACTTTATTCCAATATATACAAAATTTCATATGTCAGAAAAACGAATTACGACATCAACAACAGATGGGCGACCCTTTATTACTTTTGCCAATATCACCCCATTTTGTTATCATTTTATTACGCAATACATTACATATAAGCAAACTATAACATTTATTAAAACATTGCTTTAAAGGTGTTATGCATGTAAGTTATGCAGTTTTCTCATAATTAACCTTATAATTATTGTAAAAATGCCCTAATGTCAAAAGGAATAATTGCAAAATAACAAAACTTATTATAGAATCATATTCACTAGGTGTAGTTTTCACTGGCTGATTCAGAATTTCCCTGTTCAAAAATATATTGAGACTCGTATTCAATGATCATTATATCGTAGACTGTTAATTATGCGTGCTTATTAAACACTAATTGTTACGTTTTGTTCTTTATGGTATATTTCTCGATTAAAATATTATTACTTTACTATTATAGTTTAAAGCTACACCGCAATGTTGAATATAAAATAGAATTACTTTTGTATTGCACAGCGTTCGCTATCGCCTCGGTCAATATGTCATCTACCGGTGAATATCACATACTATTCATTTATGACATGTAATTGGATATTTTAAGATTAACTTGCATCAATAACTTTGCATGCGATGCCTTTTTAAAGAAATTGTCAGTCATTGCATTTAATGCTCAAGATTTGCAACTAATGAAATGTAATATTTAAGTGCAAGCTTCATCCCGTGGGAAATTAATAGCCTTGCTAAGTTCATCATATTCAGAGCATGTTTTTGCTGAAGAATCACAATTTTATGAGCAGGTGTACATGTACTTGCGAATTCTGATTTTATGTCATGTAGAAATTCGCTACCGAATCATCAGCTTCCCTAGGATTGGTACTGTGAAAAGAATTCTGATTTCAATTGTCATGGAAATTGCTACCCTTTTTGCAGTTCGAAAAGGGGAAATGATTTTTTTCAGATGGGTAGACATTTTTTCTGGGGCGGGGATATCATGAGTCAAACGTTATCTTGTTTGTTTATAAAAAAAAATAATATTACGCATGTTATTTTATCTTATATGATATTCTAGATTCTGAATATGCGCATTCATGAGTCAGTATTTGTTAAGGTATACAGAATGTCATAAAGGGGAAAATAAATTTTTGAAACGGCGGAAAAATAAAGTTAATATAATTTTAAGTGAATAAACTAAGTTATTTTTAAATTATATCACAATAGTGTATATTGTATTGTTAGTAGTGTACGGTACCAATGGCTTTGATGTGACGACGAGTAATTGTTAGTCTTCAAAAGTTTTTTTTTTAAATAGTTTATCGCAATGTTAGTACATAAAGAGATAATAAAGAGGGTTAAAATGTACATTTCTATTTGGAATAAGGTTGTAGTGATATATCTAAAGCCATTTTTAAATAATAATTTCATACACACAATGAAGACGTACGTTTGTGTTATTTTTTATAATGTCGAAATGACTACAGGGAAAAAGAAATTTTGACTGGAGAAATGCCTGTGCAAACAACGAAAAAAAAAATGAAATGAGAACAAATACAAAGACCTCTACGACTGGAGGATCCATATTTTTTTTTTCAAGTTTTAAATTTTGAAAATATATCTCTTAAAGGTTCATTTTGCATACGAAATGTTTGGAGTAATTTCATTGTTTGCAAAAAAATAATGTATTGGCTAATTATCAGACAAGTTATTTGCTTCCGTTTCTTTTTCGGTATAGTAATTCAGTTATTTTGTTGAAGTCAAAGTACAACTGTGTTAGCATTTGCTTCTTTAATGACATACAATTCACATTAGTTGCTACGTTTCGCAAATGATTATCTTTTAACATAATCTAACATTGATATATATCTAAATGTTATAAAACTCATGTTTGTCCTTTCTAAAGAAATAAAAAATATATTTTTTTTCTTTCGGGATTTTGTGGCTTATCATAAACATGATCTACAAATTAATAGTCACTTGTTAAAAAAGTTATATAACTCAAGTTTACCCCTTCCGAAGAAAATCATGTTCGTCTGAGGCATAATGTGTCCTGACGTTTACATAAGCCAGAAAAGAAAAGTAACTACCAGTATTTTGTACCTCTAGGTAGCAAAATATTTTTATGTACATTAACTATATTCGGAGGAAAGAAATACTGACACTGCATATATTATAACACTGGGTTCTCATGTTTCTACCTCTATCATAAAGGATCACTTCAGAAACAAATCAGAAGAGATTTAATATTTCCGTTTTCTTTTACATAAAGACTAGTACTACATTAACATAAAATAAATAATTTTGTTGTTATGGCATAATAAGTCTTAAAGAGGCAGACACAGGAAACATATTAAGAGGGATATAAAAATGAGCAACTCAGTAACTTACAATCTTATGATATTGTCGACCAAATGGCCTCTTTGTCTTTCGCTTTTTCGTCTGATAAATAGAATCCTTTAAATGATGAGACAGTATAAATAAATAAAATATAAAACAAACAACCCAAAAAAAGTTCAATATAATTCAATGTAAGAATAAATAAATCCTCAAAAAGTATTAATAATTATTCAACGTTTCCACATCGACGGTAATAAAAAGTTCAAAGTTCAAATAAGACATCGTGTTTCGTATATATCGTCCATACTTGTACAACATGTAATTGTAGGAGTAACGACAAGGATTTGGCAATTAATATTCTGCTATGTGAAACATTAAGAGGTAAGTCGAGAAATGTTATGTTTCTATAACAACAATATGGTATTTTCTATTGCTTGAACATCACGCGAAACATATAAACATTCTTAAATATAAATACAAACTTAAGGTTTTTTAAGATGACGATGACTACAAGTCAAGAATGACGTAAATCTAAGAATATATCTTTCACGGCTGCCTAAAATGCTAAAGGACTTTCATTTACTTTTTTATGCTTGATTTTACCAAATATCGTGTATTCACTATTAAAAAATTAGTGGAAATGTCTGGTTTTGACTGATAGTCATTCAATGATTACTGAAAATATTTGATTTTAACTGTAACTCAATCAACCAACCAACACCAGTCCACTTCCTTGTCGTATAAGCCACATACACAACACTGTACATAAGAAGCAGTATTCTTTATCAGATAATTGTATTAGAATTAAAAAACAAGTCAATATTTAAAATCCTTTATTATAAATTATACTCGTAAATCTAACAGTTAGACGTATTTTATTAAAAGGGATAATTAAATTTTCCAGTATAACGAACCCATGGTTGAAATTGTGTTATCGATTGGTAGTTTCCGATGAGTGAGAATTTTTTTTTTGAAATTCATACAGCTGGGAGGGCATGTTGTGCAGCTAATGAAAATATTGGACATGACATCACAAAAATAATGGTTCTCAAAATAATAAATATCTCAATTCAAAGCATCTTAGTAGAAACAACCCTCACTATGCATTTGTTTACCTTATACAGAAGCGACGCCAATACATTAAACCTAATTAAAAGTACATAAAACGTAAGTAACCTATGTTATTTCATTAAAATGAAAAATTGTCTGAGATGAACAATCTTAAACACGGTAAAGTGATGCACATAATTATGTGTTCTGCAAACACGAGAACAGAACATATAATCTGTAAAGATGACAATATAGTACATAGCACACATACATCAATGTGAGATGCGATAAACTAATATTTTACAGTAATGTTTGAATTTAAGCCATTCAATAACTAGATAGAATAGATATCGTGGTAATTGCAACAGAACAGCATGTTTATAACTCAAGCTTTTGTCGTGCAGCACAGTGTTCCATCAAAATAAATTATTACGTTAGTACCACACCATTTGCTTGGAAGAAATAGATGAGCTTTTCTATATTAATTGATACTTTAGCATGACTTATAAATAGGGTAATTCAATCTTATTTCGTAATCTGGCAAATAACATAAGGAAACGAATGCTTTATATTTATTTGACACCAAAAGAAATAACAAAATCAGACCATGATTCATTCTCGACTAAAATGGAACATGCAGATGAACCTAAATAACTTACAATTGATAATTTATAAATGTTTAAAGTAAACAGGTTGTTTTGCAAGAGAAACATTTTGATAATATCCGTATGACAAAGTAAACATTTGATGTTTTGTATACGTTGTACTTAACAGCTGACTTTAAGGACAATGGGATACTATATGAGGTCGACAGTTAACACAAAGGAGCAATCATTTTCGTTATAGACAAGTCACAAACCATTGTTGAAGTAGTAAATCAATTATGAACGAAAATAAACAAACCGTGTCTCAATTTATTTTCAGAATTGTATGGCTATAGACACACAAGTAAAAGGCAAGGTTATCATATTATTGATGATTCATGACATTCAAATATAAAACAAAAATATGATGATATCCTTTCTCTTTATGCTTTGTAAAACCTGAGTATATAACAACGAATAGCTCAATTTCCGATATAGAATCAATATCTGGTACCTACTAATAGTCAATACACCTTAAGAGCCTTTTTTGTGCAAGTTATAATAAACAGCTCTAGGTTGTTGTTGCTGCAGATACATCTTGTTGTTTGTTTCTTTATTATATATGCACTTCTTGTTTCAATTAAAAGTTGGTAATTGCTATTATAAATATAATAATCTCACTGCTTGTTACTATAATACTTATAGTAACAAGCAGTTATTTTGTTTCTTGATACTAGAATATATTTGTCCTGGTTGTTATAATGTATAGTTGTTGCTTGTTTACAACTTGTTTCAATTAATAAATGATGCTTGTTAATATAGATGTATTTTGTTGCTTGTTACTTTAATATATTGCTTATCTGCTTCTTACATAAATTCGTTGTTGCTTGTTAATATAGATTCTCCTTATATTATTTATATCTATACCACTAAATTTCTTAAACCAGAATATGACCTTTCGGAAGGATTTGAATTTAATCAAAATACCGATATCAGTAAAAGAATTATTGTAAATTAAAAACAATGTAAGAAGATATATATTAGATATTACAGGAAGGTTATATCTGATATATATGCTATATATAACCAAAATAAGATAACTTAAGTTTCATAAACTTTCATTTATTTTGTAATTCGATCAACTGAATACTGATAAATGAAAAATAACATCACACTATCACGCCTGTGCTTAAGCTAACGTATTCATTATAAGAAAACCACATATTTGACACATAACCTTCTATTACAGAGATCGGTAAAAATAATAATGTTTTCTGTCTTGAAACTAACTTAAATATAGAGAAAAATAATACATTTAATTATTTTGAACTTTTCATATGGAAGCAGTCTTTCCCCCACGAACTTTTGCGTCACGGAATTGAATGGGAAATAAAACTTAAACAATGTCAGTTTAGTTTGGAACAAGATAACATTTATCTATCTTCTTCTTTTTATATCAATATTATTTCATTTCCTTTTTCAAACATGAATATTGAATTGCAATTGTCAATACCTATAGTTAATATGATCGCATTTATAGTTTATTGGTGGTTTAACATGGGCGCTTAAAAGTTCAAAACAGAATGACATGCAAAATGAACTTAAATATATACTAAAATAGATTCAAATCGTATTATTATGCTGTTCAAAGTACAACTTGAGAAAAAGCGTTGCACATTTCTCAAATTCGGTCATTTATCACAAATGGAATAATTATTTTGGAAAATGTGTGAACCAATGATCTGAAATTATTCACATCTACATATCGAGAACTACATCCAATGTTTTCAATTATTATTTCAGGTCCCATTTTTGTAAAAGTGAAAGCCATTTAAACTAAATTTGTTTAAAAATTACAATCTTCAGTTTTAAATCAAAATATATTTAAGGAAATAAATCGATATATATGATCATGTTCACTTTTAATGATGTGTTTACTTCTTGTTGAAAAAAATTTCAAGCACTTGTTTTGAGCTTAAATAAAAACAACCTAAGTTAACCTGATATCTCTAGCTTCTTTTGTAAAAACTGTGCAATAATTGTTCTTTGAAAGAAAGCCATGCACTAATGAACTAGTTATTTTCTTTTATAGATGTGTCTCTTATAACATTTCTTTTATAGAACATGAGTATTGCGTTCTGTTTAAAGGATCCCGTGGCTATCATGGTGTCATTAATGGATAATTGTCGGCGATAAAGATAAGATTTTAAAAGAAAGCAATGCGATGGCAAGAAAAAATCGTGCAAAAAAGAAATTATTAATTTCATCTTGAAAATGAAAAAAGGTATATTAACACAATTATTATTTTAGAGTGAATGGAAACAGCTGACAAACAACAGGTATATGTCAAATATTTCAGTCGATTTATATGACAATGATTTGACGAACAAAATACAATAAGTATACGAAGATTAGTACTTACTGGACAAAGTGTGTTTGATAACATGTTTATCGTGTTTATGTCGTCGTAATTGTTGTCATTGCAAGGTAACAGAATATCGTTTTCGTTTATTCATTTGACTATATTGATAAGAATCATTTCGTAAAAAAACAACAACAAAAACGGGGTCTTTGAAAAAGTGTACACGTTGGCAGTTTCAACTGTAAGACTAAAAAAGCTGAAATGCAACAATATAAATCAATCTAAATATCGTGCAAAACTTCCATTACCAATCAGTTCAATTACAAGCGATACTTTATAATACGATTACATCTTTGTAAAGTACATGATATGTTAAGGCCACGATTGAATGATAGACGGAAATAGTCGCGTGTACATGTATGCAGAGGATAAAGCAAAACAGGTAAATTTCTTAATAACCCTAAAGTTAAGACGCAATTACAACTAATTTAAAAGTACTTTCAACACGACTGTTGTTGTACTTTTGGTTTTGAAGTCAACGACTTCAATAGGATGTTCTTGCAGCGAGTGAATTAGACTAGATACCTAATCTAATTGATCGATATTTGGTCATTAAAAGTAACTTTAAATTGCAACATGTCCTTTTCTGTTCGTTTTCTTTCAAATCAGTCAAAAATTGGCATAAATAAAGGCATTATATGTATGATATATATATAATATCAAGTTAAACTACAGCAAATTTTGTGAAAAAGACCAGTGATATAATGTGTACGAACATTACTAGAATTGTTCATGTTTCTCATATTAAGTATTTATTAAGAATTTAGTTTTACTGTGATTTCATTTTAATATATCACCATCAATTATTGTCACAAAAGTATAAAATGAATATACATAAGACAAAAAAGAATGTTGTTCTATTTTGCAGTAAATGCTTTTATTAAATAGCACACGATGTTGCTGTGATTGATTTTTTAAGATACAAGTCACCAACATGTTCATTGTGAAAAATACATGAATATTGCGTTGCCGTTTAAAAGAACCGTTGGTGGCTAACACGATTTTATTGATATGTAATTTCCGGTGCATGAGAAAGGACATCCATAACATGCTCCGCAGTGGTGAGTAAATTTCGTGCGAAAACGTGAAAATTGATTTTGTCTTCACAATAAAAATATATATTACAATATAGATTGGACGCAAAGGTTGACAAAGATTGACAGAGCATAAGTTGATCTAATGAAACTTTAGTTTAGAAAACTGCCGTGAACTATTTATCAATCCTAGATAAAAATGTATTGTTGACATTTTAATGTATGACAATGATGCTAATTAATAAGTGTATCTAGGAGGTTATTAAAATGATTTAAGGTGTCATAATTAATAATATTCTCGGAGTGCTTAATGGCGTTTATAACTTATGATCTTACAAAAATAAAATTTTTTCTTCATCATTCCATAAACGTCTTGCCTCAACTTGATAGAGAATACAATTCAATTCATGTAAATCATAAAAAGGCACTTTGAGTATCATAACAAGTTCATCCTTTGAAAGTATTATCTGGGAAAAGTATTTTATTGACATATTATTCTTGCTAATAATGACAAAAATATATTTCAAAAATATATTAGTTGGCGCGTCCCCTACAAAAACAAATATCAACGTATCATGAAACAAAACCTGTTAAAGGGGTTGTTTATGAAATCTTAGGGTTATAGCTGGGTTACAACTGTAAACGACGTTAAAGCTATAAAGTATAAAAAGGTCATGTTGATAATATTCAATATGCTCGTACAAACAAGTCAGCAGTTTAGGATATTTTTGTCAGTATGAGGTTTCCTAAATTGTGATTACTGACTGTCACAAGATCTGGAAATAATTTGAAAAATATTTAGAGAAAACTTAGCTTATTCTTTGAAGATGTTCCACGTGTATATATTATTTATACTCTAATTAGCATGAACTAAAGTCAAAATTACTGATTTAAGGTTCCTTAAATGAAAAGAAGAAAAAAACATCAGCATCGTATGTTTGCATCAGCATGGTGATAGATTTCTAAATAATTTCCTAAATTCAATCATGTTAGTATGCTAGATATGTCAAACATGACCAAACAGAAAAAAGAAGATTCATGTGATAGCACTTGATGATTGGCAGTTTGTACAATGGTTCAATCATCTAAGGAAACTCAAGAGACGCATACCATATTTATACAGAAATTGTTTTTTTTAACCGAGAAAGACATTTTATCATTCTCAGATTAAGATTTTAAACTGAAGTAAATTGTATCGGTCGAGTTTTAAACCAGAGAAAAATTGAATATAGCTGACTCTTATTCAGATATTGCCATGCTTGAACTCATATTTGTAGTAATGGTAAGTTTTTGTGTGACTGTGTCGCTAACTTGAGTTGCGCTAGCGGCGACATATAGGGAGAGCACCTCTTTGTCACGAATCTTGTCCCATCTACCCCTAAAAAACTACCTTTTCAATTTCATCCAAACTTTTCAGGAATGATAAGTACATTGTCTTATTGGGCATTTCTTTAGAATTTTCCAGTTTAATGATTTTTGTCAGGAGTTAGGACCCTTTAATTAATTTTATATTCTATATATATTAAGTTAATTGAATTAAATTAAGTTTTGACTAAACTATTTTATCTAAAATAACTTTAGTAATATGAGTTAAACTTTACTTTACAAAATTGATCGGAACCACAAGTTCTTGTGCATGTTTAACAAACTTTCGTGATGCTCTTTAATAAATAACCCTATTTTGCCGGTTAATGTTTTGTGTGTCCCCTGCTACATAGTATCTGCAACATGCTATAAAATAGCCGCAACATATTTGGAACATACTGTCAAATCACTCCTAAATACAACTACTGATCTTCCATCGATCGACACATGTGATCACTAAAATTGCTCTATATTGACTATTAAACGACAACAAACACACATAGATGCATTGATAAACTCGATAACAATACAAAATTAAGCTAATAATTTAAAATTATTCTTAATAAATATATTATTACATTTGAAATAAACTGTAAATTGGGCCATTTCTAAAAGCAGGTCCTTTTTTCATTTCAAATCTTATGTTAAGCCAATACCTTTTGTGATACAATGCGATAAAAAACAGAGTAAGTGACGACGAATTCCAATGCAATTTTACAAAAATAATGGAAAATTACTTAGGATCGATATATAGAACAAACATATTTAGAAAAATCATTTCAATAAAACACTTTATGCATATATATTTCTTTACAAATGCCAATCATATGTTTCAAAACGTTGCTAAAAATTAATTGAGAGTATGCATGGTGCTTGCAACCAGAAAGGAGAAGCACAGAATTAAACAATTTAGTAACTGTTGTCTTAAACGAAACAAAATGGTATTTTGACTCCACTTTAAATCGTTTAGGCTGGTTAACATTGCACTAACACAGAACGAATATGGCGAATTTCAACCGTTATTGTTGACGGAAGATCTATGTGTCCCTCCGTGCATTATTTTATGTACCTGATGAGGAGCACCTTTTGCGTTCAGCAAGCTAGCTGTATAGCTTCCTCATAATCCAAGCTTCTGGGAGGATTCGGACCACAGCGATAAGAGGCAAGTGGTTTGAAGTCAACGACCTTATCAACTCGGCTTTTGGCCACGTGAGTTATTCATCGTTCATGCGAATCAAATTATAAAATTGAAAACAAATATTGCCAATTGCATACTTATTTTCCTTAATTGGCCTTTGGTACTTTAGCGCGGAGGAAAGTAGTCAAGTACCGGTGTAAGTCTCCAGGAACGATGGTTAGGAAACTACCCTCCTATATGACAGAATAACTGTTGGGAAAAGGCGTAAAATGAAAAAAACAAACAAACATTCATTGTTTTGTACCGTAATTCCATATATATCTTCGTTTATCGATTATCGATGACCTGACAAATCTTCATTTACTTAGATAAGAGGACCCGTATTTAACCTGATTATCTTATTGATTGGTTAATCGACTTTTATTCATATCGGCAGCTATTTTACGAGACGTTAATGGAGAATAAATTGATCTTAAAATGATATTCATAGTACTGAAATTCGAACCCTTTCATTGGTTAATCACAAGTTAAATTGCCTTTTAATTCCAGGCAATTAAATATATGCAGTTTCACAGCACAACAAAATAACAGCAACACATTCATTGATATTAAACTCGACGTAAATGAGAATAATTATATAAGCTTATAATTTATAAATAGAGAAAAACAGAATTCCTAAAGAAAGGCCAAGACGGTAAAATAAAAAATGTTGTTGGCTCGGCTTGATCGGTTGTTTAAACACGAAATCGTCAAATTTTGAATTAAGAAACATGTGATCATACGGCGAATATCATTGAACATTCAATGTGACACAGTAGTTCCCCATTAAAATTAACAACCGGGGGTTTACATTTCCCCAAGTAAAAAAATTTGCGTGTGGGCTTAAACAAAAAAAACAATCCCCCTAAATAAAGGGTTTGCATGTAAAAAGACATCAGTTTTAACGGGACGGGAAAGACCCCCAAAAACGGTAAAAAAATGTAGCTTACCTCATATTCGTGCATGCAGGCATGACATGCAATGATCAAATAAATGCATCTAACGAGGATAGCAACGCTTGGTTACAATATTATAACCGTTACCATAACAGCAGCATTTTGATAATCCACAGAAGACATGCACTATGACAATAAAGAATGTTTGCTATCTTGCATGAATAAAATAAGGTTAAATTGTTGTTTTAGAATTCTGACATGTAATTCAATAATACATCTCAGATATATGGTGGCTGATTTGGTCCATGTCACATTTTCGCTCTGCCGCTGAAATACGACAAAGTGATCATTGTGTCGCTATTTCATGTTTTTGTATTTTATTACACTAGGCGCCTGACGAAATAACGATTACACAAATATACAACAACAGTGATCATCTGTCTGCGGGGCCCTGGCAAAAACACACACATAAAATTGGTTACTTTGTCATATGTCCGTGTTTCATCTTACTTTACTAAGTCTTATGAATATTGTTTGATCCCTAAATTTGATTGTTGTAAACAAACAAATCATTGTATTTTTCATAATAGACAACACATTAAAAGTATCTTGCATAGGCTGATGGAAATCAAACTAACAACACTTTATTTATGTTGTTGTATTCAAGCTTTGAAGTTCTCGTGCTACATAACTTACATTTTGTTTAAATTTTCCAACATAAATATTTGGTAAATAAAATGAATAGCTAACTATGAAAGCACATTTTAAATTTTGCCCCTTTTTGGTGTTCCTTATGGGATTCCTCTTTTTTGTTTTTAAAAAGGAAACCATATCATTCAACGTTTTGTTTCTTAAGAAAAATAAATGAATAGATAAATAAATAATAAATAGATAAAAACAAAGTAAATAGTGAATATAATTATACATAAAATCTGCGCTAAACTCCATCGAGGATCAAATGCCTAAAATTTCAGAATATTATGAATATCAAGTAAAACAATTAAAATGGAGAAATCTTCTAAGGATAACAAATATGCTACGAATGGAATTAAAAATCGATTTTTGTACAATTCTTGGTCGGTTTTGAGCGAAAAAGTTGCAACGCTTTTCTTTTTCGGATACATTTGTACATTAAAAATGATCTTTCAGGAATAAACGGAAAAAGGATTAAACTGACATTTTGCACACACACATAATTTTGTTCAACCCTACTTCAAATGGTACGATAATCTGGGTGAAAAATTTCTCTTTTATTATATAATCCATAAAAAGCTTTGAAATGCCTTTCCCTGTTTGGCTAACAAGCAAGTTTTTGTAAAAAATAACATGTCAATATCGGAGAATATTCACTGTTTTTTTTTTCCTAAATATAGGTTACCCGGGGTATATTCCAACCCCCTTTTTCCTTTAAAAATAAAATTTTCTTGAAATCCCCCCAATGACGGCCCAAAAACTTTGTCGTTTTTGTCACGCCCCCAAATTTGTTTGTTTTCTATTCCCGAAAAAAACGAGTAGTGACTTGTAAATAAGTGTCAAATTAGTCTATTTTTTGCCATCTTAAATTTTTAAAGATCAATGCGCATAAGCGTGCCGATGCGCTCACTTAAAAGAAAGGGTCAGATTATGGAAAAAATTGACAAGCTGAAAAATAATGATTTCCATCGTCTGCAATGGCAAATTTGATAAGCAATATAAAAGCTATTTATAAATTATTTAATAAAACAGATATGTACGTTTTAGCTGTTGAATATGATGTGATATGTACTGAAAAATTAATATTGACCGAGGCGATAATTAATCTTTTAGTACATGTACCTACATGTATTAAATCATATTCAACATCTAAAAAGCTAAAAAGTTCATATTTGTATAAAATTTGTTATGTTTTGTTTGTTTGTTTGTGTCATTTTACGCCTTTTTCCAGCAGTATTTCAGTCTTATAGGCGGGTATTTTCCTAACCATCGTTCCTGGAGAGTTACACCAGTACTTGACTACCTTCCTCCGCGCTAAACTACCAAAGCATCTCCCGGGGATCGAACCCACGCCAGAGAGGTAACTGGATTAGAAGTCATCGACTCTAACCACTCGAACACGGAGGCGGTGCAAATTTGTTATGTAAACCACTTTCAATTTATTGGTTGTTAAAGCCGATTTAACTGTTTCGTATTAAATATTATACTTAGTTTATATTATACTATTATACTTAGTCTATATTCAACATATTAAAGTTAGAATATAAGGTATAAACCCCCCTTAATTTAAAAAGGGCCCTTTTGTAACGTTCATGGGTTTCCCCAAATGTTCAATTTTTAAAAGGGCGCCCCCGTTTCAATATATTCTTTATCACTTTTCAACTTTAAACCCCTAAAAATTTAATTGACTTTTAACAGATTTGTAATTTAAAAAACTTGATAAAAATCTTTTTGTCACAAAATTTGGGTTTATTTAAAAAACAACCAAATTTTTTAAAGAATAGTTTGCGATCTTTAGGGTTTTCCCTTTTTATTTTCATTTCAACCTACCCGTTCTTAAAAAAATTTCCCTTAATAAACAGAAAATACGTCCCCATTGAAACAATCCACATTTACAGATGTGTACTTTAAAAAGAAAAGAAATGATAAATTATGTTTATAGCATCACCTTGATAAACACTCCGTTATGATTCCCATAAACAAATATTAAATGAAAGTAATATAGCTCTATATAAAGAACCCAAACTTCTGGCGATAATCATTATAAATGCGGTACTTAAAAATAACTTCAATACCCATCAAAGGATGGCTTTCTTCTATCAAGCTTTCATTAAAATAAAAACTGGCTGTAAACGCTGACAAATTATATGCGTACTGATTTAATTTACTTAATACGATCATTTGTGACGTCAGTCACATTTAAGTTTCTTTATCCATATGGTCTCTGTTTATCATTTGTAGTAATTAATTTGGTAAATCCGGACTTTTGCGGCCCTTAGTGGGCTTTTTTGTACTGTTATAGTTATAGACAAATCTCGGATGAATCTTCCCTAAAACAGAAGAGCTCACTGAACAATTTACCTTATAAGAATGAATTTGAAGTAATTTGCAGTAAGACAATGTTCAGGGTCAAGAAAAGATAATTATTTTGAAATCTAGTTAGTTTGATATCTTTGTACTAGCTAAACCAAAAACGTTTATGCAGCTAGACTATCAATACTATTAAATTCCACTTCATTTGAAATATCTAAACACATAAAGATTGAATTTCTTACATGAAGTAGTTATGGGTAATTAAAACAAAGAGATATTCAAAAGATATTTTAAATAGTATATTCATTTTTTTTAAAGATGTATGTATTACATTTCATTTAATACCATAGGTCATAATCCGTTTCAAACGAAGTAAGGTACCATAAAATTCAAAGGCAAGGAAAACCTTGTAACCATTGTCAAAGGAATAATTAAGATTGAGTGATATATGTAAATTCAATCAAACTAAATGTTGTTTTATTTCGAATTTACATTTATAGCCTAATAAATTTATAATTTCTCTTTTGCATTACCGTTGAAGCAATGTCATATATGACCAAAAAAAACCTAAAATCACAACAAAGCATATAAACAAAACAGCAACATATTTTTAAAATAAAAATGAAAAGGAAAAACAAACAAACAATTTCTTCTCTTTTTAATATCAAATTATTGTCTGTTTTCATAATTATTAAGAAACTAAAATCATATAATGTTTTTGTATCTTAATTCTGCATTTAACAATGGACAATAAAACTAGAAACGTTATCAATTTGATTATATTTACCGTGCATCTGTCATCTTTACTTTTTTGTAGTTAAACACTCTCAGGAACTTTAAATGACAACATGTTTAAGAGTTTCAGTATTTATCCATGTCTTAAAACATGGCTTCATTAATGACTGTAAGCGATGAATATTGACATTCTGGTTTCCTTGACAGATTTTTTGTTTATACAGCATATGTCGTGAAGGAAAGCAATTTTGAAACTACGTTTCCATTTGTTCAGAGTACAGATCTAAACTAAGTCTTATGTTTCCATACAGGCCGAAGCATTTGTATGCAGTATTCAATCTGATATAAAACATGATAGCAATTTTGAAGCTACGTTTTATTAAGACATTTCAGCGAACATATTTTCATATAAATCATGTTTTCCTACAGGTAAACATGTATACAACCGCTTAAAAGGTTGTAAGAATGTTTTTTTAGTTAATTACTCCAAGTTTTATTTGCCCCTTTTTTGCCATAAGCATGTTTTCACTGTTACATTTAATAAGGAAATTTCATCAATGAATGTAAAACAAGAACAGTTAAACTTTTAAATCATAGCATTAAAGTTAATATAAATAAATTACAAATTTAGCAGATTGTATGCAGAATTACTTCATACATTCTGACAAAAAAAAATGATACCAGACTCAAATCTATAAACAAATGTTTGATTTCACACTTTTGCTGGGAATTGTTGTAATAAAACATCAACACATTTCCCACGGCAAACAGCAGAGCTTTAATCGTTTAAATAGTCAATATTGAAGGTGTTTATCAAATGCATAATCTACTGCATTACTCAGACAGTACATGAAATGAATTTGAAAGATAATTGAATTAGCAAAGTCACATGTGACAACCGTTGTTTGGACCCTTAACATATGAAATCCGGGATTCTATGGCAAGTTTGACAATGTGTAGACTTGTTAAGGTCTTATCATATTTCAATGTTAACTTTTGATCAATATACTTGTCATTGTATTTATATCATAATAAATAATATGTAAAAGAATCTACATTGGAACAAATTACGGGAAATATCTTATTTGTTCCTCCTTTATGCTAAATGCCATCCCTGGTGATCCCTGGCGACATGAGTCCCGGAAATTTTCAATTATCATCATTGTGCATTAACCGCGATGAAGGAATTTCTTATTACATTTAAAGAAAGTATTTTCCGATCACAGAAAATAAGATCTATCTTTGAGTCAAAATGATGTAAATATGCACTTTCGTAAGCGGTATTTTCAACAAGATTATGTTTTTGAGGTTATTAAATATTAGTCAAACGCTAGATTATCTGTAACAGTTATATTTTGCTGTTTTATACAATGCACAAAAAACAACAATGTTTACATAAACGGTGCTGAAATACATTTATCACACTTGTTGTGATAGCTTAATGTATTACAAGGTTAGCTTTTAAAAAAGCTGGTAGCGACTCGCTTCGTAATTTCTTTCCAGGGGCGTGTTTAAATGTAAAAATGACAGTTCTGTTAGCTGAAATGACTTCAGCGAACATCAAAATAAAAGTGACATATAAAGTTAAGGAAGCCAGTTCTCTCAGTTTAACAAAGAGGAATATGAGTATATATGAAGATGCATGTAAACAGATAGAATTAAGTCCATGCACATTTACTATATGGCCTGTTGACCTTGACCAGAAAAAAAATAGATAAGTAGAATTCATAAAAGTGTCTCTTTATACGAAGTTAAGTTGTAATATGTTATTTAGTATTGGAATAAGTGACAGATACAAGTCCTAAAGTAAACACAAGTTGCCAATCAATTTAGCCAGAAAAGCCGGGATCCTATTAAAAAAATAGGATCCCGGAAATTGACCAGTTCAAGAATATAGTTTTCAGAAAAGCCGGGATCATATTAAAAGATAAAGAGATCCCAGGAATTGGACAGTTCAAGAATATTGTTTTCAGAAAAGCTGGGATCGTATTAAAACATATAGGGATCCCGGGATTTGACCAATTCAAGAATATAGTCTTTGATTTTTCCAATTAATAAGGCATATAATTATAAGTATTGTGATTTTGTTAATAAATAGCTCTAAATATATCTATATCCTAAGTTAAATCAATTTAACTTCCATTACATACAATAAAAATACTTATCGTTTAATGGCCTTTCATAACGACAATAATCAACACAAATATAGTTTATTAGTTTTTTCCTCAATTATCTTATACGATCCCGGATCCCGGGCGTCCCGGATCCCGGCCAGTAAATACATACACTAAATACCGGAAAGGATGAAATGACCGGAAAAAAGGAAAAAGAAAAAAATGCACAGAACCAGATGTCGTTTATGTTAATTAACCAAACGAAAACTTACTACAGAGTAAACAGGACTGGTGAAATCGCTAAATCAAAAGTCAGTGTAAATATGATTTACTGAAAAGAATCCATGAAAACAAACATTTTAATCATCATTATATCTTTGCGCTCAAAACAATACTTGCTGCTTTTTAAAAATGGCGTGGAAATTGAAGGTTTTTTGACGCTATATAAGATCAAATTTGATTGGCTAAATAATTTTGGATCCTAGCCCTGGTAGATAAATTTTGTAGAAAGCTGGAAGCCAAGCTTCGATTAAATTTTTGGAGGGATTCGGAGTTTAAGGTTGTTTCTCAGTAAAAGCCTACCGTAATACCGCAAAATTGTATGAATTTCTAAAAATCTTAAATCTAACATATGAACCTAGTCGTAAGAACTAAACAGGTTTTACATTTGACCAAATAGGTCTCTATTCATACTTTACATGAATACAAATGAAAGATATACTTATTTTAGTTGTAGAATGACATAGCAAAATAACTTAATTAAAGTCATATATTATTTTTCATTTACTAGATGAAAACATTTTCTATGAAATTGAGGTGACACAGTTTCCATATAAGGGCAATAAACTACGTTCGTGAAAGAACTTTTCTTTTTAAATTGTAGAATTAGATAACTGTCACTGGTTTTCTCCGGCTCGCATCATATATTTATATAATAATGGTAATTATCCTTGATATAAATCAAAATATATTTATAAGCTTCTTCTTTGTCAGAATATTATTAAATGCCAAATGGAGACTACTGTTCGGTTTTAATGACAAATTTAGTTGCAAAAATGGACATTACGATAATTCTGATAGTTGTGAGAGTTTTCTAAAGTCGCGTGATATATTTGTGTAGAAGGCAATAACAAACTGCCATTCATCATGACACAAGCAAATTATTTGTCTTATAATAAACGTGTTTTATGCGATGATTGCTCTTTTGTGTCAAATGCCAATCATCATGACCATCACATAAATTGTCCTTTGTATATTTAGTGATTTCTGACATATCAGAAATACAAATCGAACAGAAATAAGTGGTAGTTTAACCAAATTAATCAAAGTTGTGAAGTTCTTATTGATACAGAAGTTCTGAAAAAACACTACATTATTCAATCAATTAATCCGTTTTTATGCTCAACAACAACATTGCGAGTCCATCTCATGAATTTCTTACAACTATTGAACTAAAACAAGTTTTTGTTACATTTAAAAAGGCTCTGTCACACATCTCTCGTCTGGAAACAAGTGATTGACAGGCAATCGAGATATTCTGGTGCGCTTCAAGTGCCAAACATCATTAATGGTTGGTCTTATTATGACTTCCAAAGACTCCGCCGCCATGTGTACGTGACAAAATGTACGCTAGAAAAATTAAGGCGGAGTCATTTATGTAGACAGTTGACTCGTTTGCCTGGTGATACACAGCTAGAAGTACCTAAAAGTGCATGCTCTAAAGTCAAAAGGAATAAAGCCATTTTTAGACGATTTCCGTAGAATGTCAGCATTGATCCGTGTTTGGTATTTTAGTCACTTTGATCCGTAATAGAATACAGACAAATGGTAGAAGTAAACAGTTCCGATGTCCTGGAAAGAAAAACAATATTTCTTGACAACTAACAAATGCTTCAGACATTTACGGAATTTCATTTTCATTTCTCAGCATTGTCTATTATATTTTTATAATTATACAATGAATATCCTATCTATGTACGTAATAAAAAGGTTCTTATTTCCGCTTTTTTATAGGACCATATTTCCAGCCATACAATAGGTGTTTAAGTATGTACATATTCCAGAAAAAAGATGCCTGTAGGGAAAAATCGCAGATATGATTTAGTAAGACGTGATATATATTCGTTCAAGGTAGCTTACGGTGTTGATTGTACCAACCTGGAAATAGAACGATTCTTAACAAAACAAAGCAATTTGTAGCTTCAACTATAGACCTTTTTATTTCTGAGCATTCTGAGCTAGCATCCGGTTTTGTCAAGGAACATTTTTAACGAATTAACCAAATAACGGTCTTTCTTGTAAATAAATTCGTCGTTACTAAATTATGATGCCAATCAATTGACTTCCTGAGGATTTAAATTAACCTTTATTCGGTATGCTTTAAACTTTATCAGAGCCTGCGTCAAATGAGGTTTCAATAAATCTGAATCAACAGTTTTCAAATAGAAACTATTTTTACACATCTTAAGTCAGTCACCTCTTTTCTAAAAATGTGATTTCCGTTGATACAAAAAGTATGTTGTACTCAAGCAGGATTTAGAACTTTTAAACACCCTACGCTGTCGAAATTTGCATTTAAATATTTTTTAAAACTCTCCAATATTTTTTATCAATATGATTTATATAATTACCGCTAAAACGCTTTAAATTAAACTTTCATTTTTGTGTGAAAGAAAATTCGAAATTACTATTGAAGATGTATTATGATGATTATATTTTGCTAGAAATAAATCATAGATTATTCGTTAAGTAATACAACTGACATTTTTATGAATTATTTATTTATGAGCTATTTATGATTTATTGTGGTCATTCTAGATGTATTTAAACATATTTATATTTCGGCCATATCAGTTTCTGACCTTACTTTTAACGGTGATAACAAAAAATGTATGAAATCAAATTCGGCTTGATCTAGTTTATGAGAGTAAACTTGTGTTTGATATGTGGTTTAATTCGGCTCACGTTCCTGCCTTTTCTGGAGTTTGAGACATGGGTACAATTGACAACTTGAAAATATTTTGCAGTCAAATAATATGGTATTTACTTCAATAAAGTGCAATTTTGAAAGGGGATCAGATGTAATGAAGCCTGCATATAAAATTTGGAAAAAAAAAAAACTTAGTCTTAAATAAATAGGGAAAATAAGAATCTCTTAAGAAACGACAAAAAAGCTGATAGTTGTGTCATTACGGTAAAATAAAGTTTGAATAATTTTTCCCCTGACATAGATTATTGGCCAAAAACAAGCTTAACTGTTCAAATTATGGTGTTCCTGGATAAAATTTACAATGTGATTAGACTTTATTGCTCCATTCTCTTTCATTTAAAGTGGATTGTTCTACAAGGAACACATTTTCGATCAATATTTTAAATGTTGATATAGAAATGTATAATTTGTGTATTCGTATAAAGATATTACTTGAAAACTAAATGTTGATAAAGTTTTACTGATTTAGTTGTAGGATTTATAATAATGATAACAATTATTTTTAACTATTTATTATCTGCTCAATAAATATGTGTAATTATCAGAATATGTATCTCACACTTGCCAACAACAACCAATATATTATTATGTTGTTTGTTGTAATGTCTGATACAAAATACTATCAATGTAATAATTAATTGGAAGTGCATTAAAGACCTTCAATTATAGACCAGTTCATTTTTAACACACTTTTTGCGATAGCTGTTATTAATTATAAGCGAAGTTCTGATGAGTGCGGATCTCGTAATCATTTTTCTTTTCCAAGAGCGTAGTAAATTGAAATCAAGGATAAGAATTATGTGGACATTTTGTATAAATAAAAAAGTCTAAAAATTCCTTCCTTCCCATTTCATTTTTATTTGCTAATACACTTCAACAAAAGTATTAAACTTACAAAAATGATGATACATTTTGTGCTTCAACCGCATGTGGTTTTCTTTGTGAACAATTATCTCTCCACTTGATGCCAACTTATAAGAAATATGAAAAGCCCTTTCATAACGATATTCTTTTATGCTTATGTATTTGTAATTGTTATGGCTAGACTTCTGATTTCCCTGGACAGAATGTATTGCTTGGACTGAACTGTTGAATTTCTAAGGTTGTTAAGCATTACTAATTCTGGTAACCAACTTTTCATCGAATCTTTGACGAGTAGCTGTCTATTTCATCTAAACAACTGCCTAACGAATGTCCTTTTTTGAAATAAAAGTACTCTTAATTCCCTTCTGTCTGTCTTGTACAATTCACAATGCAATATATCAATACAGGATACAGTCAGTTGTTTTATCATTCAAATGTGTGAAAAATGTGGAACATGCATATTGTACCTTAAAATTAATAAATGTAAATAATTCCATGGTGGTATATTTTAAATTTTATATTATACATATACAGAACAGGAGTTAAAAATTAACATTGTGATAATAATATGGTGAGGTTATCATTCAATTACAATAATGAACATCATCTACATTCTAATTAACCACGAGTCTGTAAATCAGATATTATCTTTTAATGTTTAGTAAAGTATTTGTGATTTAATTGAAGCTGTTATAGTATAAAAATAACGTATCATATGCGCGTCTATTAATAGTACAAGTTAAACGAAATTGCAGTTTTAGGAAACGTTCAACAAAATTTACGGAAGCATACAGTTTTTTTAATCAATCAAGGGACTATATTCAATAATTTTAAGACACTTTGAGGGCTTATGGCTGATCATGCCTGTAATTATCATTAAAAAGTAATAGTAGCCAAGAGGAACGGTGGACCGGTCATTTAAGTGTCTGCCTCTTCACAAAGGGGTCGTGGGGTCAAGCTCCATTTGGATCACGCCAATGTATCTTCATATGCCATCACTACTGAATAGTTTCAAAACGTTAAGTAAATATCATACGTTGCAGGAGCTTGTTTCGAAAACTAAATTATTAAATAGAATTTATGTGTCTTAAACTTTTAAATAAAGACTTTTGTGGTGATCAAATTATGTAACTTTATTTGCAAGGGCATTGTACCCATTTTTTCATAATTTCTTTGAGGTCTGCCTTTTCATTTTTTGCCGGAATAAATAATGACAGAAACAACTGTAAGTTGAATTGTTTGAGCAAATGTGGCGCTGAAGCTCAACTTGAACAGTCATGAAATGCATCCAAGACGCGACTTAGGTATGCATAGGAATATTTGAATGTCAAGAGCACGTTCGTCTTGTCAGTATCGACAGACCAGAGATCTTTCTCAGAATTGGTTATTGTATCTTAGAGTAAATTAGGTTGTATACGTGTTGTTGAAACTGGAATAAAATAAGTCCTTAACTAAGTATGGTAATTTTGATAAAGTGTATACATAATTTCAAGACTTATTTATACCTATTTTTTCCAAAATATGTCTTTATTGAAATTAAATATAGTTGAAACATGTCTTTGCTGATGCTATTTAATTGAATAACATATTCAAACTTATATCAAAACTAAAAACCACTTGCTCAGCTGTATCTTACTTGTTGTCTTTTCTTTGGTCCTGTATGGCTGGGTATTGTCAGGGTGGTTTTCCGCGAACGTTTCTCACCTTTCTAGCTCACCTGAGCTAGCTCAGGGTGAGCTTTTAGGATCGTTGAATGTCCGTCTTCCGTCGTCTGTCGTCCGTCGTCTGTCCACACTTGTTCGTTAACACTCTAGCAGTCACATATTTTGCCTCAATCATCATCAAACTTTGTCAGGATGCTTATCTAGGTAATGGCTCGGACAAGGGGGAACATGGGTCATTACGGATTATAAACTAGGTCATAGGAGCTTAAAATAGAAAAACCTTGTTAACACTTTAGCGTAACATTTTTGCCTCAATCATTATCAAACTTTGTAAGGTTGCTTGTCTAGGTAATAGCCCTGATGAGTTCAAACACGGGTCATCTCGGATGAAAAACAAGGTGGCAGGAGCTAAAAATAGAAAAACCTTGTTAATACTCTAGTGTTCACATTGTTTACTCAATTATCATTTAACTTGGTCAGGATGCTTGTCTAGATAATTGCTCGGATGAGTTTGAACATGGGTCATCTCGGATGAGAAAATATGTCACAGGAGCTAAAAAAAGAAAAAAATCTTGTTTACACTCTAGTGGCTATGGTTTGATCCAAGTATTCTGGAAATTAGTCTGAAAGTTTGTCTTGATGATCTCTATGTCAAATTCGAATATGGGTCACATGGGTTCAAAAACTAGGTCACACTGCTCAAATATGGATATTCCTTGTTAACACTCTAGTTGTCAAATTTTCGATTCACCTGTCATGAAACTTGGTCAGAATGTTTGTCGTTCCTAGTCAATGGAAAAAGATGTATCATTATGAGCAGCTTAAGAACCACCTCTTCATGATTGAATGTTCCGTAACATACATAAATTGAATATAATTTTGACGATATAAATTAATTCATTTTTGCATTGTACCTGTTTTGTCCTTCTAGCCACACATAAATTCATGATATGTTGTGAACTGACCCACAACACGTTAAAAGTTTATGCCGTTTTCAAAATGTAATTTGTCATAATATATTTTGTAGAAAATAATCATACTTCTTTTTAATTTAAGAATCACACATTCTGAGCCAGCGATCCACATTGTCAAAGGACATTTTTGACAGGAAAAAACATCAGATTTCAACCCTTTCCGTGTTAAAACTTGGCAGTCCTTAGCATTTATTATGACATTTGCAAATCAAAAGCATAACCTATGAAGCGTTTCTTGCCAAAATCATTTTTGTTTCTCAAATTAGATTCCAGACAATTTATTCACTAATGACATAAATCAACATTTGCCCGGTAAGCTTTCAATTTTAACAGACCTTGTGTCTAATGTGGTTTCGAAAAATTGAATACCTTTTTAAACCGAAACATTTCTATTTTATAAACGAATGTTTGACACATCTTAAGTCATTTCCTCTCTCTAAAACAAAAAGTATAATGTACTCAAATCATTAAAAATCAAATTAGAAATACCCCCACGCTGCTGAAATTTGCTTGAAGCATATCTATTTTTGAAAACTCGAATGATATCATATGGGTGGATTCATATAAATACTGTCGGTATTCAATCGTTCAGTTTCGTGAAAGGAATGTATTTTTATATAAATAATTACCTTTGAAGTTGCTTTTATGATTATTAAATTATATTTCATTAAATAATAATCAAAGATTTATAATATCTTCATTTAAGTCTTTATTCATCTGTCGTCGGTTTTTTTCTGAATCATGCTTGATTTTGCCAGTACAAATTATGAGCAGATTTGAAATCGTTTAAAATTAATGCAGTTATATAATTCATGCATGATATGAAATGTGTAAACTTCATGTACCGCTATTTTTTTCTTGCACCTTTCAGTTGTCATTTTGACCTTTCCGTACACGGGGAGAAGCGGGGTAATTCAGGTTTTAATTTTCAAACCCTTAGTAAAGGCCTCGCCCGGACGTAACGTCAGATAGTGAATCACAGCAAAAACTTCAGCACTGTAATCAAGACATACTACATGTATCTGAGGCAAAAAAACAACAACGAAAAAAAAAAAAAAAAAAAAAAAAAAAAAACACACACACACCGCAATTACCAGGACAAAAACAAAACCCCAACCTTTCCTTGTTGTTGGATCCGCAGTTACAATTGATATTTTTGTATTATTTAAATAATATGTTGAACTTTTGAAGGAAGTCGGATGAGTATTTGGATTTTGCGAACTTATGTTTCCTCCTCAGTCCGAAGACTGAGCATATTTTAATCATTATAGAATGCAGTTAATTCTTTCTTGTTACCATTTGTGTTTATGTTGCTGTAAGCAAAACAAAGATGGTGAATATTTCAAAAATGTATCTTTGGTTGCATATATGCGTAGGCAAATATATTTAAAAAGTGTATTCCTTCTCGTTTTGTCTTAAAATGTTGCATAAACAACGGTGAATGATGGTTTCCTAAAAAGATCCGTCAGTCTTCTTTGTTTTACTTTTTCTCGAAAATATCATTGTGTTTTATACTACTTGATGCAAAATTATTAATCAGAATTATCAATGGGTTTAACATAGTCATAACCTTTTATTCAGATGTTCTTGTTCATTTTAAGGTTAGACTTTTGATTTCCCTCGAGAGAATTTATTGTTTTGCATTATCTGATGAATTTCCAAAGTTCGAAGCATAACTGATTTAAGTAATCACCCTATGATTGAATATATGAAGTTATATATATGTTTTATTATCCCTTACGAATGCGCATTCCTTAGAACGAACTACTATTTCTGACGTCGAGCTATATACCTGAAAAAGCAATGTATCAGTGTAAATTGCTCTATACAGTTATATCAATATATATGAATAGGTCAAGGTTAACATTAAAATTTATATGACTTTATTCGAACGAGTAATACAGTTGTGTCCATAAAGAATAATTATAATAAATCAAAGTTGGTAAATTAATATGGAAAGCATGTGTAAATGTTTAGATGAAAAGCTTAAATACATCTTATATTCATATAGCTTTGAATATCTATTACATTCATGTTATCACATTATCTAGTATTTGATCAGTATAAATAATAATATAAATACAGTAGGGTGAACGTGTCAGTTTACACGCAAAACGCACGTTACACGCTATACGAACGCACGTTACACGCTATACGAACGCACGTTAAACGCACGCAAAACGAAACGAAATACGCAGACGCACGCAAAACGATATACGTTAAACGAAATACGCTAAACGATATACGCACGCTAAAACGCACGCAAAATGAAAACGTTTCTAAACCTTTATTAAAACATCGTAATCAATTTAGGTTTTTAACAACTTAAGCTACATGTAGATCGTTAAGCGATAAATTTTGATTATCATATAGAACTATATGGTAGCTATATGGTAGCTAGAAATGTATTTTAAACGAGTTTATGTAAGAACTGAAATGCACTCAACCTAGCACCGAAATTAATTTTTGTCACAGCCTCAACAAATGATTTTTAGAAATATTTATAAGCTATCGTGCGCTAATATCGAAAGTAAAATAATTAATAGGATAACATGTTCCTTTTTATGCGCAATCAAATAAAGAACTATCCCTTGCATTCACTACGTAATTTCTACGTAATAGTCCAACATGGCCGACATTGAATTATGCATTGCAATTTTTTATAAATATACAGTGCTAACAATTAAATTCAGATGGATTTATGAGGCATATCTATATATTAAGTGGGGCTGCAACATAAACAATCTATCTATATAATCTTGAGTGTAAAATAAAGGAATAAACTACATGTATTTTGACAGAAGTCACGAAAACAGATTAAAAACACAGGATTCTACCACGGATAACATTAAGGGAAATGGATGAAATTAAGGGAAAAGCTTCCAGAATCAGGAATGATTAAATTGCTGGCACAATACGTAGATTTAAGTTGATGTCCTGTATGTTTCATTAGGACACCGCATGATTTATCTTGTCTTGTCGCCAGTAAAATCTCAAAACGAAAGTGAAAGTAGAAATAAACAGTCTACTGTTATCCAGTGAAATCACAAAAACAGGTAAAATTTCTAGGGCATTACAATATATGAGTATATATAAATATTAAGAACGCAATTTTATTTTAGGTCTGACACAGTAGTCGAGAGTAAAAAAATGAGGAAAAGAAGGAAACCGGTTGTGATGTAAAGTTAATTGATTTACAAAGACAGCTCAACAGAAATTATTTTTCATATCACTTAAAATTGAAATTTATTGACGTGCGCTTAATATGTATTAAAAAGAGGATATTAAATGAGTGTAAGTTCAATGCTGAATTTATTGCACGAGTTGAATAAAATTATATTATGCGACCTCTAGCTGGTGAGCGTTATAAATATTTACTTTATTCAATGAGTGCAATAAATTCAGTAATGAACATACACAAATTTAATATAATATTCTATTTAACACAAACTAAAAATAAAGACCGTTTAAAGTTAAATCAGAGTCATTTTTCTTTGACGCGCCTATAGTACATGTCTTTACACTATGTTTGTATAACGCTAATGACGTCACGTCAAAATATATGCACGGCCGTACAATGCCATATTTACGGAGTCGCAAAATCGGCACTGGTGTGTGATAATATAATGCTTTATCACACACCGGTGCCAATTTTGCCATTCCGTAAATATGGTATTGCACATCTGTGCATATAATTGACATGACGTCAGTAGCGTTATACAAACATTGTGTAAAGACACACTTTAAATATGCAGCCTGACTGGGACTTGTGCCCGGGACCCCTTGAATACAGTGTCGAAGCTGACTACCGGCTAAGCTATCAGTCCGCTTGCATACTCCTCCCGTCAATAGTGAACAGTTCTTAGCTGTAGAAATGAAAAAATCAGTTTTACAGTATCCTTTTTGTGATTCCATATACCATGCCAGTAATGGTCCCCTGACAGGGAAGGGAACACTTCCTTACTGATAGTGGATCTGAACACCTCAGTGTCTGCGTTATAGGACATTATATGTTTTTTTAATTTTTAATGAAATTTGGTGGATTTTTTTCCATATCAATCAAACAGATGTAATTGTTACTCAATATTATAGTAATATGTTGCCTTACTAACTTAGTTTCATTTCCTAGGAGGTTATAATAAGGTAAAATTACCCCCATTTTTAAAGATGTAATGTATTTGCTTGAACAAATAGGCATCATAGAAAATTTACCCTATCTTTCTTCATTGTCAATATAATTAAATGGGGTTTTCTTATTTTAGTCAATTAGATGTAGTTGTACTTGATAGTATAACATTATTTGGCTTTACTTGACCAGAAGGTTATAAATAGGTAAACTTACCCAAATTTTCAATGATTAAGTGTGGTAAAGTTATTAATAAGGCATTATAGAAAGTTAGCCATTTATTTCTTAATTTTCAATAAAAAATTTTGGGATTTTCTTATATAAGTCAATTTGATGTTGGTATTACTTAATATAATAATACTATGTTGCTTAACTAACTTTGATTCATTTACCATGAGGTTATAATCAGGTAATATTACTCCCATTTTTAATGAATTAGTGTGTAAGCTTGTATAGTTATACATAATAGGAAATAAGCCATAATTTTTTTAATATTAAATGTAATTTATTGAGATATTCTTACTTTAATCAATTAGATATGCTTGTTAATTAATATATTAATAGATTTATGTTGCACTTATAATTCTGTTTCATGTCCTAGGCTGTTATAATAAGGTAAAAATCCCCATTTTGTAGTGAATTAGTGTTCTATCTTAAGACAGTAAGGTATCTCAGGAAATTTGCAATAACTCTTATATTTTGTAATGAAATTTGGTGGGACTTCCTTACTTTAGTCAATTAGATACGTTTGTTAATTAATATGATAGATTAATGTTCCTCTTATAGCTTTGTTTAAATTCCAAGGCTCTTATAATTAGGTAAAATTTTCATATTTTGTAGTGATTTAGTGCATTTTCTAGGACATTTAGGCATCTTAGGAGATTTGCCATAATTCTCATATTTTGAAATGAAATTTGTTAGGACTACCTTATTTTAGTCAATTAAATATGTTTGTATATTAATATAAAAGATTTATGTTATATAAAAAATTCTGTATCATTTCCTAAGAGGTTAAGTTTAAGGTAAAATTACCCAGTGTATCAACATTTTATGTGGCACTGCTTTCTTTAATAGTTGGGGTCCACATGGAATTTACTATAACATTTATATTTTTCATGGACAATTATTGAAATCTTCTTTTTTAAGTCAACTTATTAAAGCTTTTAATTAATAAAGTTTATTTGGATTGAGTTATCAATTACATTACTTTTCATTAAGCTCTTTTTTATGAACTGACCTACCTATGAAGCATAAAATTGATATTGTAGGAAAATTAAAATTACAATCAATTGAAATTGTACAGGTCCCAAAAGATATAAGTATGCAAAATGGGTTTTTGTAAATTTAAATAAATACATAGGTGATATTTAAGTATACTATAGTTAGAATTTTATCAGTTTTGAGGTTATAACTTACTTGAGGGAAGTTAAACAAGTGACTTGGGACTACAGCATACCTAGCTGAGAAAAGTCTTCAAAGAATTATATGGTTATATATGGATAGGTTATATACTTTTAAGTTAGCAAAGGGCGACACAGGCTCATCTCGGGTATCTTAAAGGGGTATTATGTTAAGTAATGGTTACGGATTGATAAATCTTTAAAGTGATTTTAAATAATATACAGAATAAAAATCAAAAAAGCTATATATTTATCAAAGTATAATATGGACCTCATATAAGATTAAGATATATTTGAGCCGGGTCACGATAAAACCAACATAATAAGTTTGCGACCAGCATTGATCGAGACCAGCCTGCGCATCTGTTCGCTAACAGTGTCTCTACTTGTAATACGGTTTGTAAGTGAACAGCATGGATCCTGATCAGACTGCGCGGATATGCAGGCTGGTCTGGATCCATGCTGGTCGACATACCACTATGTTGGTTTTGTCGTGACGCGGCACATTTAACTTTTAACATGGAAACACTGAACTGGGTCGGGACACAAGGATTGACAATTTTATTAAGATTGCTAAAATAATATTTGTAACTGTTTTTGATTGTACATAATAGGAATATTGCTTTATCATTGTATTCTCTTTGTTTGATTGGACTGGTTGAAATTCATAGAAATCCCTAATCAAGGTATCATTATTTAACAAAACATATATTTATTAAATATCACAAGTAATAACAATACATCAATATGACTGTCAGACAGATCTTGAAACAAAATAAAGGGCTTTAAAAGCCCAGGCCACATACAAAAGTAGTAGTCTATGCTTTGATAATGAGCTGACAGATAGGGGAATTTTGTAAAGGGTGGCTTAGCCTGTCTGTTGTAATTACATGTCTAAAATGTACATCATGGTATATTTTAGCCACCATAGAATTTATCTAGAAAAAAATCTAGCTATTTTTATTTGTACAAAAATATAGAAATAATACAATGTATAATTAGTAAAATGTTCACTATACATGTACAAATAATGAAACTATTAACAAATGTCGGTACAGCCGCGGTACGGTATTTAGAGGGTCACGGGTTCGAGTCCATGTCAAGATGCACTTTTTTCTCACCCTGTGACTGATATAACATTTGTATAGCCCAGGTAGAAATTAAATCACAATGCTAAGTAACCCTGGGAAATTCGAAGAATTATTTGCATACACAGTATGTTTATAACGATTCAGTATTTTAACAAGTAAAACGTGTAAGCGGCCGAATAGCTCGGAGGAACTCAAGAGCCGCGGAATGGTATTCCGAGTGTCAGGGGTTCGAGTCCCTGCCAGGCTGTTACATATCAATATAAATCTGTCAAGAAAAATAGGGAGGAACTGTCTAAAATAATTATCACCCTAAAAAGGATTCGGATCGGGTTCGGACAGTCTTTGATGAAAAGTCAGAAGATGAACTTGTAAAGGGGGTGGGGTGCTAGTCTGATTACCATCATTTGATGTCTGACGAACTTATAATATCTAATATATATTGGTACACATATAAACACCTGTTTGCTGAATTTAATATCAAAAATGTTGCAATTAATTATTAACTAAATCTTATATGCGTATGTAAACTAGGATTAAAACTAATTAATCTTCGGCGTAAAGCATGTAGAAATCTGACCAGTATTCACCGCGAAGTCACAACCTTTAAAACTTTAATGTAAACATCACAATAATACTTCGTTATATAATATTTCTATTCTTTGACAGGGACACAGAACATCTCTTACATGTTTAAGAAACAAGAAATTTACATCATATATCTATCTAAGATATTCTTTTACATCTGAATAGTAACAGACGCAAAACACGGTACTTATGCGCTTAGACGAACGCAGACGCACGCTAAATAAGAAACGCACGCTTTCAGACGCACGATAAACGAAAAACGATACACGGAAAACGAAAAACGTTAAACGCTTGAAAACGATGCACGCTTGAGAAAGCGTTTCAGCAAACGCACGTTGCACGCTATACGCACGCATGTTACACGAAAAACGGACGCACGAAAAACGCTATTTTTGACAACCGAAACGTTCACCCTACTGTACATGTAGAAGGTTTATTTACAAAATATTTGTAGAAAAATTGGGTATAATTCATAAGAAAGTAAATATTATTTATTAATAAAACTATACCACAAAATGCCAAATTTATTGTTTCAGCAAACCTACTGCAGATGTGATTTGTTTGTTTGGTTTTTTATATGCCTTTTGCATTTTAACCAACATTTTTATATTTATGGTTTGTTATTTTTACCAAACAGAGTGAAGAAAAAAAAAAACCCGGAAAATTATAATCTTAATATAAAAAGACGGTTAAAACGGCATGTTTTTAAATGTTGAAGCGCGGTTTGATTGTGTGTGTGAAAAGCGGCATAGGGTCTCAAGCAAGAGAATAAGTGTGCCCTGAACGGGCAAAAAACAATGAGCGGAACAGAACAAACAGGATTTTGAAAGGGGATTAGAGGTCAAAAACAGTAAACTATTTGAAGAATGTACGAAAAGCAAAATAAAATGTCCATATAGTCATGAAAAGAAATAAAGTTTCACAGAAAATATAAATATGATAGTGCAAGTGTCATGTCCTGTTGATCAAGACAATCTAAACTTTCCGTACTGAATCAATTTCCCTTATAAGTTGATTTTGTCGTTAGCCGTATAATTAATAAAATATGTCGCATGCACGAAAGCTCCTTATTGTGGTTATGTTACAACAACTAAAATTGAAATTCAAAATCGGTGTTGCATATTTACATTTCTCTCAAAAATTACTAATAAGATGAGATACTTTTAATATTTACATTCTCATCTTAACGGTTAACATTAAATTTAATGTTGACATTTTAATGTTCTAAAACTACACTTTGTGTGGTATGGCACTTTAATAGGTTGACAAACTGTTATCGGATTAGGGTAAAGCTAACAAAACAATTACGATCGGACAAAAGTCATATACGCACGTGAGCAAACCAGGCACGCTAAAGAAACTTAATAAATGTGCTCGGGTTTCAATGCGTTCATTCTATGACCATTTATAATACTAATTAAGCCTATTACAAAACTACAAATTGTGTTCTTAACATGCAATAACATGAAACTATTTTTATGAATATTTTCTATATAAAGTATGTTGTATAATGTCTCGATTGATGTAAATAGTGACAGAAACAATTGTAAGTTGAATTTCTGGAGCAAATGTGGCGTTGACACCATGGCGTAAGCATACAAAACGCGACATTGGTGCGTGGTCAAATTATATAAATGACAGGAAAAGTTTTTTAACGTCAAAAACGTGATTACCTTGGCAGACCACTGGGGTTAGTATCTCGAAGCTATCGTTAGCATAACGACTATCGTATACCTCTCGTTAAGGTTTTCACCGCTATCTCGATGCTCTCGTAATTAACGAATATAATTAACGAATAATCGTTAACATGCCCAATTATTAACGGGTGCCTAGAGGGTGTCGTAAGGCTCTCGTTACTATCATTTTGAAAGGTGCGATTTTAAAGTATATAAAGAAAATGAGAATTATATCATTTTATTGATAAAAAATGATGAACCGACATAAATATAGTAGATCTATTGTATTTCTTTTCTCATGAATTTCCACAGGCCAGTAATAGATTTTATTGTGTAAATTCACCCAAAGAACTCTTTAATACAATTCCATAAAAATATCATTGATTATTTGAAAGAGATAAACTTGTATTCTTGGATCTAATTGGCTAATTTTTATTGTCATTTACAACGTTTTACATAACATTTTAAGCATATTATAGCATTCGACACGATATGGCCAGTTATGTGTTGACGACCCGTAAAAATCCAAACAAATAAACATTTTCTCACATATCAAACATATGTAAAGGTTCTTTACATTTTAATTTAAGACTTATACATGAATGCGGATGAAAAAACACATATAACTTAAACAGCGGAAGGAATAATCTCTGTAATGTGTAATTTTGCACAAGAAAACATAAATAAATATATGCATACATCATGCTGAAAATTCAACAAAATTCAAACTAGTTACAAAATTATGTTTCGAAAAGTAAACTATGACGTATTAATTACATCTTGAAGAAAAGTGCATCACGTCAGCTGCAAAAATCGGTACCACAAAAAGGGATGTAATATATAGAAATGTTGTTTGTTAATCATTTTATATTAACATATATTTCACTCGCGAACACCAGTTGTTATAATTTAACTCGTTATATTTTAATTTATAATACAGCAAACATCCTTTGTTTAAAACAAAATGAAAATTCATCCATATTTATTAACAGCAGCCATGTATATATTTAGTAATACAGATTTTTGACATATTATATGGCCGTATATAAACGATAACCCGAGCCGCCAAGTGAGAGTTATATTCCAAACAAAATTATATTGGCCATATATCCTGTTAAAAATCATTATAACGAATTTACAATACTGCAGATAAAAAGAGAGATTTCTTGATAAATTGACAGCAGCTGTGTATATAAACTATATAAACGCCAATTAAAATTGACGTACCAAACTTGCAGAAACAAACGTGCAGTATTATAAAAGATTATATAATACTGCACGTTTGTCACGTCACTTTTCATTGGAGAATCGTGACATTTTTATAGTTTTATATACACTGTTTCTGGCAATTTTCTAAGAAATCTCACTTTTTTTTTCAAAAAAAAAGGAAAGTTCGCGGTTTTATAAATATTCCTGACATGTTAAATGGTTGTAGGCACGGGTTATATTTCCAAACAATCGTTTATGTAGGGCAATATTATCTGTCAAAAATCTTTATAACTAATAATATAAACGTCATGATTATCCAATGAAAATCGACTTTACATATTTAATAATTATTTATGCTTATGAAGTCATTGTTTTGCTCATGGTGTCATTGTTAGGCGCATGACGTCTTTGCAGCTGTGTAGCAAAAATGGGATTTTAGAAAGAATTGCTGACATATGTTTGTCTAAAGGGTAAAATTTCATTATGTTTCGTGAAAATATTGTCCATATTTCACTCAAACGGAAAGCAACAATGAAAGCAACATTTTGAAATTTGAATATTGACAGTACACTTACACCCTAAAACAACATGTTGCTATAACCTGAAGAATGAGGCATGGTTATCTGTTCCCAGATTTTTTGACTGGTATTATTTGAGAAGAAGCTCCGCTAGAATATTTGCTTTAACTATGTAAAGTGTTTAAAATATCTGACTACACTGGCAGCCTCTGCTGATAAATCTTCAGTCTCTGCGGTTCTATATACAGTCTTTTTTTTGCAGTTTCTATGTTAAGTTCCCGCCCCGCCCCTCAATTAGAAATCACGTCTGTTTCATTGGAACTTTCAACAGGGGCAGTTCCAATGACTGTTCTCTTTTTTTAAAAGAACAGTTTTCGTAGGTTTACCACTATCACAATTGATATCATCGAGGCAATCGGGATTTTCATCGCAAGACAAGTCTATATTGCTAGACGATAGACCGGCGGATCCTGCACGTGTCGTGTGATTGTGTTCCGGTTTAGCATGATCGTAACCTTATATTCACCTTCGTCTACGCAAAATAATGATTCGGTGAATATAAACAAGAGCTGTACACAATTTTCGGGTACATGTATTCAAATGATAACACAACGCAATCGTTAATAACTAACGAGTAAGCAACGAACGATTGCTTAACTACTGCTTTCGAGATACCCGCGCTAGTCTCTCGTTAACCAACCCTCCGTCAATCGTTAGCACTTTCGTAAACGCAAATATAACGATAGCTTCGAGATACTAACCCCAGAGCCTTTTCCGAGTTTTTGTAGTTGTGCTTGGCCTAATACGCATTTAAGAATATATTGTATTAGTTTTATGAACACAAACAAATAAATACATAAATACACAAAAACGGAAAAAATAAAAAGCTAATTATTGTGATTAATTGATTTTTTAAGCTAACGATTTATTTTAAAACTTGTTTAATTAAAAGTATTGCTCAAATCATTTGAACGCATTTAACGTAGAAGCGCGTGGCCACGTTCCAAGTAAAAAAATATCGAATTTAAGAACTAGACTATACATGAATTTATTTATTTATTTATATAACGATTGTTATGGATGACGATTTAATTAAATTGGGATTTTATAGCTTCATTTTAATATCATTATGCCAATGCAAATCTTGTAACTATTGTGAACTATTATTATTATTATAAATGGATTGTTCAAATTGCCCCTTATACATACTTTTCTATCATAATCATTAAAAAACGGCATTAGCGATACAAATCTGGACTATTTGATCCCACAGTAAACAAGCAAAATGATATTTTACATATGCATATAAAAGATTTCAAAAGTCGTCCGACAGACAAAACATTAAAATTACTAGCTTCAAATAATAATCTAGTTGAAAGTTGCTCAATTTTACAGAAAATAGATCTCTCTGTACACTCACTCAGTTTGGCATTGAATTAACTTTTTTTTAACAAAGTACCGGGAATTACTACGTATTTTTTAAGTATACTAATATGGCTGCTGCACATATTGATTTCTTATAGAAAATTAAATTGTACAGATCGTTCCTAATGAGATAAGTTTATCCTAAACGTAATTGTCTACAAGCTATACTTACCACATATGTGCAATGTCTATATATCAACTTTGAATATTAGATTACCAAAATGTTATAAATCAAAATCAAGTTAGTGTATCAATACAAGGAGACAATTAACATAATAAGACAAAAATAGAATATTTTCCAATAACAATGCTGAAGGTTGATTAAAATAGCGATACGATAAATCAAACTATACATATTGCAACTTTTATAATTTTTTAATAAAAACGCCAAAATAATTAAAGGCATGAAAATTGTTCAGAATTTATTTTGATGAGAAATTTTTAATATCCAGATGTTTAAAGGTTTTAAAAAGCTTAATTTGTTTATATTTTTCTGTATAGTTGTTTAAATTCGTTTCGCTAATTTAATCCAACCCTTCAGCATTGTTATTGGGGGAAAAAATATTTCTTTTGTTTCTTATTTATGTTAATTGTTCTCCTTTGTATTGGGATAACCACTAAAACTTGGATTTATTTATAAAAATTTTTGGGTTAATTTTCTAATATTTCCAAAGTTGATATTTATAAGACATTGGCAAACAATTTTATGGTTAAGTATGCTTGTTAGGACCAAATTACGGTTGGGTAAACTTATCTGCTATTAGGAACCGATTTTCTGCTTAACAATTTAATTTTTCTTTAAAGAAAATCAATTATGTGGGCATAGCAAAAGCCCATATTAAGAAATAATAAATACTTAAACACAAATACGGGATCAAGTTATGATTCAACCGGTTACTTGTTTAAAAAAAAAAAGACTAAATTCAGCCAAAAACTGAGTGAGTCTCAGAGAAGAAATCTATTTTTTCTCGTTTAAAAAATTGATATACGGCCCATAATTCATCTAACTCTCTTTCAACTAGATTATTATTTTGAAGCTAGTATTCTTTTTCAATTGGTCTTTGTCTTGTCGGGCGACGACTTTTTGACAAATCTTTTTTATTAGGCATATGTTAAAAAAATATGTTCAATTTTTGCTTGGTTTAACCTGTGGTGGATCAAAAATAGTCCTGATTTGCTATCGCTAATGGCCGTTTTTTTCAATGGATTATGAGTAGGATAAAAGTTATTGTATTTAAGGGCAATTTTGAAAACAATTCATTTATTTTAAATTTAATTAATTAAATAGTTTTTTCTATTAGTTTTTTAAACAAGATTCATGGCATAATGATATTTTAAAAATTGGAAGCTATTAAAAAATTTCCCCAAATTTAATTAAAATTTTCGTTTCCATCCATAACAATTCCGTTATTAAAAATAAAAAATAAATAAATTCATGTATAGTTCTAATTCTTAAAAATTTCCGATATTTTTTACCTGGAAACGGGCCACGCGGCTTCTACGTTAAATGCGTTTTTCAAAATGGATTTTTGGAGGCATAACTTTTAATTGAACAAGTTTTAAAAAATAGAAATCGTTTAGCTTAAAAAAAAAAATCAAATTTAATCACAAAATTAGCTTTTATTTTTTCCGTTTTTGTGTATTATGTATTGTTTTATTTGTTTGTGTTCATAAAAATAATACAATAATTCTTAAATTTTTTGCGTATTTAGAGCCAAGAAACAATAACCAAAAACTCGGAAAAAGGGCTCTGGGTTAGTATCTCAAAAGCTATCGTTATATTTTTTTGCGTTTACGGGGGAAAGTTGCTACGATTGACGGAGGTTGGTTAAACGAGAGAGGACTTTAGCGCGGGGGGTATTCTCGGGAAAGGGCAGGTAGTTAGCATCCGTTTCGTTGGCTTTTATTCGTATAGTTATTAAAACGATTGGCGTTTGTTTGTTTATACATTTTTTTTGAATTACAAATTTGTAACCCGAAAAATTGTGTTTACAGGGCTTCTTGTTTTTATTATTACAGCCGTAGTCATATATTTTTTTGGTCGTAGACGAAGATTGATCTAGGTTACCGGGGGATCATTGCTTAAACCGGAAAGACCCCGTATTTACCCAATCACCACGACCCCACGTGCAGGGATCCCGGCCCGGGTACTAATTCGGTCTTGCAATTTTAGGGGGGGACTTGGTTGCGATGGGATAACTAAATCTTTCCGGGATTTAGGGTGCCTCCGTATATCACTTTGTGGAAGCGATACTCGGTAAAAACCTACAGAAAACTGCTTCTTTTTAAAAAAAAAGAAGGAAAACCCCAGTCCAGTTGGAACTTTTTTGCCCCGATTGAAAAGGTTCCAAATGGGAAATACAGACGTGATTTTCTTTTAACTGAGGGGGCGGGGGGCAGGGGGGGAAAATCTTTAACATAGGAATATAACTTGCAAAAAAAAAAAGACTTTTTTTATATAGAAACCGCAGAGGACTGAAGATTTAAATTCAAGCAGAGGCTGGCCAAGTGGAGTCAGATATTTTTAAAACCCCATTTACTTTAGTTAAAAGGCATATTCTTAAGCGGAAAGCTTCTCTCATAATAATAACCAGTCAAAAATTCTGGGAAAACAGATAAACCCATGGGGGGCCTCATTTTCTTTTTTCAGGTTATAGGGCAAACCATGTGTTTAGGTTGTAAGGGTACTTTGCAAATTAATTTCCAAAATTTTCCAAAATGTTGCTTTTTTCATTGTTGCTTTCCGGTTTGGAGTTGGGGAAATTGATGGACAATTTATTTTATAGAAACATAATTGGAAATTTTTTTAACCTTTAGACCCCAAACATATGTCCAGCAATTTTTCTAAAAGATCCCTTTTTTTGTACCACAGCTTTGGCAAAAGAACGTCATGGCCGCTTTAAATAACCAATTAACAACCCATGAAGCAAAAACAATGGGTGGACTTCATAAGGCATAAATTATTATTAAAATATTTTTGTAAAGTCGATTTTTCATTTGGATATAATCATGGGAGTTTATATTATTAGTTATAAAAAGATTTTTTTGAACAGGGATAATATTGCCCCATACAAAACGGATATGTTTGGGAATAATAAAAAAAACCCGTTTGGCCTACAACCATTTAAACATGGTCAGGGAATATTAATAAAATAAAAACCCGCGGAAACTTTCTTTTTTTTGAAAAAAATAAAGTGAGGAAAATTTCTTAGGGAAAATAAAAATTGCCAGAATAAAACAGTGTATTATAAAAACTATAAAAAATGGTCACTGATTCCTCCAAAATTGGGATAAAAAAGTGACGTTGGGGTGACAAAAACGTTGCAAGTTTATTATATAATCTTTTTTATAAATACTGCCCCGTTTGTTTTCTGCAAAGTTTGGTACGTCAATTTTAATTGGGCGTTTATATAGTTTATATTACCAACAAGGCTGCTTTTCAATTTAATCAAAAGAATATCTCTCCTTTTTTTGCAGTATTGTAAAAATTTCGTTATTTAATTGATTTTTTAAACAGGGGATATATGGCCCAATTATAAATTTTTGTTTGGAATTAAAAAACTTTCTTCCTCTTGGGGCGGGCTCGGGTTTATTCGTTTATATACGGGGCATTATTAATTATGTCAAAAAAAAATCTGTTAATTTAATTAAAATAATACATGGGCTTGCTGTTATTAATAATATGGATGGGAAATTTTCATTTTTGTTTTAAAAACAAAGGGATGGTTTTGCTTGTTAATTTATAAAAAATTTAAAATATAACGGAGTTAAATTATAAAACAATGGTTTTCGCGGAGTGGAAAAAAAATATATTTAATATAAAGGGAATTACAAAACCAAAATTCTATTTATATTACATCCCTTTTTTTTTGTGGTTAAAACCGATTTTGCAAAGCTTTTGACGTGATGCACTTTTTTCTTCAAAGATAATTTAATACGCCATAGGTTACTTTTCGAAACATAATTTTGTAACTAGTTTTTGGAATTTGTTCTTGAATTTTCAAGCATGGATGTATTGCAAATATTTATTTAATGTTTTTTCTGTGCAAAATTTTTTACCCCAACATTAACCAGAGGATTTATTCTTTTCCGCTTGTTTAAGTTATATGTGTTTTTTTCATTCCCATTTCATGTTTATTTAAGTCTTAAATTTAAAAAGTAAAAGTGGAACCTTTAACATATGTTTGGATATGTTGAAAGAAAAAATGGTTTATTTGATTTTAGGATTTTTACGGGTCGTCAACCCACATAAACTGGCCAATTATCGTTGTTTCGGGATGCATTTTAATATGGCTTTTAAAAATGTATGTAAAAAAAAACGTTGAAAATGGACAATTAAAAAAAAATTAGGCCCAATTAAGATCCAAGAATTTACAAGTTATCTTCTTTCAAAAAAATCAAATGATATTTTTATGGGAATTGTATTAAAAGGGAGTTCTTTGGGGTGGGAATTTACACAATTAAAATCCTATTACTGGGCTGTTGGAAATTTCATTGGAGAAAAGGAAAAATTTAACCAATAAGATCTTACTTAATATTTATGTCGGTTTTTTCATCATTTTTTTATCAAATAATGATTTAATTCTCATTTTTCTTTATTATACTTTAAAAAAATTCGCCCAACCTTTTCCCAAATGATGTAACGAGAGCCTTCGACCCACCTCTAGGGCACCCGTAATAATTGGCATGTTCTTAATACGATTATTCGTTAATTATATTCGTTAATTACGAGGAGCATCGAAGATTTTAGCGGTGAAAAAACCTTAACGAAGAGGTTTTACGGATTTAGCTCTCGTTTATGCTAACCGGGAATAAGCTTCGAAGATTACTAACCCCAGTTGGTCTTTTGCCAGGTTAACTCCCCCGTTTTTTTTGGGGACGTTAAAAAAAAAACTTTTTCCTGTCATTTATACATAAATTTGGGGGACCACGCACCAATGTCCGCCGTTTTGTATTTGTTTTAACGCACATTGGATGTTTTCAAAAAACGCCACATTATTGCTTCCCAGGAAAAAAATTTTCAAACTTACAAAATTTTGTTTCTGTCCACTATTTTACATTCACAAATCCGAAGACATTATTACAAAACATAACTTTATATAGGGAAAAAAATATTCATAAAAATAGTTTCATGTATTTGGCATGTTAGAACACAAAATTGTAAGTTTTTGTAATATTAGTGGGCTTAAAATTTAGTATTTATAAATGGGGTCAATTAGAATTGAAAACGACATGAACAAAACCCGAGGGGCCACCATTTATTAAGGTTTCTTTTTAAGCGTTGCCTGGTTTTTTTTGCTCCACGTTGCGTATTAATGACTTTTGTTTTTTTCCGATCGTTAATTGATTTTTTTTAGCTTTATCCCTTAATCGTAAAACAGTTTTGGTCAAAACTTATTATTAGTTTTGCCATTACCCCACCACCCATAAAGTGTAGTTTTAGAAACATTTAAATGTTCAACATTATAAATTTAATGTTAACCCGTTAAGATGAGAAATTATATATAAAAAGGTATTCTTTCATCTTATTAGTAATTTTTGAAGAGAATAATGTTTAAAAATTTTTAATTTTTTTTTTTAATTTTTTTTTTTTCCCCAAAATTTTAAAAAATTTTTCCCTTTTTCCCCCCCCCAAAAACCCCCTTTTTTTTTTAATAATTAAAAATTTTTTTTTTTTAAATTTTTTGGGGTTTAAATTTTAATTTTTTAAAAAAAAAAAATTTTTGGGGCCCTTTTTTTTGGGAAAAATTTAAAATTTTTTTTTTTTGGGCCCTTTTTTTAATTTTTTTTTGGGAAAAAAAAAAATTTTTTTTTTTTTTTAAAAAAAAAAAATTTTTCCCTTTTTAAAATTTTTTTTTTTAAATTTTTAAAAAAAAAAAACCCCAAAAAAAAATTTAAAAAAATTTTTTTTTTTTTTCCCCTTTTTTTTTTTAAAAAAAATTAAAAAAAAAAATTTTTAAAAAAATTTTTAAAAAAAAAATTTTTTTTTTTTTTTTAAAAAAAAAATTTTTTTTTTTTTTTGGGTTTTTTAAAAAAAAATAAAAATTTTTTTTTAAAAAAAAAAAAAAAATTTAAATTTTTTTTTTTAAAATTTTTTTTTTTTCCCCTTTTTTTTTTTTGGTTTTTTAAAAAAAAAATTTTTTTTTTTTTGGGGGAAAATTTTTAAAAAAAATTTTAAAAAAAACCCCCATAAATTTTTAATTTAAAAAAATTTTTTTTTTTTTTAAAATTTAAAAATTTTTTTTTTTTAAAAAAAAATTTTTTTTTTTTTTTTTAATTTAAATTTTTTTTAAAAAAAATTTTTTTTTTTTTTTTAACCCCTTTTTTAATTTTTTTTTTTTTAAAAACCTTTAAACCCCTTTTTAAAAAATTTTTTTTTGGATTTTTAAAAAAAAAAAATTTTTTTTTTTTTTAAAAAAAATAAAAAAATTTTAAAAATTTTTTTAAGGGGAAAAAAAGGGGTTTTAAAAAAAACCCCCCCCCAAATTTTTTTAAAAAAAAATTTTTTTTTAAAATTTTTTTTTAAAAATTGAAATTTTTTTAAAAATTTTTTTTTTTTTTTAAAAAATTTTTTTTTTTTTTTTTTAAAAACCCCCAAAATTTTTTTGGTTTTTTTTTCCCTTTTTTTTTTCCAAAACAAAATTTTTTTTTTTTGGGGAAAAAAACCCCTTTTTAAAAACAAACCCAAAAAAAACCCTTTTTTTTTTTTTAAAAAAAATTTTAAATTTTTTAAATTTTTTTTTTTTTTTTTTTTTGGGGGGAAAAATTTTTTAAAAAAATAAAAAAAATTTTTTTAAAAATTTTTTAAAAAGGGGGTTAAAAAAAAAAAAAAAAACAAAAAAAATTTTTTAAAAAAGGTTTGGGGGAAAAAATT